>NW_017731639.1:2003985-2004454 GCF_001890085.2 Hipposideros armiger
AAAAAATACATTTTGAGTTTTTAATTCTCCTTATATATTAATAAAATTATTCTTACACAAATTTGAAATACTCATCTTTTGGAGAAAAAAAAGTATCATGAAGATAACTTTCAACTTTTTGAAGGTTTGCTTCATGCTAAAGAAACAATTTGAGTCTGAGCCAAAGGTTGGATTAAAAATATACTATATTCCACAGCCAAATAAGATTCTCAGCAGACAGATTTGAAAATGTGTAAAAATGCCATACCTCATTAGTATTTTCTATTCTTTCTCAATACCTTGTAGCTTTTATTTAATACAATTACATTACGGAAAATTTAAATCAGTGTATGCAAAAATGGTGATGAATATTTAATAGCCTGAGAAGAAACCATGATTTTGAGTGCAGTCATCCCCCACACCCTTATTCTTATCCACAGGGGATACATTCCAAGTGGATGCCTCAATCTGAGTATAATACTGAACCCTA
>NW_017731639.1:2005158-2006923 GCF_001890085.2 Hipposideros armiger
AAATAAACTCAAAATGGATTATAGACCTAAATGTAAAATGCAAAGCTATGAAATTCTTAGAAGATAACACAGAAGAAAACCTAGATAACCTTGGATATGGCAATGCCTTTTTAGATATAACAACAAAGGCGGTATCCACACAATAAATAATTGATAAGTTGGACTTCATTAAAATTAAAAACTGTGAAAACAATGTCAAGAAAATTTAAAAAATCAACTTACAGACTGGAAGAAAATATTTTCAAAAGATACATCTGATAAAGGGCTGTTATCCAAAAATATAAAGATTGCTTAAATTCAATAATAAGAAAACAGACAATCTGATTAAAAATTAGCAAAAGACTTTCACAGACACCTTACTGAAGAAGGTATACAGATGGCAAGCACGCAATGTGAAAAGGTTCTCCACAATACTAGCGTGTATGTCATCAAGGAAATGCAGAAGAAAATAACAACGAGAAACCACTTCAAAAACCTATCAAAAATGGCCTAAATCAGAATACTGACAACACCAATTGCTGGCATGGGTGAGGAATAACACTCATGCATTGCTGGTGAAAACGCAAATGGTACAACCACTTTGGAAGACAGTTTGGTGGTTTCTCTTATCATTGGTCTAGCAATCACACTGCTTAGTACATACTCAAAGGAACTGAAAACTGATGTCCACACAAAAAACTACATAGAGATGTTTGTAGCAGCTTTATTTATAATTTCCAAACTTGGAAGCAACTAAGATGTCCTTTAGTAGGTAAATGGATAAATAAACTGTGGTACATTCAGACAGAGGAATTTTAATTACAGATAAAAAATAAATGAACTATCAAGGCAGAAAATACATGGATGAAGGAAGTTTTAAATTCATGTTGCTACTTGAAAGAAGCCAATCTGAAAAGGCTGGATACCATGCAATTCCAACTATATGACATCCTGGGAAAAGGCAAAACTATGGAGACAATAAAAAGATCAGTGGTTGCCAGGGATTGGGAGGAGTAGGTGGGGTAAATAGGCAGAACACACACAACTTTAACAGCAGTGAACATATTCTATATGATGGAGATATGTCATAATACATTTCCCCAAACCAATAGAATATAAAACACCAAGAGTGAACACTAATGTAAACTGTGGACTCTGGGTGATAATGTAGGTTCATCGATTATGATACATGTGACACTGGCAGAGGATCTTGATAATGGGGCGAGGCTATGCATGTGTGAGAATAGGGGATATAGAAATATCTATATCTTTCTTTCAATTTTGCTGGATCCTAAAACTTCTCTAAAAAAATAAAGCCTTAAAAAAATATTGGGATATCACAGCAAAGGTAACCAGTTAACTAAAATTTCCTTTTTCTTTAGCAATCTTACTTACCGCCACCAGTAACTCCTTGTGATAACAAGGAATACTGCAAGTAGCAGTAAACAAACCCAGAACATTGATGCTCCCTGGTTTAAACCGATTTACATTTTGGAACTATAGGCTTTTCTCTTGAATTCATTAATCGCAAGTGATTGGAATATACAGATACAGATTTTTATTTTGTTTGTCTGCATCTTTAGAAACCCTGATAGTCTTTAAAATCACTATCAGTAAATGATTTTTTCTTTAAACCTCAGTGTATAAAATGTTGAGATGAAGAGAAAGAGGGAAAGCAAGGAGAAAGTGTTCATTTCTTGAAGCAAAAATGCCCACTTATTTTCAAAACTTTTTCACAGGTGTTCAAAAGCAGAATATGGAGTAAAAAAAGATGATTTTTTTCCCT
>NW_017731639.1:2008048-2016957 GCF_001890085.2 Hipposideros armiger
GTGATGTTATTTGACCTGCTGTATATACACACCTATAATAAAGTTTAATTTATAAATTATATACAGTAAGAGATAGCCATAACTAAAAACATAGAACAATTACAGCAATATATTCTAATATAAATAATGTGAATGTAGTCTTTCTCTCTCTGTCTCAAAATATATTTTTGCACTGTACTCACATTTTCACTTAAAGGCTGTGTTTTGTGGCTTCTTCTTGGCATAACCGAACTGCCAGCATCACTATGTAAAATCAGGGTGACTTGAACACAAGCACTGTGCTACCTTGACATAGAGCTGATCGCAGAGATAGCAACTCAGTGAGATACCAGCAAAGCATTTACAGTGTGGAGACACTGGACAAAGGAATGAATCACATCCCAGGTGGGATGGAGCAGGATGCTTGAAATCCCATAATGGTACTCATAATGGTGCACAATTTAAAGCTTACAAATTGTTTATTTCTGGAATTTTCCATTTAATATTTTTGGACTGAGGTTGACTGCATATAACAAACCTTGAAAAGCAAAACCATGAATAAGGTTGAGCCTGCTACACTTATATTTTCTCTTAACAATTCCTAATATTTCTTCTTTTCCTGAACTATGTATTGGTAACCAATCAATGTTCTACCATTTATATTCTTCTCTGCATATGCTTTCTCCTTTGTTTTTATCTTCTAATCTACAGTTGCAACTCTAATCTCTACTTGCATGTTACTTAATTATATTTCTCCACATTTTTATCTTTCTCCCAGAGGTCTGAATATTCCCAGTGGCCTATTTGCCATTTCCATTTGACTTTTTAATCAACATATTTCAAATGGACTTCTAAGCAACTCCTCCACAAATTCATTATTCCTGTAACTCATACACCATTTTCTAGGTTGAAGTCTTTCAATCAAGGGTCAAAACTGACAGCTTATGGATTACAACAGAGCAGCAAACATGTTTTTAGTTTGTTTGTTTAATATTTAGCCCCCATGAGGTTGGCCCAATATATTAACAACTAAATAAATAAATTTGAAAAGGACCCCAGAACTGGAGTAATGGAGCAGACTTGAAGTATAGCCAATGAAACAGCTAGCCTATATAGCAACCTGTATGAATTCACAAAAGTTTTCCCATCTAACAGATGGTCATGACCCTGACCCAGGGGTCAAGGTTCAGGTGAGTGGACTGTGGGCTATGTTTCAGCAACGAGTTACTTCAGCAACCACTTGAATGAAAGAATTGTGTTGTAAGTCAGCGGACCATCATGTATGGTGAAACTACATATAGACGTTGAGTATAAAATCATGGGCTCAGGGTAAGGCTGTAAAGATGACTGATGCTAACAGGTAAAGGTGAAGATCCTGAGACATTAGCAGGTGCTACCCATGAGCCACAGCATTAGTTCACAAATCTTGTTATGCATAACTCTGAGAGGCAACCAGGAGTGATATAACTCATTACAGCCACCTTCTACCTAGGGTCCTGATATCTTCCATGATTTTATTTTATTTTTTTGCTTCCTGATAAGTACACCAAAATTATTGATCCAGACACACTATCCTCATATTAAGAAATCTTGAATGGTCTCATACTATCTACTCTTCTAGGGCACTGGGTCCTTCAAAAAAAATCCCAAATGACAATTAAAATCTCACTATTCAGGACTTACATGATCCCACATTCAAGTAAAATTAAGACATCTGGCATTTCCTGAGTAAACATGAACACCTGAATATACTGGAATATTTATTCCATTGAAATTGCATCTATTCTTCAAAGAATCTATACTTTTAACTCTTTCAGCCATCTTTTCTTATCATTCTAAATGGTTGTTATTTCTTCCTGCTTGTAATACAATAAAATTTAGTTTACATTTCACATAGGTTATGATGTTTACCAAACATTTTCTATATTTTAGATTACATGAGAAATTTGGAAATTACAAAATGCTACAAATTTTTTGATGCACTTGGCTTATTTTGAACTAGTCAATTGAAAATTCATTGAGGATAAGGATTTTCCTTACTACTTAAACCCCCATAATGCCTATCTTGACACTATTTTCCATAATTGATACTCAATTCTTGTACTAAATCATCTGATTTAGGTTAATTTTATGCGAATGTAAAACAAAGTTTAGTAACAGATATTTTAGAATATATTTCTATCTTAGATTTTCTTAGATTACATCTACCTACTACAATACAATTAAAGAAATAAATTTAATGTATTCCTTGATATAGCCCACAAATATTTACTAATACAATATCCCAGGAGCCAAGAGAGAGCTAGAGATGCTTTTCGTGTAACAGAGACCAGAGAGTTGGCTAATTAAATTAATTAATTTTTCACTTTTCTATTGACTATTTTAGCATCATGCTTACACCAGTATAATGTTAAAAATGTAACACACTATGTCAAAATGTCCTTTTTTACATTGTTTTATAGACCGTAGTTAGCATACAATCATAGTGCTCTAGGCCCCAGGGAAACAATATTGTTATTTTCGCACAGTTTTATAGAGCACAGTTGGTATATAATCCTACTGCTGTAGGCCCCTGGGACACAAGTTCTATACTAATAAACTTTATTATCATATGATTGCTACTTCCTTGTGACTAAGGAAGAAGCCTTATTCATCCTTTAGTGTATAGCACTAAGCACAGTTCCTGACCCAAAATAAAACTCAATACATGACGTTGAATGAATGAACAAATTATGTAAGAGGATACTTCTTGATCTCTCTTTCTTATCAAAAATAGGAATGGATGAAGTTAAGAGCCATTTATGCTTCCAGAGATGAAAAGGAGGAATATCTTATTTACATTTACACACATACACATATACACATACTTTTTTTTTCATTTCTTATAATTATAAAGGTTATATTGCCACAGGTACATGTGACCACAAACACATTTAATTATTTTTAGTTGATATTTATGAATTTGAATCTGAGATGACAGATGCTATCCCGGATAAAACATTCTTCAGTTTTCAAAATCTAAAGGTATTATTGACAAAAAGCTGACCTAAATTCAATCTAGGCTACAGAGCTGTTTTCCAGTTTATAAGAAATACGAGAGAGAAACGTGTTAAATAACAGTACTAGAAACAAACACAAATTCAAATTGTGTGAAATTTTATGAAATAACTGACCTGGTTTTTTCAAGTCAATGGCATGACAAAAAAAAAGAGAGCAGGGACACTTTAGATTAAAAAAAGGCTTAAGAAATATAACAGCCAAATGTAATGCATGGACCTTATTGGGGTCATAATATAAACAGACCAATTGTGAAATATATATATTTAAGACAACAGAGGAAATTGAATATGAGCTTTAAATTAGAAGACACTAAGAAAGTTATATATTTAGTTAAGTGTGGTCATGTAAGAAAACATCTCTATTTATTAGGATTTGCTCTAAAATATATAGCAGTAAATTGACAAGATTTCTAGGACTTGTTTTAAAAGGCTTTGACAAAAAAAAAAAAAACTTGGAGGAAGGAGGCCATAAGAAGCAAGAGTGGCAACATTTTTATAACTATTGGGTTTAGTAGGTAGGGGTTATTACTCTATTCTCTTTGTTGTGTAGATTATCAAAATTGTTCATATTAAAACTATATTTAATGGTGCCCAGTAAAAAGTCAAGATCTCTATACATTTCAATTTGCAGAAGGTTAAGTTAGGGTGTTATTAAATGTAATTGTAAAATAATATGGTGAAATTGGAGGGGCCACTTTGAGAGGGAAAGATATATTAAAACAAAGAAATGCACAACAGGTAAAGACGGTCAGGTAAAGAGAAGCTTGTTCCAACTGCTCACAGCCTTCTCGCAGGGAGAAGCCTCACCTATGGGACAGATTCTTTTTCACTGTACTCTCCAGGTTCGGTGCATGTCTGTGGGCAGCATTGAAAACCAGAAATGTAACAGATTTATCCTTCTGTTGTGGCCGCATTCAAAGACAGTGGCAGAGGACAGGGAGATACGTGGAGTAGAGTTTATTTGCTGTAAAAGGTATCAGAGGAAGACACAGCCTTGCTGCGAATGAATAGAGGAAGCGTGAGCAGTTAGAAATTAAAGAATAAAATGTAAGAGACTTTTTTTTTAATATCAAGCTGTTTCTTAAGCTTCATATTATTATCTATTCAGGACTGAAAAAAATATTCTAATAATTATAATATGTATGACATTTTAGACTTTATTATTTGCCAAGTATTGAAGTAAGCACTTTTATTCATTATTTTAACTAATCCTTAGTCTCGGTAGGTAGATATTACTAGTACCATTTGAGAGATAAGAGTTCTGAGGATAACAAAGTTTAAGTGATTTGCTTAAGCTGGCAATAGGCAGAGGTGGAACTCAAACTCAAGTCTGCCTGTCTGACCTCTAATGTTTCACAGTTGACCCCTACAATAAAATAATTATCATATTTTAGCTTAAAATTAAAATCAATTTTATGTTAACTCATGTTTAAAAGGCATGCATGTTTTTTTTAATACATCAAATGTACATTTCTAAGATGTTGCTCAATATGAGTCATTTTTAAGACCATGCTTAGCAGAACCAAATTCAGTTGTTTTTACACAGGTATTCCAATATAATTTTGTTTTGTCAAAACAAACAAGCAAACAAAAAAACAGGCCAATGATTAGGGAAACCTTTTATTCTCTTAGGTACAATAATAATTTAATCCAAAACGTCCAAACCATAAACCAAGTGGTCCTTCTTCTACTGAGAAAATATATATTAAGTTTTAGATTCAGATATTTGAAAGTTGCTTGAGAGCTTAAAAGTCAAACTGGAAATCGAAGTGAAAAAGGAAAAGAATGGCAAACATGCTTCTGACCTACTGCAGGAGTGACCTTTTTTCATTATTCGACATCTCACTCAGAGCCTGGTATTCTCTCCTGCAACTTAAGACTGCAGCGATTGAGGAAACCACTGCCTAACGCAGCTGTGAAAGGTTCCACTCAATCAATTCTACCCTGGTCTCTCTTTTGCAGGTAAGAAGAGGTCAACGTTACTGAACCACTTTGTTTTGCCCATTAGACAGTCATTAGGGTCAACAACAGTTGCACTTAAATAAGGGAGAGTGACAACTTTAGTGTTAAACGCAGATTAGGAATTACTTTCCCATGATGGGTCTGTCACAGAAACACTTCCAAAGGACTTCTGTAAAGTTCTGCTGAAGGTCTGTGTTGTGGGCCCCTAGGAGTGTGACTGCTTATGCATTTAAAAAGCAGTCAATGCCTCGTTCACTGCACCGGCTCTTTAGTTTACATGTTGTGGGGAGCCGGCTGGCATCAGCCAGGGACACTGAGGCTGCAATACAGGCTCCATGTTAAGGTGTGCAGCTCGAGAGCAGCTTAAAAGTTACAGACCAGAGCTGCCTGCCGTAAGGGTTAAGCCTGACAGCTGGCAAGCTGACAGGCTCTCAGGCCCCGGGGGAGCAGTGTGGGAAGGTTGCTGGGTAGATCTCATCTCCACTGTGCCGCTGAAGAAAGAACAGCCAACGTCACAGACAACCTTGAAAGTTGCAGAGTGGAAGGCCACCCTGTCAACAGTTTCTACTTGCTGTGTCTTGTCTCACTTCGGGGAGATTGCTCCCAAAACTCCCTACCTAAGAAAGGCTACTTTTGCTATAAAAGCTGTGTACAAACAATAAACGAGGCCACTCTCTGCCATCAGCACTGGGTGGACCCCCTGTCCCCAGCTTTCATCTCTAGTCTTTTTCTTTTCTAGTCTCCCACCCAATCCTCCCAGGTACCCTTTTGGTAAGCTCCTGGCTCTTAAGTCAGCATGCAAAATCTTTCCTTGAAAGGGATTGACTGGCCATTTTCTCACTTTCCACTGTAGTGACTGTGGCACAGTATTCTTTGAAGTAAATATCAGTGTCTTAATTGTAATTTTTACAATGTGGTAGGGGAGCATAAAAAATTTAGGCAGCTTTTTTTTTTCTCTGATTCATCAATTACATATTTCCCCATGTATAAGATGCACCCTTTTTCGAAAAATTTGAGGTCTAAAAACTAGGTGCGTAAAATAAAAGGCATCCATATTGGCAAGGAAGAAGTAAAATTGTCATTATACGCAGATGACATGATACTATATATAGAGGACCCCAAAGTCTCTATCNATTTCAGTAGTTACATTATAAGCTGAATTGATTAGTATGAATATCCATTTTCTTTCAAAATCTAGCACCATAAATTTTACATTTTGAAGCAAAAGTGGATTATACTAACGTGTTAACTGTTGAGGTATTCTCCATCCCTTTAATTTTCCTTATTAAAATGATCACATTATCATAATCAAAGACTCTAATTAATTTAAATGTGCACCTATTTTGCTTTATTTTTGTCACACTTCAGTAGAAGGAAGACACCTAGATTTCCTAAGGCCTTCCCCACCCTTTCTACAGTGAAAGGTTCACTGTCTTAATCTGCTCTGGGTGCTATAATAAAATAACATAGATTGGGCAGTTTACACAACATCCATTTATTTCTCACCATTTGGGAGGCTGTCCAAGAATAAGATACAGGCAGATTGGGATCTCACAAGAGCCCTCCTCCTGGTTTGGAGATGGCCTCTTTCTTGCTATATATCCTCCTGTCATGGAGAGAGATCATCTCTTTTGTGCCTTTTCTTAATAAGGGCACTAATCCAATCATGAGGACTCTACCAAAGGCCCCACATTTAAATACCATCACAATGGAGATTGGGACTTTAAGAAGTGGATTCCATGGGGGCACAAAATCTGGTCCATAGAATACACTCTGATAATATAAGTAGGATATCTACAGCTGATGTTTCCTATGTTTAAGGCTCCATTCCTATCTACTTCAGTAATACTTGCAGATAATAAAATGAAAACTACTTATTTTGGTGGAGAGTGGTAGTGGTGGCTGTATAATGATTCTGCTAATTAAAGGCCTTTTTTCTCTATTCTTGGTACTAATTTGTTAAAGATATTGTGCAAGGCTTTGAATTTTAATAGAACTTCCTTGTAAAACTGTTTAGAGCCAGCGTGCTTTTTGAAGGTATTAGGATAGTTATTGCCAACACAGATTCAATTATTTTAATAATTTCTGATGTATTCAGAGTTTCTATTTATTTGTGAAACAATTTTGGCAATTTATATTTTTTCTAAAACATAGACCATTTCAATGAAGACTCAAATTTATTGACATAGTCACTGATATTTTCTTTTTAANATGCTCAGTATTTAAACCAGGTTATGCATGGGTTTTGCAACCCCTCAGACATGGCTCTTACCGACTGTTGCTCATTTAACTCCAAGTTCACCTCATTATCAATGTTGCTAAAAATACCAAACACCAACTGAGCACAACTATGCCACATAAACAACAGGAAAGAGAGCCCTGTCTTGTGAACTTGCAGACTTCATCCTGAACCAGGATAAAATTCACATCATGCAATGGAAAAGTCAGTACATACAAGAGATTTTTAAAGGCTACAGGAAATTAACAGCACCATGCAGCTTTTGCTGGTTCTAAGCTTAATTTAAATGGAACAGTTAAGTGTACACAGCAGCCATTGTTTTACAGGGACGTTTCTTGTTGGTTGTTGCGATGGAAACCAAAACTTTCCTAGTTGAACTGTGAAGTTATCAAACCTCAAAACTCTGTATAAGTATTTTATGGGAAGTACACAAAGAAATGTTTAACTATTATAAACTAATAGTTTTGTTCAAGAAATCTATAAGAGCAATCACACATAAACATGAGAATAGATTACACTCATATAGAAAGTGTTACTTTAATTGGGTATTTTCCAGACGATTCACACCAAACATACTTATCTCACTGAATTGTCTCTAAGTACTGTGGCTTTTAATTTTTCCTCTCTTAAGCTTGTGTCATTTTGATATACACTGTACATTTTATAGTCAATATTTTCCCTCACGGATAAAATAAATATCTCCAAGAAGATTTTAAGTATTATATTCCTTCTCTCCCTCTTTTTGAATTGTAAACTATTTAAAATCCATTCGAGTATGTTAAAAGCAAAAGCACTTTAAATTATAAATCTTATGTGATTATCTCAAAGATTTTTATTTAATATAAATGCAAGCCAGAGGAAAATAAGAAATACCAAAATATTATATCAAATATGCAATTTTCAATAGAGTTTCTTTATTAAAATCACCAATTATTATTTCACATGAAATTTAATTGAGGTCACTACTCTCGTGGCAAGTTATTTCAGAATTCTTTCTTATAATAAGATTTGTTATTGTGGCATTTTCCACATCAATACTTTCTTCACATACATGTGCTTTTTATATCTATTTATAAAGATAATAGGCATCATCTATAATTTGATTGAATTAATAATCAGGTTATATATTGAAATGCCTGCCTAGGTAAGGTGGTCCTTCTGTTTCCTTGCTGTTGATATAGTCAGCAACATGGGGAAACCCTTGCCTATCTAGCCAAGAGTTAGTGACTCCCAACAAGCCAAAATATCCATGCATTCTGAACAAATGAAACAGATATTCTAACTATGTTCCTGGAGAACATATGCAACAGCACATGAACTTCATGTCTTTAGCATGCATTCTGCTTTAATTCAAGCTTACTTGGTTAGCAGGATAGAACTATGACTCCCTTGCATTCTTTCCACCAGATCCTCTTACCTGTATGTCCACTGCTTTTAACTATTAAGCCCTTAGGACATTAAGCTCTGGCCAACACTAAATTCATTTAAGAATAAAACTTCAGGTCAATCAACCATGACCAAGATACAGTAACCAAACTTCAAACTAGAATAAGGTTTTAGTTAAACAAAGCTAACACCGTGACCTCGGTTATGTTTCAGCTCTAGACTCATGAAAGCAGAGCAGCCCCACAGACCGCATCCCCTGGGAAGCAGACCAAGCAATGCCATGA
>NW_017731639.1:2019307-2023423 GCF_001890085.2 Hipposideros armiger
TACAATGTGTTTTCAGTCCATTAACGAGATCTTATTGTCCTAAACTAACATTTGCCTTTTATGATAGCATAGCTTCTTCAAGTCATGAACACATTTATCCATTTACTAATTTTGCAAATCGTAAAAAAAAATAATATCATGCTACTTGGGCTTTATTTGAAATTATAGGCATGGGGATAAGGAACTTAAATTTATTTAGCATCTACTAAATGCAGGTTCATTAATCAATAATTAAACTTAATCCTCAATTAATTAACTTAATTAATTAAGGAGGTATTATTTTGTCCATCTTATACAAGGGAGAACAAGTCCTGATAGATTAATGCCCAAAACATTTTAGATAACTAGGGGAAGGACCAGAAATCAAGCTCAATTTGTCTGATTGGAAGTTACTGCCTTTTACACTCTATATTTTTCTGTAGTATAAGAATTAATGTTAAAATATTTACCATGTTTCAAGCAATGACCTAGTAGCAAAAATTCATAGGCACAGACAATAGTTTTAGTAGTTATCAGAAGGTAAGGGGGTGGAGGATGGTAGAAGAGGGTAAATGGGGTCCAATATATGGTGATGGAAGAACTGACTCTTGGTCATGAACACATAATGCAAAATATAGATGATGTGTTATAGAAATGTGCAATTGAAACCTATATAATTTTACTAACTAATGTCACCTCAATAAATTTAATCCAATTTAAGAAAAAAATATGAAAACTTTCAAATGTTTCCAAAACATAAGCTGGGTGGCCGGGGGGAGGGTGGGCAGGGAAAGCAATGACCTAGCTAAAATCAAAGTTATAGAAAGGGTTTATTCATTAATGAATGTATTCATTAATTCAATACATATTTATAGCTTTGGCATGGAAGTCCTAACTAGTGTATCTCAGTGCTTAATCAAGATCTCCCCTTAGATATCTAGGAAGTCCTAAAATTTGATCAAAACTCAACGCCTGCTGCCCCTCTCCCCTAAATCACCAGCTATTCCTGCAATCTCCCATCTCAATAAACAGAATTTCCACCTCCTAGATGTCTAGGTCAAACAATTGGGTTCCTAATCAAGTCTTCTCTTTCTTTTATGCACCCCTACCAATCAATCAAGAATATTTTTAGTTATGCCNTCGGGACATGGAATAGAGAGGGGGAATGGAGTCAATGGAATTGTAATAGATAAGCATGATATCGGGGGTGGGAGGGCAATACATGGGGGGAGGGGGGTTGTTACTCTGTGAGGGTGAAAAGGATAACTATTGCATTGTTCTGTACACCTGAAACTAACAATAAAAATTAAAAATTAAAAAAAAAAAGATAAAAAAAACCAAAAAAAAAACTGGGTGCGTCTTATATAGTGGTATTAGTGTTTTTTACTTGCATGTCCCGCTTTTTTCGTGCTTGTTTTCTTTGTGCTCATTGTTTCGCACTTGTTACCGGTATATTACGGGAGGTTACTGAGGACGAGGCAATCTATGAAGACAGTGATTCGTCATGAGACACAGATGAGGACAAGCTAACGGTTGGGAGTTTTGACAGTGATGAGGAGTTGTATGAATTTTATGATGAATAAAACTTAAGTTCAATAACTTTATGTAATACATTTTTTTCAAATTTCGGACCCCCAAATTAAGGTGTGTCTTATACATGGGGAAATACGGTAGGGAAGGTATTTGAAATGTTTAAAGAAACACTGACAAAGGAACAGACGTGTAATGGTGGCCTAAAACTAGAAATTGCCTTCTCTAGAAGGCAATTAAATGACTATCTAGGAACCAGTGTGTGTGTGGGGGCGGTCTGGGGGGGAAAGGAAATTTTAGAATTTTCAGTTTTCAAAGTGGACCCTCAGTTATCTCCCAGTGTTGAAATCCATCTATGGGTCATATATCCTGGGAGCCGGCAGTATCTAGTAGGTCTGCCTTTCAGAACAGCCTTATGCTGCCACAATGCCTTCTGTAAAATAGCTGAACACCATAGTCAAGCACATTCATCAGGCTATATACATATATGTTCCCAAGCCTTAAAATAATCAGCCTCTGCTTCTCATGGCTATTATTTCTTTAATTTAGTTGAATGAAAAATATACTTTACATTTTAGATAAGCCCATGCACTACGATAATTCCATTGACCAAGGGTGATAGTTTATATTCATTGATCGCACAATACTTTCCAAAATGCTCACACATATTTTATCCTCATTAAAATCCTTTCAGTTAGAGAGAGGAAGCTTACCTTCCAAAATTTACTGTGGAAAACTAATCTAGAATACATATTTTTATCTCAAAGCTCAATAATAATTTTAGTGGCTGACCTTTATTGTGCACTTAGTATGTGCTTTATGCACATTAATCCAATTAATCATCACTAAGGAATAATTGGCTAGAAATTATCTTTGAATATAAAATTGGAGGTGTAGGCATTGGTTTGCCAGCATGTAGGTGGGCCAGAAAACACCAGTTAAAAATTGAAGCTCTTGAGTTAACTGAGTGCCTCTTCCTTCATGTACTATCTGGGCAATTCTGGGGAATATCATTTAACTTCTCTGTGCCTCAGTTTCCTCCTGAATATGTGTAAATGTTTAACCTGGGGATAATGATAGTTCTACTTCATAGGTCAGATGAAAAAATTCTATCTATTTCTTAGCATAGCAACTAACTTACACGAATCACTCAGTACATGTTAGCTGCTATTACCAATATTATTACCTATTTATCCTATACTCAGCTGAGTCTGTAATTAAGAATTCACAGGAAACTAGTACCTAGAAGTAGATTATATCTTTGAACATCTATATTTTGTAATCTGAACCCATATAAACAAAGATGTTAGTAAAGAAAAAAAAAGCTAAACTTGTTTTGAAGATCATATAGAAATTGTAGATGAGATAATTTAAAAATTACTCTACAAATAAATTAGAGCATGCTATTTCATTTAGACCAATGGAATTCACTTGTAATAGTGAAATAACGAGTCCAGACACTTGATCACTTTACCCTAATTAAAAGATAAACATCTTCTGGGTCCTTGGCTAGGAAGTTAGGGGCACAAAATAAATATGACTTAGGCCATGACTTGAATCCAGAGGCAAACACAAAAGGCTGCTTTTGAAACAACCTGAGAAATGCAAGTATAAAAAAACAGACGAGCTTTTATAGGCAAAACCCACCTGGGAAGCTTACAGAAGTGTCCTAGAAGAAGTGATAAACGAGTCAGGTGGGAATTAAGAGAGTTGACGGGGGTGAAAAATAAACCTGTAAACATAGAAGCAGGTTGCAATCAAGTCACCCAGGTGAGAGACAGCGAGGCTTATGCACAGAATTCAAGAAAGCCAGTGTTGACAGAGTGGAAATGTCTGACTCAAGGAATAAAAGATTATTAGTCTGGGGAAATATGCAGGGGTCAGGTGACACAGGGTTTGCTCTCTTACACTAAAGGGGATAGCTTACATTTTAGCAGGATGTCAATGGAGAGCCATTCATGTTTTGCTAGCAGGTGAGTGACAAGGTGAGACCTATTTTTTAGACAGATTATTTTGACAGCTGTAAAAAGGTGAACTACTGGGGTGGTGGTATGTGAGACGGGTACAGGAGGCAGAGGGAAGTGTTAGGTGTCATTGTACTAGTTAGATGAAAAATCGGGGGCTAAACTTGGGGAAGCTCGGCAGGGATGTGAAGCACAAATAACGTAAATCATGATGATCTAGCGGAAAAACACAAAACTGTGACTATTAATTAAATAACAGTAAACCACCTAACTAAGAGAGTAATTCAGGCAAAATTGAATCTCGTTAATGAAGCATCATTCAGCGATGCTACAGCTGCTGAGACAACACAGTTTAACTCACAACGGGATCTATTCTAAGAATACCATAGTCAGGCCGTGCCCTTTTAATTGACTCTATTGTGAGCCAACCCAATATTCTCATCTGGGGGACTTAAGTGTCTCATTCAGTGTTTCTCAACCTTACTGTTGACAGTTTGGTCCAGATAAGTCTTTGTTGTGGGGGACTTTCATGGTCATTGTAAGATGTTTAGTGGCAACCCAGGTCCCTACTCACTTGAGGCCAGTAGCATACCTCCAATTTTGACAACCAAAAATGTCTTCAGACTTTGCCAAATATCCCCAG
>NW_017731639.1:2026848-2028924 GCF_001890085.2 Hipposideros armiger
ATGTGCAATTTTAACATTATGACATGAGTTATGCATCATTACTCACTTCAATACAAACGCAAACCTTAAGCTTGTTTAGAGAGAAGTCGTTTTCCTGCTGAGGACCACTTGCCTGTAGGAAACACTGGTTTCACTGACCTTTAACATCTTTTGGTGAAGATCATTTCCATTTAAATACAAATAGTTTATACGGCTCATCATTGAAATACATAATGTGCTGAGATCGTTCAGCAATTTGAATTGACAACAGTCTGAACTACTATGGTAACTGGAGGTCCATTACCAACTTCCTTTCATCCTTTTCCTTTCTATAAATATTGACTATTTGTACACCAGTCACTGTGCTTTATACAGAGGATTAAACAATTTATACAACACAGTCCCTATCCTGTAAGAGCTAAAATCCCATTGAAAAAGACTGTCCTGTAAATAAACAGTTATATCAATGTGTTTAGTATTATTGTTGGGAGACAAAGCCCACAGAAGACTATGGACTGCTGATGAATGTGGTCCAAAACCTAAAGATGAAGACGAGGTGAAGAGAAATGTCAGCATCAAATAAATAGCAAGTCATAGAAAACATATATGCATTTCTCTTTTCACCTGAGAGATTTGCTTTAGAAAAGTTGACAGTAATGTGAAGTTCTGTAAAAGGAATTTTATTTTCCAACTACTATCTATTTTAAAATGGCAAAATTTATTTCCATAACAGGAAATGTACCTCTTCAGTGATAAAAATAAATGCATTCAAAGAAATAAAACTTTAGGCATTAGACGCTAAGGTTCATAATTGGTGGTGTTTTGGGAGTCCCTTCAAAATATTTTCANTAGTGGCAACCCAGGTCCCTACTCACTTGAGGCCAGTAGCATACCTCCAATTTTGACAACCAAAAATGTCTTCAGACTTTGCCAAATATCCCCAGGGGGACAAAATAGCCCTTATATAGCCTTACTTGAGAACCCTTGGTTTAATTCATCTTGAAAATTGCTAAAATAGTCTAGCTACCACAGTGAGCACTGGACCCAGATTATTTGAAAAATCCTATGGGATGTAGTGGGTGTGTGTGTGTGTGTGTGTGTGTGTGTGTGTGTGTGTGTGTGTATGTGTGTGCGCGCGCGCACGCGCGTGCGTGCGTGCAGGCATTAAGGAGCAGTGAGGATAATGGGAGATCACCACTAGGTTTCATGAAGAACATGTTCTAATGCTATAAATGTTTGCTGGTATTTTAGTTCTCTCCATTCAATGAGCTTATAACTGAACAAATCACATTAAAAAATTCTTCTGATTTATATTTGATCCCTGTCTTTAAACAAAGGTATTATTTTCTTGAAATAAAACAATGCATGGCTTGTTAATATCAACACATTTAGAAACTGTTTTTCGTTTCACCTGAAGATGAATTACTAGGTTGCCTATTCACTGCTCAGATTATTAAAGCAGATTCTCTGAGCTCAGACCTTTTCTCCATCGGAATGGTATATAATGGTGTGGTTGTCTGATATTTCTATTAATGTTACTGCAACTAAGCAGTGCATGTCCTAGAAAATCCCCAGGGGAGAAATCTGAGTTGCTCTTACTGACCTGCTGACACTTCCAGCCCTACTGGCGGTTCCCGTGGTCACAGCCACGGTAACTCTGATAGATGCATTCACCAGTGAGGTTGATTATTAAATTCCCAGGAGATTGCACTAAACTCCTAGAAAATGACCATGAATTCCATATACCAATAGCAAGATAAGATTACTAAATAGGTTAACAGGCCCTTAAAAAGCCTTAATAGTTTTATCATACACAGAATACAAATTTTTTTTTCCTACCAGTTTCTGCATTTGTCAGTGCATATCCAGAATAGAATAGTTGTTTCTGATGGCATGTTTTTAAAAAGGAATTTGACAAATTAGAGTGTGTGCAGAGAACTTCCAGGATGGTGAGTGTCCTAGAAAGTAGAGTTGCTGCTCATCCTGTTTCACATGGTAATATTAACACACTGCATACCTGGAAAACCCTATTTAGCAACATAGATAGACAACTTCTTATGGCTAGGAGTATTGTCATATGGTTCCTCAAAATATAGT
>NW_017731639.1:2033439-2034393 GCF_001890085.2 Hipposideros armiger
AATTAATTAGTGAAATGACTGAATTAAGGTCAACCAGCTAATTGTTTCATTTAGATCAGTTTTCCTGAACAGCATGACACTGATTAGAGAGTATAAGCTTTGGAGTCAAAGAATAATGTGGTCAAAACCCATATCAGTCACTTTGTAACTTTCTGAACTTAACTTTCTTTATGCCTCAATCCTGTGGTTTGTAAAATAGTTATAATTATGTTAGTCATAAGGATTCAAAGTGTACATTCAAAATATTAAGCATCATAAATCATACATAGTTTGTGCTCAGTAAATTGCTTTTTTGTTCTTTATCAATCAATAATGTTACTGCTCTCTGTTCTTCACTAGCCCAAATATTTTGAAATTTAAGTTTCAAATTTGGAATATGATTTTGTGCATTACTTAGTGAAATCTATGACTTCAAGATCTTATTACAAATAAAATATATGTGTTTTATTAGTTTCAGGATCCAAAGAATTAAGCATTCAAACGACTGAAGAGGTCTACCTACATGAATAGAGTTAAACACTTGAATGAAGTAAACCTCATATATAACAACTTCTTAAAATTTATTTCAATACATTTTGATTTTTTACTATTAACATAATTGTTCCACTTTGTACTATTGAGTAGCCTCTATTGGCGATAAGATATTTAACTCATATCGTATCTCACTGAATCTTGTTAACTGACTTGAAAAAAGTACATTAAAGAGGATTCTGCAGTAAAATCTAGGTTAAATATAAAAGAATATTATAGTCACTAAATGAGCGCAGGAGAAAGAGTGTTGTCATAGGTTTTATTATTTGTCATCCTCAGTTAATACAAGTATGAGAATGAAATTCTTAGTACAATGTGTTTTCAGTCCATTAACGAGATCTTATTGTCCTAAACTAACATTTGCCTTTTATGATAGCATAGCTTCTTCAAGTCATGAACACATTTATCCATTTACTAATTTTG
>NW_017734183.1:0-815 GCF_001890085.2 Hipposideros armiger
AGAGGCCAAGGCGACGTGATCCACGCTTGTTCTGAGTTCCATGGGACGGTGACCACACAGAGTGACAGGACCCTTGCACGTCGTCGGGTGCGTGACCAGGACACGCTGACCTGGACATTCGCTGCTTCAGGACTGTTTTGTGTTCCAAGTCACCATGAGGCTGTTTTCCAAATAAAGGCCAATCTAGTGTCCCGTGCCGGCCACGATGGGCTGAACAGACGCCCACCTCACGGTGGCCCCGCTCTCTGTGGTAAACGCTGCCTGCGGGTCCTCCTGGGGGACCTTCATAAAAAGGCGTTTACATGTCATCCACATTTGTAAACCTTTTCTTCCAGCCAAATAAATAGGGAAACATTGTTTTCACCATGCTCATATCTCACTTTTTCTTTATGTTTAATTTTCTCCCTTCTCCTGAAATCCCTTCTTTCGCCCCAGAGTTCCCTGCCTGCCTGCTCACTGTCTCTTCTCTGCTGACTCTTGATGGACGCACCAGCCTCGTGCATCTCAGGGCCGCTTCGGGTCACGCTCGGATGCCCAGAGCCCCCAATCTGTTCCCTCCTGTCCCGGGAGCGTAACTCGGGGTCTCCTGGAAGCGTGGCAGGACGGCTGTGGTTTTTAGGACCAAAAGAAGGTGTGAGGGGGTGGTTTGTGCCATCATGGAGAGATCTGCTGACAAAATTAGGATAGAACCGAGGCCTCCACTTCCCAGGGCCCACCTGCCACCGACCCTCTCACGTCCCCCTCGCCTGGGTAACAGCCTGGTTATCCTTTGAGGGCCCCCTGAACTTGAGGGCAATCCAGGGGAGCTTTAGTCC
>NW_017734183.1:4170-5112 GCF_001890085.2 Hipposideros armiger
GCGCACAGCCGGGCAGAGCCAGGTGTCCGCGCGCCTCCCCGTCATCGCCGTGCCTCGCGGCACGTGTGGCTTTGGGCTGAAACCCCACGAGGCGCCAGACCTTTCTGAGACGATTGGGGGGTATTTATGGTCTGAGTCCACATCTTAGCTGTTCTCACGGGACCTCAGGACCTCGGGTGACTCAGTGAAAACAATGCAGAGCATGATTTGTTTGTTTTACCAGCAGGAAGGACATTTCATCACAGCTGGTTACTCACTTAGGGATTTGCAGAGCCAGACCCACACGATGGCCTCTTCCCAGGGTCACCGGAGAACAGCGGCTGCACAGAAACGGATGTCACCGCCGCGGGCACCCCTCTGGTCTGTGCCATACCCACCTGGGACCCAGGTGGCTGCATGGGCGCTGGCTTTGTAACGCCACGACGCCTACACACACGGTTACTATGTGGTCACACCTCAAAGCTTTTAAAAGTAGGGAAAGGAGAGACGTGGACTTTCATGCATCACTGAGGAGTGGAGTGTAGGAATGTGCTGCTGACACAGGGAAGCGCCTACTGTCTGCTCCTGTTCGGAAGCAGGAAGGAGGCGCCGTCTCACCTGTCGCGTTCAGTTACATGACACTGGCGTCTATGGCCAGCAAGCGAGTGTGACCAGCAACAACGACAGGCAGCTAGGAGGCAATGACACGGGAAACATGCACCCAGCTGTGTGACCTGAAAACCAGAACATGATCCCATCTGGTGCGAAGGTGCAAAATGAAATTCTGACATGGAGAAGCATTAAAAGATCAAACGGACTAATGCAAACATTGATGTTTTTACAAAATGTGATTGCGGGGAAAGTTTGCTTTATCTGTCTGTTTTTATTTTAATGTAGATTCCACCGCCCAAAATAGAGAAAACTCCTGTCATATTATAGACGTATTTGTAAAAGTTCAGCCAA
>NW_017734184.1:0-2972 GCF_001890085.2 Hipposideros armiger
TGCACTTTCCAGATTTCTTCTTATAATTGATTTCTAGTTTCATAGCATTGTGGTCAGAAGAGATGCTTGATACGATTTCAATTTTCTTAAATTTATTAATACTTGTTTTGTGGCCTTGCATGTGGTCTATCTTGGGAAATGTTCCAGGTGCACTCAAGAAGAATGTGTATTCGGTAGCTTTGGGGTGAAATGCTCTGAAAATATCGATTAAATCTAACTGGTCTAATGTGTCATTTAAGGTCACTGTTTCTATATTGTTATGCCTGGAGGATCTGTCCTTTGTTGTAAGTGGTATGTCGAAGTCCCCTACTCTGATAGTGTTACTGTTAATCTCTGTCTTTACGTCTGTCAATATCTGTTTTATATATTTAGGAGCTCCTATGTTAGGTGCATAGATGTTTACTAGGGTTATGATCTCTTGTTGGATCAATCCCTTCATTACTATGTAGTGCCCTTCTTTGTCTTTTGTTATATTCTTCATTTTAAAGTCTATTTTGTCCAATATAAGTATTGCTACTCCAGTTTTTTCTCATTTCCATTTGCATGAAATATCTTATTCCATCCATTTACTTTCAGCCTGTTGTGGGTCTTTTGATCTGAGGTGAGTCTCTTGTATACAGCATATGCAAGGGTCTTGTTTTCTTTCTACTCAGCCACCCTATGCCTTTCATTAGAGCATTTAACCCATTTACATTTAAAGTAATTATTGTTATGTACATAGTTATTGCCATTTTGTTATTTGTATTTCTGGTCTTCATTTGTTAGATTGTGTTCATCTTTCTTTTGTTTAAAGAAGACCTTTTAACATTTCCTACAATGCTGGCTTGGTGGTAATGAATTCCTTTAGCTTATTCTTTTCTGGGAAGTTCTTTATCTCTCCTTCAATTTTAAATAATAGCCTTGCTGGATAAAGCAGTCTAGGTTGTTGTTCTTTGTTTTTCATCACTTTGAATACCTCCTGACATTCTCTTCTGGCCTGCAAAGTTTCTGTAGAAAAGTTAGCTGATAGTCTTATGAGAGCACCCTTGTAAGTAACTCACTGTCTGTCTCTTGCTCCTTTTAGCATTCTCTCTTGGTCTTTAACCTTTGCCATTTTAACTATAATGTGTCTTAGTGTGGGCCTGTTAGGTTCATCTTGATTGAAACTCTGCACTTTTTGGGCTTGTATGCCAATTTCCTTTACCAGGTTAAAGACATTTCTGTCATTATTACTTCAAATATGTTCTCGATCCCTTGCTACCTCTCTTCTCCTTCTGGTATTCCTATGATGCTCATGTTGTTGCGCTAGGTGTTATCCCATAGCTCTCTTAAACTATTTTCATTGTTTTTTATTCCTATTTCTTTTAGTTGTTCCACTTGGGTGATCTCTGCTACCTTGTCTTCTACATCACTGATAATGATCCTCTGCTTCATGTAATCTGCTGGTAATTATTTCAGGTGTGTTCTTTATTTTAGTTATTGCATTCTTTAGTTCTAACTGGTTGTTTTTCATGATTTCTCTATCCTTCTTTATGTTCTCACTAAGTTCCTTAAACATTCTTATCATCAGTGTTCTAAACTCTGTGATAAGCTGGTTGCCTCTATTTCATTTAGTTCCACTAATTCTGGATGCTTCTTCTGTTTTATATTTGAGACATGTTTCTTTGTTTCCTCATTCTGGCTGACTCTGTGTTTGCTTCAATGTATTAGGTAGATGCCCTAGGTCTTCCAGTCTTTTCTGGGTGGACTTATGTGGTATGCGTCCTTTATATTTGAATTGCACAGTCTCCCTATTCTCTTGTGCCTGTGTTCCAGAGGTGTCCCTTGCGTTGTGTGTATTCTCCTGTTGAAGGTGAGCTCTAATTGCTTTTAGCTTGTCAGTAGGTGGGATTGACTCCCAGGCTAACAAGCTGTGAAAATTGGCTATGCCCACAGTGTATGAGCTGCTGTGTAAGGGTTGACCCCTCAGATGAGATTTGGCCCCTATGGGCTCTTGTGCCTGTAGAGAATTCCCTTTTGGTGTATATCTTGTAGGTCAAATCCGGTAATGCTTTAGTTTGTGCTGGAGTTGGCCCCTGGGTGTTTTGATTCTTATGCCTCTTGGGCTGGTCCTGGTGCAGGGCGATTTCAGAACAAAACAAATCAACAAGCACAGCAACAACAAACAAGTACACTCACATATAAAAACAACTGACAACCAACATTCAACATAAACAAAAATATCAAAAATACAAAAAAAACAAAACAAAAGAAACAAAAAAATATATAGTAACACCCCCCAAAAAAATATTTATCAATACAGAAAAAAGGAAAAGGAGGAAAAGTAAAGCAAAGAAAAGAAGAGAGAGAGAAAGGGGAAATAATAATGAAATAAAAAAACAGCTCCAGTCTTGACTTAAGTACACCAAGCTAGCTCCAAATTGTCTTCTGTTGTACAAAAATTTCTCTGCATCTTGTGGAGGCAGAGCTGGCCACCTGGCACACAGGGTGACCCTGGCAATGAAGTTCTAGATGAGTGGGGCTATGGGATGTGGTTGATAGTTTTTGCAAAGTCAGTGCAGTTTCTGCTTTCACCTGCACAAACGTTTGCTGAGAGCCCCACAACCAACCACAGGGAGGTGGGCTTCTTCTCTGTGCACAGATCTCCTGGGTCTTAGGGCACTTCTGTCAGGGGGTGTGGAGGGCACGAGATTTCTGCCACCAGCTGCTGACCTCTGCGTATGTCTCAGCTGCTGTAATTGCCCTGCCGGGAGCCACCCAGGAAAGGTGGGGGCTTTGTAGTCAGGTTCCTTTGTCTCCCAGCCCTTTTCCTAGGTCACAGCTGCAAACTGGCTTTTTCCAGTTATTGAGGGCTGCAGATCCTCTGCAATCTGATGCTACTCCTCCATTCAGGGGCAAGTTTAAGACCCTGAAAGGGTGGGTTAACACTGCTGTGAGAGAGTGGGGGCGGGAGCCCAGGTATGGAGTTTTCTCTGCTTTCTGTCTGACCAAGA
>NW_017734184.1:5122-7274 GCF_001890085.2 Hipposideros armiger
TCTCTCTTCTTCCATCTGTGTCATTTCCAGATTTCTATCTTTGATGTTACTGATTCTTTCCTTCATCTGGTCAGCTCTATTGCCTAAGCTGGTTATGTCATTCTTCATTTCTTTTACTGAGTTCTTAATCTCCAGAAACTCTATTTGTTTTTTTTTTAATTTCCATCTTTTTGGTAAAATGTTCATTTTGTTCTTTGATTGTGTTTCTGAATTTGTTAAATGCCTGTCTGTGCTTTCTTGTATCTCACTGAGTTTTTTCAGAACAGCAATCTTGAGTTTTTTGTCATTTAAGTCACATATTTCCATGTCTTTGAGTTCATTTTCCAGAGGCTTTTCATTTTCTTTCTGAGCTGCCTTGTTACCTTGGTTATTCATGGCAATTAAGAAATTATTATTTCTCTTCCTTGGCATCTACAGGAATGGGTTCTGCAACAGGTTGGTAGGAAGAGGTCTTTTTTTGCTTTCCAGTAGGTATTGGTGGAATGTTTTATTTTCTCTCCCACTACACCCTTTTGTTCTCTCTTACACTGTAGTGTTATATTTCCTCTTGCACTGCTCCAGCTTCTCACATTATGGGGTGGAGGGGTTCCCTGTAAGGTGGGCTTCTCCTCTGTGAGCAGGTCACCTGGGTCTCTGGGCACCGCCTCTGTAGGGGGATGTAGAGAGCTTCTGAAGTTCCAAAGCTCTTCCTGCACCAGATTCAGAGCCTGTGTGTTTCAGTGGCTCTGTTTACTCCTGCAGGGATCCACCCAGATAGGTGGGGATAGAAGCTAAGTGGGTTGTGAGAGGAGGCTCTGAGCAGTGGCAACTACTAGCCCAGCTGTCTTGCCCCTTTTACTGGAATTGCTATGAGTCTGTGGCTACAGGGCTGCAGTTCTCAGAACTGTAAATATTCTCCTTTTTTGATCTGACACTGCTACCACTCTTTTTCTAGCACTGGGAGGGTGGGGTGGGGCGAGATCTCTGAGGGTGAAGAGGGGTTGGCCAGGCTCCGTGCGTATGTCTTCCATCCTCTTAAACCACTGTTCTCACCCTTCTTCCCTCAGTCTTTGCTCCGAGGTCTCTGCCATGAGTGTTGGGTTCAGCCATGTTATATGCTGATCCCTCAGATGGGACTGTGGAGCACTAGCAATCTGAATTCTTCCCTCTCCTATGACTGTGGTAACTCTGGACTGCAGTAACTCTGGACTGCAGTGAGCTCCAAGAATAAACTCAAAATGGATTGAAGCCTTAAATGTAAGACCTGAAACCAAATCTCCTACAAGAAAATATAGGAAGCGAACTCATAGACATTACTCATAGTAATATTATTACTGATATATCCTCTCATGCAAGGGGAGCAAAAAAATAAATAAACAAATGGGCCTAGATCAAACTAAAAAGTTTTTCACAGCAAAGGAAACCATCAACAAAATAAAAAGACATCCTACTGATTGGGAGAAGATAGTTGCCAATGATACATCTGATAAGAGTTAATATCTAAATGTATAAAAAACTCATATAAGTCAGCACCAAAAAAACAAACAACAAAATTATAAAATGATCAGAGGACATGAAGAGGCATTTTTCTAAAAAGGACATACAGATGACCAATCGACATATGAAAAGATGCTCAATGTACTGATTATTTGAGAATAAATAAATAAAAAAAACCACAATGAGGTACCACCTTACTCCTGTCAGAATGGCTATCATCAATAAATCAACAAGCAACAAGTGTTGGTGAACATGTGGAGAAAAGGGAACCCTCATGCTTTGTTGGTGGAATTGCAAATTGGTGCAACCACTGTGGAAAACAGTATGGAGATTCCTAAAATAATTTAAAATAGAACTACCTTATGACCCAGCAATTCCACGCCTGGGTATTTATCCAAAGAAATACAAAACTCTATTTCAAAAAAATATATGCACCACTATGTTTACTGCAGCACTATTCACAATAGCTTAGATATGAAAACAACGAAAATGCCCATCCATAGACAAGTAGTACTCTGCCATAAAAAAGAATGAAATCTTACCATTTGCAACAATATGGATAGACCTAGACAATATTATGCTAAGTGAACTATGTCAGACTGAGAAAGACTAACACCTTATGATCTCACTTATATGTGGAATCTAAAGAACAGAATAAATGACCAAACAAAACAGA
>NW_017734184.1:9519-12539 GCF_001890085.2 Hipposideros armiger
ATATATATATATATATATATATACACAAACAAAGGGTGCCAAAAAAATGTGTATACATTTTAAGAAAAGAAAAAACTATTAAAATTACACTGATGGTAACTACTTTGAGCACCTCTTATAATTGCAGAAGTCACATGTAACTTGTGTTCATCTTTCATTATCAGTATATATTGAGTATTACAATTTTAATACAGTTTTTTCCTTTCTTAAAATGCATATACACTTTTTGGCATGTTCTGTATATATATGGTCACAGGATGTAAAGTACAGCATAGGGAATATAGTCAATGGTATAGTAACAGCAATATATAATGTCAAAGGGGTAGTAGACTGGGAAAAGGGTTATTACTTTGTGAGGGTATAGAAATGTGTAATTATTATGTTGTATCTTACACCTGAAAATAATTAAAAATAAAATAAATGTAATTAATTTCCATCTGACAAGATATTGCAGCCATACTTAGAGTTAACAAGATGTTCATTAAACATGTGATAAATAAATAAAGACAACCTTGAGGGACAAACTGAAAATCAAAATGAAAACAATAGGCTGGTGATATGAAATATTAACTTAAGAACTCCTCTGGAGTATTGAATAAAAAGGAAAGTAAGATCATTATTATGAAAGGAAAATATTCACGTATTAGTTCTCAGGTTTAAAAGGTCATAAGCCATTAAAAGTGCCAAGCAAGATGCAGATTAAAGTACTGGTTAATTTCATAATACCAAGGATGAAAAGAAAACCCTAAAAAGTTCCAGAATATTAACTTTGATATCTGATATTCCACCAGCCACATTACATGCAAGAAGAAAAGTGTCCAGAAAGCTANTTAGTTCTGTTAGTAGTTGCTTTGTATATTTTGGTGTTTCCTGATTGGGGACATAAATATTGATGACTGTTATGTCTTCTTCTTATGTACTGCCCCCTTTATCATTATAAAATGTCCATCTTTGTGTCTTATTACCTTTTTAATCCTTAAGCCTGTTTCATCTGATATGAGTATGACTACACCTGCTTTTCTCTGAATACCATTTGTTTGGAAAGTCAATTTCCACCTTTTCACTTTGAGTCTATATTTGTGCTATAGCTGAGCTGTGTCTCTTGGAAGTGTGCTTGAGTTTAGTTTTTTGATCCAACTTGCTACTCTGTGCCTTTTTATTGGTGAGTTCAGTTTATTTACATTTAGGGTGATTATTGATATATGAGAATTTCCTTTCACTCTATCTTTTGTTTTCTGGTAAGATGGTGTATCTATTTTTTCTTTGCCTTTTTGTTGCTGTCTATTATTTCAGTGTGGTGATATTCTATGATTTTCCTCTCTGTTTCTTAGTTTTTTAATGTTATATGTTTCAGTCTGGATTTTTTTTTTGAGTGGTTACCATTAAGTTTATGTAAAAAAAAGTTTCATATTTAGAGTATTACATTTTCTTCAGCGTGCTTCCTTTCTCCATTCTGCTTTGCCATCTCAGGCCTTTACTCTCTCTCCTTTTATGTTTTTGTTGTCACAAGTTATCCCTATTTATTCTCAGTTGATTTCTGTGTTGCAGTAGCAAGTTGTCTTTTTCCTCTTTCTTTTTTTTTTTTGAAAAGTTTTTTTTCTTCTTTACCCTGTAGGTTATGTTCAAGTGTATAGTGTCCTATTTGGTGTAGGTGTAGCCATTTCCTGCTTCTGTCTGTCTGTTCATAATACTGCTTATGATTTATTTTTATTCTTTTGCTTTTTTGTTTCAGGTCGAATATCTTCCTTCAATATTTCTTGTAGTGCACGTCATGTGTTAGAAAATTCCCCCAGCTTCTTTATGCTTGGAAAGGTCTTTATTTTTCTTTCATATCTAAAGGGTATCTTTGCTGGATATATTATTCTTGGATCACAATTTCTCTCTTTCAATAGTTTGAATATTTGATTCCACTCCCTCCTGGCTTGTAGCATTTCTGCTGAAACATCTGATGATTCTCTAATGGGCTTTCCTTTGTAGGTTGCCATCTTTTCCCTGGCTGCCTCGAGCATTCTTTCTTTGTCATTAATTTTTGACAGCTTCAATACAATGTGCCTTGATGGCCTGTTGGGATTAAGGTAATTAGGTGTTGTATTTGCTTCTTAGATTTGAGGATCCAGTTCTTTCCACAAGTCTGGGAAGTTTTCATTGATTATTTTGATTATCTGTTTGAATAAACTCTGTTCCCTTCTCCCTTTCTTCTCCTGGCATATCCATTATTCTTATGTTGCTCTTTCTGATGGGGTCAGAAAGTTCCTGTAGGTTTCTTTCATTTCTTTTAACTCTCAATTCTCTCTTCTTCCATCTGTGTCATTTCCAGATTTCTATCTTTGATGTTACTGATTCTTTCCTTCATCTGGTCAGCTCTATTGCCTAAGCTGGTTATGTCATTCTTCATTTCTTTTACTGAGTTCTTAATCTCCAGAAACTCTATTTGTTTTTTTTTTAATTTCCATCTTTTTGGTAAAATGTTCATTTTGTTCTTTGATTGTGTTTCTGAATTTGTTAAATGCCTGTCTGTGCTTTCTTGTATCTCACTGAGTTTTTTCAGAACAGCAATCTTGAGTTTTTTGTCATTTAAGTCACATATTTCCATGTCTTTGAGTTCATTTTCCAGAGGCTTTTCATTTTCTTTCTGAGCTGCCTTGTTACCTTGGTTATTCATGGCAATTAAGAAATTATTATTTCTCTTCCTTGGCATCTACAGGAATGGGTTCTGCAACAGGTTGGTAGGAAGAGGTCTTTTTTTGCTTTCCAGTAGGTATTGGTGGAATGTTTTATTTTCTCTCCCACTACACCCTTTTGTTCTCTCTTACACTGTAGTGTTATATTTCCTCTTGCACTGCTCCAGCTTCTCACATTATGGGGTGGAGGGGTTCCCTGTAAGGTGGGCTTCTCCTCTGTGAGCAGGTCACCTGGGTCTCTGGGCACCGCCTCTGTAGGGGGATGTAGAGAGCTTCTGAAGTTCCAAAGCTCTTCCTGCACCAGATTCAGAGCCTGTGTGTTTCAGTGGCTCTGTTTAC
>NW_017734185.1:0-1029 GCF_001890085.2 Hipposideros armiger
AACTGTAAGCAAAAGAGTCTACTGAAGACTTCAAGAGAGAAAAGTATATATTGTTCTATTTTTGGAACATATCCAACTGCAGTGAAGGAAATGCACTTTATAGAGACATTGTGTCTGAAAGAAAGCAAATATTAGAAGCTTATTGTAATATTCCAGGAGAAAAATTATGTGGACTTAAACTGGGGTTTTCATAGTATATATGTAGAGAAGTACCGTATTTCCCCATGTATAAGATGCACCCTTTTTCGAAAAATTTGGGGTCTAAAAACTGGGTGCATCTTATACAGTGGTTAGATGAGTGCAAAAACAAGCACAAAAAAAGTGGGAAATACAACTAACTAAAAAAAAATCTACAACCACTGTATAAGGCACACCCAGTTTTTAGACCCCAAATTTTTCGAAAAAGGGTGCATCTTATACATGGGGAAAACAGTATATAAAATCTGGAGTTATTTTTTGGTAGAATCAAGAGGACTTTGTTAATGATTGGATAGGCAGAGAATGGCCAGTACTGCATAAATATAAGAAACTGAATGGACTATGAAAACATATTAGTGACTAAAATGAGTGGATAAAATGTGGTTTTGAGAGGAAGATTATTAAATTAGTTTTAGCTATGTAGCACTTGAGATATATAGTCTCATAAAAGTAGGCACATCAGTTTAAAATGTTGTTTTTTATTTTAAAACAAGTAAGCTGCTGCTGGCATTCAAAATGGGAGCTTCTAGTGGATCAGTGAAGACCAGAGCCAGATTAGTGCCGGCTGATAATGTGTAGAAAGTGGGAAAATGCAGGTAAATGCATGTAGACATTTCTTTCAGTAAATCTGACTTTAAAAGAAGTAGGTAAGACTGAAATTAGAAGGGGATGTCAGGGTTGAATGATAACATAAAGGGAAGGATGTTGTGTGATACAATGAATGCTTATGTTTTAAAGGTGGAAAAGAGAAGAAGATGCTTCAAGGATAATGCAAAAGATTTAGAAGAGAGAGAATGTGTTACTATATAGGTAACAGCAAGGACATGTAAG
>NW_017734185.1:3864-4554 GCF_001890085.2 Hipposideros armiger
CTTCATTGAAGAAATTCCAAGAAAGCCATGTTAAAACTTTATATTATGATATACTAGGTTAAATGTGGACTGTGTAATATCCTGCTCTCTAGAATCTATTGAGGCTTTCTTTGTGGTCTTAATATGATCAATTTTTAAAATATTATGTAAACACTGGAGGAACAATAGCGTAATTTCTTTCAGGAAAGTTTGAATTGAACTTATTTACTTGACATTAGTAATTACATTCATCATATCTACTTTAGTCTCATTTTATTTTTTTCTTCATTTATCTAACAAGTATTTATAGTGTAAATAATAAGCACTTGCACTCTTCTTGGCTCTAGAAATTAAATTATGTGTGTTGTGTATGGTCCCTACCTACAATTTTATGAGAAGGAGATTTTGAAAATAATAAATCCTATAAAGGTAAGTACAAGGTGATAAGGAGTGTATAAGAGAGGGATGGGACCTGATCTCAACTGAGGGGGAGAGAGCTTTTTATTGTAGAAGTGATGGCTAGTTTATTTTGAATGATGAGTAGGGTTACCTAAATAAAGGTCCAGCTGGGGTAGTAGGGAGGTCTGTAGGATGAGACATAGTTCTAAGCAGAGGGAATAGCATGATCTAAGTATGTATAGAAAAGGAGCAATACTAATGAGGATCTGAAAGAGGCAAGGACAGCTCCAAAGTAGGGTGAGATGATGCTGG
>NW_017734186.1:0-4651 GCF_001890085.2 Hipposideros armiger
TTGATAAGTGTTGTGTGTATTCTGACCAGCCATCCCCTACTCTGTCTCTTTCTCCACAGGCCTCCCTATTGCCTGAGATGCAACAATATTGAAATTAGGCCAATTATCAACCCTACAATGGCCTCTGAATATTCACGTAAAAGGAAGAGCCGCACATCTCTCACTTTAAATCAAAAGCTACAAATGCTGAAGTTTAGTGAGGCAGTACGTCAAAAGCTGAGACAGGCTGAAAGCTAGGCCTCTTGCACCAGTCTGACAAGTTGTGAATGCAAAGGAGACGTTCTTAAAGGAAATTGAAAGTGCTACTCCAGTGAACACATGAATGATAAAAATGTAAAAGAGCCTTATCGCTGATATGAAGAAAGATTTCAGTGGTTTGGCTAGATCAAACCAGCCACAACATTTCAATTCTATGCAGGCTGAGAGGCGAGGAAGCTGCAGAAGAAAAGTTTGAAGCTAGCACAGACTGGCTCATGGGGCTCCACAACATAAAAGTGCAAGGTGAAGCAGCAAGTGCTAATGGAGAAGCTGCAACAAGTTATCCCGAAAGATCTAGCTAAGGTAATTAATGAGGGTGGCTACACTAAACAGCAGATTTTCAATGTAAACTAAACAGCCTTATATTGGAAGAAGATGCCATCTAGGATTTTCATAGCTAGAGAAGGGAAGTCAGTGCCTGGCTTCAAAGCTTCGAAGGACAGGCTGACTCTCTTGCTAGGGGCTCATTCAGCTAGTGATTTTAAGTTGAAGCCAAAGTTCATTCACCATTCCAAAAATTCTAGGGCTCTTAAGAATTATGCTACATTGACTTTGTGCTCTATAAATAGAACAAAAAAAGCCTCAATGACAACACATCTGTTTACAACATGGCTTACTGAATATTTTAAGCCCTGTGTTGAGACCTACTGCTAAGAAAAAAATATTCCTTTCAAAATATTACTCCTCATTGACAATGCACCTGCTCGTCTAAAAGTTCTGGTGCAGGTGTACAATGAGCTCGATGTTGTTCTCAGGCCTGCTAACACAACATCCATTCTGCAGCCCGTGACTCAAGGAGCAATTTCAACTTTCTAGTATTATAAAGAAATCTATTTTATAAAGCTCTATCTGGGCAAAATAAATTTAAAACCTTCCAGTAAGAATTCACTATTCTAGATGCCATTAAGAACCTTCACGATTCAGGGCCAGCCGAGTGGCGCATTGGTTAAGAGCTGGCTTGGGACGCCAGAGGGCCCCAGTTCGGATCCCACATATGAGGGCCAGTGACAGTGCCCTCTACAGCTAAGATGCTGAACAACAGCTCAACCTGGAGCTGGGTTTCCATGAGTCGCCAGCGACGGCGTAGGCTGCAGCCCCTGTGGCAGTGGGTTGCCATGGGCTACTGTGTATAGCCAGCAGCCGCCGTGAGCGACCGTCCAGAAGCCAGCGACTGATCTACCTTGCCCGGGAAGAGTGCAATTATGGTGCCAACTTGGGCCAGTGAAGCAACGTCCTCCACAACTAGACTGAAGAACAACAACAACAACAAAAAACGACAGCAACTTGTCTGTTCCCCTTCCCCCAATTCCCCAGCACTGTTCCCATCACCCAATTCCCCAATAAAAATCTTTAAAAAAAAAAGAGTCTTCACGATTCATGGGAAGAGTTCAAAATATCAACATTAACAGGAGTTTGGAAGAAGTAGATTCTAACCCTTATAGATGACTTTGAGGGTTTGAGACTACAGTGAAGGGAGTAATAGCAGATGTGGTAGAAATATTGGGTCATCAGGAAAGTCATGACGCATTTTTTCATTGAAAAACTAGAGGGTCAGCCGAGTGGCTCAGTTGGTTAAGAGCTTGCTCAAGAGTTTGAGCTCTGAGCAACAGCGGTTCGAGTCCAGCCCGAGCTGAGCAACCGCTGAGCTGCCAATAGGTAGCAGGATGGCTCAGCTAAAGAAAAAAAAAAAACAACAACAGAAAAACTAGAAAAATGTCATGACGGTCCTGACGACCCAATATCAAGAGAACTAGAATTAGAAGTGGTGCCTGAAGACGCGAATGAATGGCTGAAATCTCATGATAAAACTTTAATGGATGAGGAGTTGCTTCTTATGGATGAGCAAAGAAAGTAGTTTCTTGAAATGGAAACTACTCCTGGTGAAGATGCTGTGAATATTGTTGAAATGACAATAAAAGATTTAAAATATTACTTAAACTTAGTTGATACAGCTGCAGCAGGTTTTGAGGGGATTGACTGCAATTTTGAAAGTTCTACTGTGGATAAAATACTGTTAAACAACATTGCAACAGAGAACTCCATCATGAAAAGAAGAGTCAATTGATGTGGCAAACTTTATTGTTGCCTTATTTTAAGAAGTTTCCACAGCCAAACCTACCTTCAGCAACCACCGCCCTACCCTGACCAATTATCAGCCATCAAAAATGAGGCAAGATCTTCCACCAGTGAACAGATTACAACTCGCTGAAGGCTCAGATGATAGTATTTTTTAGCAATAAAGTATTTTAAATTAAGGTATGTGCTTTTTTTTAGGCATAATATTATTGCACTCTTAATAGCCTACAGTATGATGTAAACACAACTTTTACATACAGTGGAAAACGAAAACATTTGTGTCTTCATTTATTGCACTATTCATTTTATTGCAGTGGTCTGGAATCAAACCCACAATATCTCTGAAACATGCCTGTATATCTGTATATCATTACTCTTTTATGGCTGAATAATATTCCATTGTATGGTTATACCACATATACCAAAAAAGAAATCTACAGATAATTCTCTCATTTAATTAGATTAAAATAGTCAATAAAATAACAAATTGGACCCAAGAACGTAGAAAAATAATTATATGCCAGGACCAGTTTCTTTCAACTATGTAAGGTTTGTTCAGTATTTAAATATCAATGTAATACTTTATATTAACAGGCGAAAGAAAAAAAGTCACATGATATCAATTCAGGGTGAAAAAACTCTTCAGAAAATTCAAACACCCATATGTGAATTTCAATAAAGCTAGTTTTTAAACTAGCTTTATAATAATAGCTTTATAATAATAAAGCTGGTATTTAAGAATAGAAGGGAATTATTATTTTGCTGAGTATTCTTGCATCTATATTCATAAGGAATATTGTTCTGTAGTTTTAGTGTGTGTGTGTGTGTGTGTGTGTGTGTGTGTGTGTGGTGTGGTGTGGCGTGGCATGTTTGGCAACTTTTGGCATCAGGTAATACTGGTATAGAATAAAGTTGGAACTGTTCGCTTTTCTTCTATTTTTGATAAGTTTATATACAATTGATATTCTTTTTTAAATGATTGGTAGAATTCACCAGTGCAGTGATGTGGTCCTGGGATTTTCATTATAGGAACATGTTTTATTGTTCAAATACCATAAAATCCAACCTTACAAAGTGTACAATTGTGAATTAGTATGTATATAGAGTTGTGCAACATCACCACAATTAATTTTAGAACATATTCATCTCCCTTAAAAGAAAGACCATACCAATTGGCATTCTACTGCCCACAATGTTTCCTCACTCCAGCCCTATGCAACCAATAATCTACTTTCTATCTCTCTGTTTTTGCCTATTATGGACATTTCATATAAATGGAATCATAAAATACGTGGTTCTTTATGGCAAGTTTCCTTCACATAGCATAATGTTGTTCAGGTTCATCCATGTTGTATCATGTATCAGTACTTCACTGCTTTTAATGTCTGAATAACATTGCATTGTATAGATATGTCATATTTTATCTATTCATTATTGGATATGTCACTATTTCTTATTCATTAGTTGATGGGCATTTAGGTTGTTGTCTCTTTTGGGCTATTATCAACAATGCTGCTATGAACATTTGTGTACAACTTTGCGTGTGAATATGTGTTTTCAATTGTCTTGGGTAGATACCTAGGGGTGAAAGTCCTCTATATTAACTCTACGTTTAACCTTTTGAGGTTTTGTTTTGCACGGCAGCTGCGCAATTTTCCATTCCTACTAGCACTGTATGAGGATTCCAATGGCCCCAGTGATCACCAGCAGAACCATTCTGAGTTTAGCCCACTGGTTTCTGTGGTTCATTCCTATTTCCATTCAGATGGTGTCAGTGTTGGGCTGAATAGTGACTATACTCTAAGTGGGAGGGTTGCCTCTATTAAGACTCATCTGTACAGGAGGCATCAGCAGGATTTCCCCCTGCTCCTTCTCTACAGGCCACAAGGTCTCCCATGGGAATAGATGGGAGGGCATTTAGAAGATCTACATACTCTACAGGGCCTAGTACCACCTGTATTTCTAGGGACAGTGGGCTGACAGGACGTTCCTCTGCTGCAAATAGGCATGCCACTTACTCAGTGTGGGAATTTGAACCATGGCTGAGGTGGGTGGATGGAACATTTTTGATAGGAAGAGAAGTTCTTACTATCATATGCTGTTCCTTCATGACAGGCTCTACCTGGAGGAGTGATTGTACACTCTTAGGCGCTGTTGCCATATGGGAGTTTATCTGGTTTCTGCCCCTTCCAGAGCTGGAACCAAAATCCTAGAGGCACTCTCTCCTGTTTTTGCTATAGCCCAACCCATACTGTCTGCAGTCACAGATACATCCAACTCAAATGGTAGCTCTGCTTGGGAGATGCCCAGAGCTTTA
>NW_017734187.1:0-866 GCF_001890085.2 Hipposideros armiger
TGCATGTGCACACACACACAAACCTATCAATTTAAAGTATTGAATTGTTCTTTTATGTTCCTTGTAGGTATTTAATTGCTAGAGTTCAAAAAATATTTTTAAAAATAAAAAAATGTATGTTAAATCTACACCTAGTCTATATCGATGTTCATAGTAAGAGAAATAAAATCTCTAAACAGCTTTCCTTATGAAAGTTCACATACTTGGTAAATTTAGGCAAATATTATTTTTATCAATGTTAGTTTTCAGACTATATATCCTGCTGTGCATTTGCAAAGCAATAAAAGGTCTAATGTTTACTATGCTAGTTCTCATGGTGCCAAAAAATGTGATAATTTACAAAGAGAAAAATTCATCAGATATAATTAGCAGAAGTGTTAAACAAATAGCTCATATACTTTAGTTAAATTGCATGTTAACTAGGCACCTATATTTTAATCTATATATTGGGTTGTCAGAAAAGTCATGATGCATTTTTGCAACAAAAAACATAGAAAAAATGTTATGATTTTTCCGACAACCCAATAGTTTGAGTATATTATATATTTTTGAGTTCTTATCCACTGATCTATGTATAAATTAAATAATCCTTCTAAATAGTCACCTAAGTACAAGACAGTTAAGCACAAATTTGATATTTAATTACTTTATTTGCAAAAAAAGACATTTAAAAGTAAGACTAATTGCTAAATTAATCTATAATAGATATAAAAAAATTAAGCTAGAGTTTTAGCTCAGTGCATTTGGCAAAGTGACATAATTTAAAATAAGAAGAAACACAAAAACATATAATAGAAGTTCAAATTTTTCAAAGTTAAAATTTAAAATATTTAATCAGCAAAAGTTTAGAATTAGAATTTTTGGAG
>NW_017734187.1:2217-3313 GCF_001890085.2 Hipposideros armiger
GACCTCAATTAATATTTATTCACTTTGAATACCAGTAATTTTTCCTAATGCTTCAAATCATCTTGCCAATCAGATTTTAATTGTGTGTGTGCTTGCATGTGTGTTTGTGTGTGTGTGTGTGTGTGTCTGTGTGTGTGTTAAAAGGCTTTGACCAAGCAAGTCTTTGTATTCCTATAGTTTGGACTACTGGCCATTTCTGCTTTTCTGTTTCACCACAGAAATAAAGAAACAAACATACACACAATTATAAAACGAAGAACTAATAAGAGTTAAACACTGAAAAGTATGAATAATGTGTACTAAATGGTCTTTGATATTAATTACCCTGTAGATCTGTGTGCCTTATAATGTAACAATTATTATTACAGAAATTATTATTGTATGTCAACTATGTAAAATTTTTGATATAAGGAAATAAATAAAGTCCCATTAGCTAAAAGGGACCACATTTTATTTAACAATGTGCCTCAGTAGCTATATGTATACACTATACACAAACATACACAGGCACACACACACACGTTTTCAATGGTGATGTTTTAATGATATCAATGTAACAAGAAATATCTTAAGATATAAATACTATAGATAATAGAAAATGAAAATAGGCAGCACTCTCTAATGAGAGATAACAAATAGTAAATTATCACAATGGGGAAAGAAAGAGAATGACACATATTTGAGAGATAAAATAGAGGTAAAATAACCCAGTACTCTGCAATAAATTTGATGCAGTATCAATATAGACAGGAATGTATAAGATAAATGTCACTTTCAATGTACTTTTCTGGATTAAACATTACTACTTATAACAGAGTAGAATTTGAAAAAAATCACTGATGGCATCTTCAAAGAGATCAAAACTGAAATTACAGTTCTTGATCAATGAGCAATGGCGGTGGGAGCCACTTTGCCTCTGCGCTTTTCCTAGTCCTATCTTCTCTTATTTGCTTTAAGAACTCCCTTATCTTTTTCAGGCTTCAAACCACAACATGCCTCTAGACACATTAGCATGCGTTTTCTAACTGAGATATTTCTATCCTTCTCGTTTTTATATTGTATTTGTTATTATGTTTGCTTTGTTAACATGAATTGG
>NW_017734187.1:6118-8269 GCF_001890085.2 Hipposideros armiger
GCCTCCACCTGAGGGAACCCCTGGACCTGCGGGAGCTGGTCTCCCGCAATATTTTAAAAATAAAATTCAAAAAGTAAACGGGGGATTAGGAGTTCATCACAAGTGAAGAGTCCAGGAATTATTTGAAGGGACAGAATATGGTAGTCAAGATGACACTGGGTTCTTGAATGACAAATGGGAAGTTCAGTAATTAGCCATCATTATTACACAGAAAACCCCTGTGAGTGATCAACAGCCATAGCATACAGAAGTAACATTTGGTGGTACTTCTGCTGCTTCACATTTACTTACTACCCAAATTAACAGTCCTGAGAGAATGACATAGTGACACCAAAATGCCTAGTGATTTTAGGCATTAGAACAAAATACTAATACACTTTAGGACATATTCTTTAACCTCAAGAAACTGTAAATCCAAGGAGATGGACCGAAATATATAACAAAATACACATGTAACATGTGGGAGTACTTAACAGCAGTAAAAGATAAAGCAGAGTCACAATACATGTCTCTTTAAGCAAGAAAGTCAAAGTATAGTCAAATTCTATCATAATTTAGGTGTTTTTAATGAAGAATATGTTAACGAATCATAAGAAATTATTATTGCAGAAACATATTGTTGTATGGCAAATGTTTAAAATTACTCTATCACTTTTGATAGAAGAAAATAAACCCGGTCCTATGAGTCAAAAAGGACCACATTTTATTTGGCATTGCATTCTCAGTAGCTGTATTGTTATATTATACATATTTATATTGTTACATTATACACATTTATTGCATTTTCTCTATACTGAACATGAAATAAGTAAGGGTGGATACAGAGATTTGCCATCCACTTGAGGAATGTGACTGGGAGGACTAATTTTATGTGTCATCTTGACTAGACCAAGGGTTGCCCGGACAGTCGGTCACATGTTATTCTGTGTGTGTTAGTGAGGGTTTTCTGGATGAGATTAACATTTGTATCAATAGACTAAGTCAGCTTCTCCTCCCTAATGTAGATGGGTCTCATCCATCCTATTGAAGACCGAAATACAACAGTAAGGCTGAGTAAGGGGTATCTCTGCCTGTCTGACTTCCTTGAACCGGGACATCTGTCTTTCACTGCCTTTGGTTTCAAACTAGTACATTGACTCTTCTTGAGTCTGGAGGCTGCTTATTTTCAGACTAGAACTTACACCATTGGCTCTCCCAGTCCCCAGGCCTTCAGACTGCNAGATTTGAACCATGTTTATTAAAGAGGTATGGAGGAAAGAAGGACCCTGCAACACCAGAGTAACTATATAAAGTGATACTTCCCCAGTCCTTTTCCAAAGAGATCGATAACTATTGGATGACTCTATACTCTAAGGAAAGGTAAATAGCTGGATATTTTCAGGACTATGGGGCACAGTAGCTGAGTTGACAGATATTAGGAAACCCAAACTGCCATCATGGCATACTTGACAGAGTGGGAAGTTACAGGGACCAAATAATACATGGATTTCTGGTTAAAGTCTGGAACACAGTGGCCCACTTCTTCCATGGATTGACTTCGTAATCATTTCCCCAGTCCCTGGGTATATAATTGGAATTGATGTAACTGGCAGTTAGAGTAACCACCACATTGTTTCCTCGACCTTCAGGAATAAGCTTCATAGTGGGAAAGGCCAAGTGGAAACCTCTGAGACAAAACCATATTCCAGAAGGACTGGAAAAAATTATTGCCACCGTTGAAGTCTTAAAGTATGCAAGTTTCTATTATATGGCTATTTAATTTTCCATTCCAGCCCCTGCAGAAACTGAACAGATTTTTAAAAACTCATTTTAGCCTACAACAAGCTCAATAAAGTAGAAGTGTTGGCCACTGTGCCAAGTGTAGTATCATTTCTAGAGAAGATGACTAAGGCACATGATATACGTAGGAACATGGCATACAGCCATTGGTTTGGTGAATGCATTATTTTCAATTCCACTTACAAAAGAGAGATAGAAACACTTTCATTCATATGGAGTGTAAAATAATAGCCACTTACTGATTTCCCTGAGTACTATGTTAATGATCTAGCCTTCTATCACAATATATTGGACTGTCAAAAAAGTCATGATGCATGTTTGCTACAGATGGCACTAGTTCATTTTTGGAAGCATAGAGTCATTCACATCTAT
>NW_017734187.1:11384-12969 GCF_001890085.2 Hipposideros armiger
ATAAGAAGTGAATCCCCCATTTATAATTTATACATCTGATTCTTGGAAGAATTTTCAACATATTAGCCTCTGCCTCAGTACATCTCAAATCCTGTTTCTCCCCCATGACTACATGTTACTGGTGCCAAACAACAAAGAATATGTTATTATAAGATCATCTCTACCCCTCCAACTTGTGTCACATTATGGGTATCTTGCTACATAGTGGGTAGCTGATGTAATTCTAAAAGTCATTTCTATAAAAGGATGGTTAACAGTAAATGTATCTGATATAGAAGTTTATGTTAATATAAAATTATCATAAATCCCATTAAACACAAACTGTGTCCCCAACTCAAAGTCCCCTTAGCCAAATTCCCATTATTCTTCAGCTTCTTCAATATATACCAGCACAAAAAGAAGTGTGTGTGGGAGGGCAAGTTTGAGTGGAAAGAGACATCAATTATAACTAATTTGTATTAAAATAATTTAAGCAAATTTTACAAAAATAAGAAATTTCAAAAACATAATCTTGTGAACACATTCCTGCTAAGACCACCACCCAGTGTCTTGGGAAAGGTATAGAAGGCATGTGTTCCTGAAGTTTGTACCTCACTAACTTCACATTACAGTTTTCCTTTGCCTCCACAAATCTACAATTTACTTCTACTTTTATATTGCCTATTTCAGTTAATAAAACCATCTCAAGTTCAAGGTAGACCCTCAAACCCACTCTTCACTTCTACATGTTGTTTTTCCTTTTATTCAGACAATCACAGAATTAAATCTATCTCAAGGATTTTATCTATCCTTCATATCCATGCTTTTTGTACAACCATATTCCAGGCTCTTCTCTTATCTGGACTGCATAGCAAAGTTGCTATGCTCTCACTGATCTCCCATATTGATGCTAGAGTCACCTAGCAAAAAGGTGTTATAGATCTGTGTATATCACTCCCATATGGAAACCTGAAGGTGAATACCAAACTACTCTGCAAGGAATACAAAAGCCATCTCAAGATGTCTTTACCTCCTTTTCCTGTTACTTTGCCAAATGTGGCATATATCCGTGTCTTAATGTTCATCCATCCTTCTACACAGAATATTCTTTGACTTTTTATTTATTTCACAAATGCCCAGACATCTATCAAGATCTAGGTCCTTATCATGGACCTAGGTCTCATCATGGGCTTTGTTAAGACCAGACATTTCATCCTACCCAAGTGACAGAGTTACTTTGTACTGGCATGAATGGGTAGTCAAATTGCCTATCTTTATATAAGACTTAATCTATTTCCTAGGCTGTGAACACTAAATTTAGAAACTGTGCCTTGGTTCACTTATACATTTAAAATAGCTAGTAATGACCTCAATTAATATTTATTCACTTTGAATACCAGTAATTTTTCCTAATGCTTCAAATCATCTTGCCAATCAGATTTTAATTGTGTGTGTGCTTGCATGTGTGTTTGTGTGTGTGTGTGTGTGTGTCTGTGTGTGTGTTAAAAGGCTTTGACCAAGCAAGTCTTTGTATTCCTATAGTTTGGACTACTGGCCATTTCTGCTTTTCTGTTTCACCACAGAAATAAAGAAACAAACATACACA
>NW_017734188.1:0-4707 GCF_001890085.2 Hipposideros armiger
TAAGTCCGTGTGTGGGCCCTTTAAGAGGAGCGCCTGGGAATGCAGCCGCCCTCCATCTCACCCAGCCACAATCTCTGCTGGTTTTGACAGCCGGAAGTTATGGGAACTTTTCTCCCTGGCACTGGAACCCTGGGCTGGGGAGCCTGGTCTGGCACTGGTACCACTTGCTCCTCCGGGAGGGAGGCAGGGGAACCTCTGCAGCCGAGATATCCCTCCCAATGTTTAATGGTCACACGCAGATGTGGGACCAGCCCGTTCCACATCTCTGCCCCTCCTTCCAGTCTCAAAGTGGTTTCTTCTGCAGGTCCTTAGTTATAGGACTTCTGTTTAGCTAGACTTCAGGAGGTTCTCAATATGGTTGTTCTGTAGTTTGATTGTAATTTTGATGTGATTGTGAGAGGAGGCCAGCACAGCATTTACCTACTCCACCATCTTGACCGGAAATCCCTCTACCATTATCTTATCTGGCCATGCTAAGAAATCCGTTATTAAGGAGATTTTCACTTTGATAGGTGATTTGAACAAGTCTGTTAGAGTCAGGAGAGTCTAGGTTAGACTGTGGCAACAAACAACACCTATACCTCAGTGCTTACAACAATAAGGGTTTATTATTTGTTCACACACAAACCTAGGCAAAAAATGAAAAACAATCTTTGTATTTTCACATACATGGATACGTACATGAACACACCGGTATGTTTCCAATCATGAGTCAAACAAAAACTCTGGCATATAAACATATGAACTGACACAGAACCTTATTTCGAGACTGATCAGCTTAGATTGCACAACCGTCTCTTAGTAATAAGAGGCATAAAAAGGCCCCAGGATCCCAGGGAGTAAAGGATGGAGGTACAAGAAGGCTGCCCTCAGCCAAGGAATTGCACTGTATAATAAAAAGGGTCTGAAAGCTTATAGAGAGAGGCACCTGAAGGCTTTTTAAAAACATGGTAAGCATCTCACGTGTTAAAACATTTTGCAAATACGTAAGTAAACAGTACTCTAGTGGGGCCTCCTCCTCTGAAGCCTCTTTTTTTTAAAACAACAACAACAACAACAACAACATTGAACGTCTTGAGCATTAAACATTTTGCAAATGCACGAGTAGGCAGTACTCTAGTGAGGCCTCCTCCTCTGGGCTTCTAGCTCAAGAGGGAGATGTATGCTGCATGTCCAAGAGGCTGAGAAACAGGGCTAGCCGGCCTGGGTTAGAGAGAGGGGCGAGCAGGCTGGAAACCTCTATCTCCGGCAGGAGCTGTAGACAAAGGAAGGGGTTAAGGCCAGCTCACATCCATTTCCCCTCCCGGCTCTCGACTGTGTTCCGCCCAATCGAGGCTTTGCCACCTGGACTCTTGCACAGAACTCTTCCTCGCTGAGTTGCCCATCTCAACTCTTGCCTCCTCCAGTCGCTCTATCACCGCCACCACATTTATCTTTGCCCAGCCCAGGGTCTTTGAGCATGCTCCCCCCAGCTCACATAGTCCCTGGCTCCTCACCACCCACAGTCGCTGATGTCACCTCCGAAGCCTGGCATGCCAGACACCTGCAGCCTCATCTCCTTCTGTTCCAGCAGCGCCTCCAGGGTTCCCGCTTCACTCACCCACCATACCCCATCCACCATTTTGGTCTGGGAGTGCCTAGCCTTCCTTCTCAAACCTCCCCAGGTGTCTATCCCTCCTCAGACTTCCTCCAATCATTCTGCTCCAGTCTCATCATTGAGCTTTAGTGGCAAAACACAACTTGTGAAGGCATCCAGGCTCCACATCCAGACTAGAAGCTCCCTCAAGGCAGGGACCAGATCTCCTTCCAGACTAGGCTCACATCACCTATGTATGTCCTCCCCAGACCACAGCACGTGGCAAGGTCTGGGCAGAAAGCTCTGGGCTGAGAGTCAGGAGATCTGGTTCTTCCCCTTAATATGCTGCATACCCTAGGGCAAGCCCCTGCCACTCTCAGGTCCCCAGTTTCCATGTTTCTTGACATCATAGCACTGGACATTTGCTCTTGAGGACAAAGCTCGCTAAACCGATGATTCGCTGAACAACCATCAGCTGCCATCTCAGGCGTCAGACTGAGGAGCTCGGGTACCTGGGCCCAAGGAGGTTCAACGCACCATCCCTGCGTTTCCAGCTAGGCCCCGCTTACCTCAGGGTCCTCCCGTTTCCCAACTCGCCCCACCCCGTGTTCTCCTTTTGAGGACCCCGCTACCTGATGCGACGCAGAGCTGGAGTGAGGACATGGAGCCTGAAGGGGCCTGGGCAGATTGTTTCAGAGTCAGCAGAGCCTCGGCCGCCTCCAGCATCTGCTGCCACTCTGAGGTGACAGAAACCAAAGCCTGGTCAGAAGCTGCGGGAGCCTGCAAAGGAAAGGGTGTGAGAGAATGGGAGCTGGGAACCCACACCTCCCCACCTCATGCGACAAGTGCCCCTTCAGTCCCCAGTTCCACTGAAGGCTCCACCCTCCCCAAGGCGTTCTGCTCTTCCCTTTCACTAAGGTTGGCTCCTGCCAGGGTCCTGGGCCCCACTGTTTTCCCAGGATCCGTGGCTGCAGCAGAAGATGGTCAAGAGTGGCGTAGGGCTGGAGGATTGGAGTTGAGTGTCCAGAAACAGGGAAAGGCAAGGCCAGGGGATTAAACCCTCTGGAAGACACATACCGCCAGTCGTCAGAAAGGGGCAGGATTTTGCGGTCTCTGAATGTGGGAGCCCAAACACCTACTCACCCTTAGTCTCTGTGGTTTGGGCAAGTCCCTTCCCCTGCTTGGCCTGTTTTCTTGTCTACCTCTTTTCTCTGTGTCTTTCCCGAGACACTAATTCCTGCCAGCTTTTTCAAAACTGCCAGGGCAACCGTGAAGATTATGGGAAATCCCAGGTGTCTGTGTTTTCATCTGCAAAGCACCTGGAGCGATGAGAGTACTGTCCCTGTCCAGGGCCTGGTTCTTGCTTCCACAGTCCCCAGTCCCCATGGGACTTGAAGGCCCAGCTTGGTTCAGTTCCAGGAAGGTTTCTCTGCTGGCCTCTGGACTCTCACCTGGGCCTCTGTGGCCCACCCTCACCATCACGCCCCTCCCCGTTTTCAGCAGGACTTTCTATCCCATCAATCTGTCCCATGTGGAATAACAGCCTCTGTTTGGTGAAGGCCTGCTATGTGGCAGGTCTTATGCTAGTCCTCTGGTCAATGCTGTGGGTGCAGAATATTGATCCCTCTCAGTGCACTGACAAAGAAAGAGGGACTCAGAAACGTAAACTCACTTGTCCCAAGACTCTCACAAATAGAAAACGGCAAAGCTGGGAGGGCCCTGTCCTTGCCTGTTAGCCTGAGATGCTGCCTTCTCCTACTCCTCCCCTCCTCCTCTTCCACTGCCTCCATTTCCTCCTTCCACCTCCCATGGCATCAAGCACAGGGACGGGCAGCCAGTATCTCAATCCACTACTAGCTCCGTGTCCTTCTCACTCTACTCACATGCTGGACAGGACAGGGGTCCTGTGCAAATCCTTGGAAGGAGAAATTGTTCGTTGCTTCATCAAGGCTGCTGGAATCCAGGACAGACACAAAGATTCTGGAGTCTGACCAGTCAGCGGAGTCCCTTGGGCGGTTGCCTGCAGGAGCAGAGAGCACAGGTTGGAGACCGGTACCAGGCAGGCCATAGAGAGGAGATGTGGGCGTGTTTTGGGATGAGGATAGGAGCCCAGAATGTCAGAGCTGAGAAGACCTTGAAGACCAGCCAGTCCTACTCTTCATTTTGCAAGAGTAGGGAAATCGAGGTCCAGAGAGGAGAAGTATCTTTTCCCCCAAGGTCACGTGGCAAGTTGCAGTAGGGACAGAGATGCAACCCAGGTCTTCAAGACACAGAGGAAGGGGTCTGGGAAGTGGCTGAGGTGGGAGCCTCCCCCGCTGGCCCCAGACTCTCCTTACCTCCCTGGGGGTTGCACAGGGTTGGGCCTTAAACTGGGGGCACGATGCTCTCCTTCCCAGCTATGGGGGACTGGGGACAGCTTAGGCGAGTCTTCCCCCCTTACCCCACCCTGCTCTACGTCACCCCCAATCTGAGGTGTCATCTCACTGTGGACCTTTTTGACCCACCCCACCGCACCCCCAGATCTCTCCTTCCCACCAACGCGTGGCAGATGATATTGATGGCATTTTACAGTTGGGGAAGCTGAGGCCCAAGAGGTAACTTGCCCAAGGCCACATCAAAGTTGGGTGGTAGGAATGGTGACAGAACTACTCATGCCCCCTACACCCAAACCCAGGTTCCCTCCATGGCCAGAGACACTCACCGAAGACTCCTGCTTCAACAGCCAACTTCTTGACAGGTTTGCGATTCTTGGGAGGTGCGGCCCCACTCTTTACCAGTGCTCCAGTCAGGCGCCTCCCTAGGCAGGCCCCCCGCTCCCTCTTCAAGGCACTCTCCACAGGCAAGGCCTTGCCGTGTTTCCTAAAGTGGGGAATGCAGGTCTAAAGTCAGTCACACTCAGAGGAGGCCCGCCCTCCCCTTCCCCTCGTCAGACACCGCACTCACGAGAAGAAGGCACACTTGTGACACTGGCAGGTCTGGAAGAAACAGAAGTGCATGTGGCTCTTGATTTGGTTAGTGAAGCCATGGTTGTGGCAGCGGACACAGTGACTTACAGCTCTTCTGGGGCGAAGTTCCATCTGCCATGGCACTCCGCTCTCAAGGCTAGTGGTGGAGTGGGTGCGGGCCACAGC
>NW_017734189.1:0-742 GCF_001890085.2 Hipposideros armiger
TTAACCAATGCGCCACCCGGTCAGCCCCAGACATTTATTTCTGGACTAGCAATTAATTAAGTTTTCAAGAATCTTAGATCAACAGGCAAAGAAGAGGGTACCAAAGTGGCTGGGTAATGGGTCCTGATTTTCAAGGGGAAACTGGGTTGCTGTGGGGTACAGAGAACTACTTCTGGAACCCCAGGGGGCCTATGGGGGTTCCATCACTGAAATGGGTCCAATAAAAAAAAATTAATGGAAAACAGCAGCAATCCAATAAAGAGAAGACAATTGAGGATTCAGAGTTTTGAGAGTAAATGTTTAGACCATTTCACTAGGTAAAAATATGGAACACATAGTGGAATAAGGAATTTATAAATATTAAATATGGATCTTGAGCAGATAAAGAAATGAAAACCATGGCAGTTCTGCATATTTTCTTCCTGGCTAATTTTCTTTTTAATCCCCCCTCCTTTCCCCTTATTGTTTACTTTTATAACATAGACTTTATGTTATCTAATGTCAGATAGGAATGTGACTGAACTACAAGAAAAATCAACATCATCCAGAGATAGATACTGTGATCATCTGCCATAAATGAATATTGAGACTCCTGGGACTTAGTGCTTTTATATTTCAGGGGAAAGTGTTACAGCATCTTCATTTGTACAAAGGATACTTGCATTTTGTCAGGTAGAAGCATATAGATGTTAATGATGAGGTGTGGATGTTTAAGTATATAAAGAGAGAGAGAGAGAGAGAG
>NW_017734189.1:4172-5416 GCF_001890085.2 Hipposideros armiger
TGTGATGCAGGTGATGACTCTACAGAGCAGGGTTCATTTTAGCAGGGATCTGGTGCTTGCCCAGTGTGCCCTTTGGGTATGTTGTCCTTAGAGGTGGCTGGATGATGCTCCAATTCAGTTAAAAGCTGGCCACTGAGCCTGCCAGCCCCAGGGCCTCCTGTGAGGTGCCCTGCTGCAGCCAAGTTCAGTCACAGTCTGTGCCCTGCCTGGGGCCAGCTGACATGAACCACAAAGCAATCCAGAGATGCCTGCCACCTGTGCTGTGCTAGGAGCTGCCTTGAGAGGCCAAGCCGCAAACCAAGGCTGGCTATCGCCAATGCCGGGCTGAGGCCTCTTGGTCAGAGGAACAGGACATGCTCAAGCCAGATGCTGCTTGTTTGGGTTTTGTTAACCTTTGAGAGATTTTAGAAAAGTCTTCAGCGTGAGCCAAAGCAGGCTGTTTATGTGGAATAGCCACTGGTAGCGGCTTGGGTGTGCCCGAAAGTTGGGTGGGGTGTGGTCTTAGGAAATCACTAGGGTGGGGCAGAAGAAAGTTGATAGCCAGTTTGATGAAAATTCAGATATGCGTCTGTGTATGTCTGCATGCAGGGAGGGGGAGGGCTCAACAAAGAAATAATGGCTTCCGCCAGCTCCTCCAGCCAGGAGAAAGCTGCCCCTCCAGCTCTCACCCTGAAGGTAGTCAATTCAATTTCTCCCCGTGTGTTCCTGGTGCCCTTTTAGCTGCTGCCCCAGTGCTGGAGCTCAGAGAAGTGAGCCTGATGATGAGTAAGTCCCTTAAGAGGATTACCTGGAGGTGTAGTCGCCCTCCGTTTCACTCAGCCACAAGCTCAGCTGGTTTTCAAAGCAAGAAGTTATAGGGACTTCTCTCCCCAGCACATTGAAACCCTGGGCTGGGTTGGTGCTGGGACCCCTTGTTCCTCACGGGGGAACCTCCACAGCTGAGATATCCCTCCTAATTTTTTTTTTTAAGCTGAGCCATCCTGCCACCTTTTGGCAGCTCAGTGGTTGCTCAGCTCGGGCAGGGAATCAAACCACTGTTGCTCAGAGTTCAAACCCTTGAGCAAGCTCTCAACCAACTGAGCCACTCGGCCGGCCTCCTCCCTCCTGATTTTTAATGATCACATGCAGGTGTGGGACCAGCCAAGTCCGGGGTTCTGCCTCTCCTACCAGTCTTAAGGTGGCTTCTGTATGTCTGTAATTGTAGGACTTTGGCTCAGCTAGACTTCAGGAGATTGCCAATAATG
>NW_017734190.1:0-1059 GCF_001890085.2 Hipposideros armiger
CTAAATCTGTTCCATGTGCAAATTTTTTTCAAATAAATTGGTACCCAAGGGGTTAATATAAGTTAAAAAATAATTAATCATGGTTGCTATGAGAGCTGTAGCTGGGGCCTGGGGCCTCTACTGACTGGTCCAGGCTAAGGCAGGGATCAAGTGATCATGGCTTCAGGTCCTGGTGGCAGTCATGGCACTGTGTCCTGTAGCTTTCAGGGGATGCATTTCATGGGGCTGGTCTGCTTTCATGAATGCAGAGCTGAAACATAACTGAGGCCAAGCTGTTAGATTTGTTGTATTAAATGCTTACTCATCGTTTGAGGTTTAGTTATGTCCGAGTCAGGGTTGATAGGCCTGAAAGTTTATACTTAAGTGAATTTGGTGTTGACCAGAACTCAATGTCTTAAGGGCTTAATGATTAAGAGGAGCAAAGGTACAATATAGGAGCAGGCAGGAGGATATAGGAAAAGAATGCAAGTGAGTTACAGTTCTATCAGGATAAACAAAGCTAGCTTGGATTAAAGTGGAATACATGCAAAAGACATGAAGTTCACATATGGTTACAAGTCCACCTCACAAAATACTTGAATGACGTTGTCAGGTGGAGAGGTGAGTAAAGATTTTTAATATGGAAAACGACGTGAAAAGGGAGTCTAGGTGGTCTGAAGACAGAAAAGCTGGCGGGCAGAGAGGAGCCTTGGAGGCATTTCAAACTCCAAAGAAAGTGCCTGGGCTCCCAAGGCCAAGTCAATTCACAGAGAGGAGGGTGTGTTGTGGGGACTTCAAGGTCCATAGTGACCCCAGACCCATGTATAATGATCAGGGGTTGTGAAATGCAGCTTTAAACTGCAGAGGCGGATACACATCGGTAGGGTGACCACCGCTCTCAGCTTTCTGCTTCACAGCCTCTTAAGACATGGCCACAGACCCAAAGGCAGGGGAAGTGGGAAAAAGACTTGGGCTGAGCCTGTGGGAAGGAGGCCTTATCAGTTTAAGAGGCTGAGATTGCACCATGACAGGGAGGAAGCAAAAGAAATCCGGTGTGAGGGCGGGACCAGGACAAGTCTT
>NW_017734190.1:2442-3665 GCF_001890085.2 Hipposideros armiger
CTAAGGCTAAAGCAACTCAGGGGGAACTAGGATGTCGGTGAGGGGGTAGATGTGGGGAGGGGATGGGATCCAGGAACCTTTCTGCAGTTAGAATTAATGTAAGCAGTTTAATTAAGCAAGAACTGCAGTTGTCTGTAGGGATTATGAAGTAGGGTGTGAAACACAAAGCTCTCCCTGAGTAGAATAGGCAATTTCATACTGACAACAACAGAACAGCCTTTCATTTTCTATTTCCAATTCACCATTGAGGCAAAGACTCAACACGGCTCGGTTCCAAAATTTTTCTTATGGAGACTGTTACTGCATTGGAGTTCTTAAGTTCCCAAAGACAGCAATCCAGGGGAAACCTGAGAAAAATTTCCAGGCACAGTTTATTAAGTTTATGCTTGAGCACAAGGTTGACAGCATAAAGAAAAGAAATGTCCTCCAAACTGACTCGGGGGCTGGCTCTGCCTGGTCACTTTTATAAGCTTGGAACAAAATGCACTTGCAGGAAAAGGTGGGCTCTTTGAAAACAATGGGCTTTTTGAAAAATGTGGGCTTCTTTAACCGGAAATGTTCCCTGGTAACCATGTTCACTCCTCCACTCTGGGGGCAAAATGGCACAGTAGTCAGTATCACCACCCCAGGAACGTGGTAGAATGGTGAATAACTTTAATAACTGTGTATGCAGAACAGTGGTTAGAAATCGCTATGGAAGTAAAAGTTTGGAAAGTAGAAAATCAGCAACTTCTGCATTTTTCTTTCAGGGGAGATGGGGTGGTGGCTTTCTTGTGATCAGAATATCCTGGGTTCCTCCACCATCTGGCATTTTTTCAACAGCTAGCCCAAGTCCCTATGCTGTCTCAACAGGTGACCTGGGATATGACACATAAAAGACTAAGGCATGTGATAATTTAGGTCATTAAGTATTGCTTCAAAAAAAGAAGTAACTTGCCAACGTGAGTGGTCATCCAATGGCCAGCAAGTGACTGCCTCAATCGGGAAGAGCACAATGATAATACCAACATCATAACAAGCGATGTCCACCACAACTAGACTGAAAAACAAAAGGAAAGCAAGTTGTCTATTTCCCTTCCCCGATGCCCCAACGCTGTTCCCCTCCCCCAATTCTTCAATAAAATTTGTTTTAAAAAGTAGCATTTGAAAATTAGTTATGAATTACATTTATAAAATATATGTTGTATTTCACCCTTGAAATATATTACCTTCAAATACCTTTG
>NW_017734190.1:5290-6178 GCF_001890085.2 Hipposideros armiger
TAATGCTGCAATGAACACAGGGGTACATGCGTCATTATAGATAAATATTTTAGATTTGGGGCATAGATCCTCAGACTAGAGATGCTGGGTCATACGATAAGTCTATTCTGAATTTCTTTGAGGAACCTTCATACTGTTTTCCACAGTGGCTGTACCAATTTACATCCCCATCAACAGTGTATGAGGGTTCAATTTTCTCCACAACCTCTCCAACACTTATTACTGGCCTTGTCAAAAATAGCAATTATAAAAAGTGTGAGGTGGAGGCGGCCATTGGCTCAGTTGGTTACAGAACAGTGCTCATAAAACCAAGGTTACCGGTTTGATTCTCACATGGGCAGCTGAGCTGTGCCCTCCACAACTAGGTTGAAAACAACGACTTGTCTTGGAGCTGATGGGTCCTGAAAAAACACACTGTGACCCAGTTAAAAAAATAATCTCTCTATCTATCTATCTACCTATCATCTATCTGTGTGTGTGTATAAAAAGTGTGAGGTGGTATCTCACTGTGGTTTTGATTTGGAATTCCTCAATGACTAATAAAGTTGAGTGAATGAGACCAGCTCGCTCAACCAAGCGCCCCTGGCTCGTCAGCCAGGAGCTCACCAAACGGGTCCCTGAGAGGATTGGGTGGGAGACAAGAAATAAAAGGAAAGAGAGACAAAGTGCAGGGACAGGAGGGACTCAATCTGCTGGTGGCAAAACTGAGACCTCATTTATTGGGCATACAAGGTTCTTAAGGGGAAGTGATTTCCTCATTTTAGGGAGCGATTCCCTAAAGCGAAAACTCATGGGCTGAAGAAAAACAATTTCTCCTCAGCAACAAGCTATGTTTTACACAATATAAACCAATGATATAGCTAGGCAAGGTTAAACTGAGGCAAATAG
>NW_017734191.1:0-917 GCF_001890085.2 Hipposideros armiger
AAATAAAAATTTTGTCTTATTAAAACAGTTTTAATAAAATAAAATAGAAAACTGGAAAAAGTTTATCTTTACTGTATAAGAATTTGTAAAATCAAAATAGCTTAATTTTATATGAACTGGAAAATTTTTTTGGACAGAAATATATCAATTTGGGCATACTTCTAATATCTATACTCAAAAATACAGAGTAAAATGTTCTAAAGAGTTGAAGCTCAAGTTGAAAATTTGCTTTGTCCTCTCTGTTCAGTTCTGAACTACCCAAATGAATCTGTCTTTCTCACTTTCTTTGTATCTATCTGCCCTATACACCAGCCAGCATGCTCTCTACTAAAGTAGAGTCCATTTTGGAATGTAGTTGTTGCTGAAAACACACACTACATTGCAGTGCTGGAATACTTTCTGTGTGATATCACTGAACATCTTTAGGATGTGCCTGTCCAGACGTTTTATATTCATGACCAAGAAAGGCCCATGCTAAAATAGCACCCTTGCTTGAAAATTAGTTAACCAAAAAGTGACAACATCATATCTACTAAGAAACTACGATATTTACCAATATGTACTCTCCCCCAGTCTGTGCCTTACTGAGTTTCAAGAGACCCCTGAGCCTCTGACCCTGTCTGCTGGCTGCCCAACTTTATGCTTGTGGGAGAGCAGGGAAGCCACATGACTCAACTATGGGCAGTGTGGGTGGTGGCGGAGAAACACTTATTTTTTTCCAAAAAATTATGTCCTTATAATACACAAGAAATTTTTGTAACACATTTTTATTTCTGTGCTTATTCTCCAACTCCAACCCCATTTAAGCACCTGAGCCTTTCTGTGTTTATTAGATGCTCTGGAAGTGTGCCATAGAATAACGCATAAAGACCCCAGATCTGAAGCACCCAGGAGGCTGTGCTCAGAGTAGAAGCTGC
>NW_017734191.1:4182-4960 GCF_001890085.2 Hipposideros armiger
TAATTAGATGACATTTGAGCAAAAACCTGAAAGAAGTGAGTGAGCAAGCCATGTGACTGTGGGGTCAGGAGAGGGGAGAGGATGCTCTGAGGAAAGAGAACAGCTAACAGGTGCTCTGGGCTAGGATTTTGCTTGGCATGTTCCATAAAGCAATGCAGCTGACCTTGAGCGAAAGGGAGAGAAAGAGGAGGTGAGGAGGAGAGGTCACTGTGGGAAGCCAGGTCAAGCAGGGTTCTGTGGCTATCATGGCGGTTTGAGATCTTGCTTTGAATAAGGCAAGAACCTACTGGAGGGCTTTGAGCAGAGTAGAGACATGAGTTATAATAGTGCTACATCATACGTGAAATGAGTTAGTATATACAGAGTGGTTTCTTATTCTTCCTCTTCCTTCTTCATTCCCTCTTCCTCCTCTTTCTTCACATTCTTTTCTTTTTCTTTTCTTCTCTTCAGTTCCTTCTTCTTCCTCATTTCTTCTTTTTGTCCTCCTTCTTCTCCTTCTTTCTTTTTGTTTTATATTCACTGCCTCCCTCAGTTAGCACTTAGTTTGCATCCTAGTTTTGCCACTTGCCCTACCCTCTCCTTTGCATGTTGCTGGAAGCCCCACGTGAGTGATTTTGGAATATTACAAAGAATACATTAAAAGGCATGAACTAGCAAGTGTTTCTGAGAACTGAAGCTGCCAATGTCAGCATTTGGCGTCTTGTTCCTCTTCTAATAATGGGAATCTAACTTGTCTTCTAACATGAACTCATAATTAACTCGCTGTTTCCTTTTTTTT
>NW_017734192.1:0-4624 GCF_001890085.2 Hipposideros armiger
TGCGGGCCCCTGTAGCTATGTTGCTGTAGGGGCACACATTTCAGACATATGAGCATGAATGAAGCAAGTTTGGAAGAGAGTAGCTTTCTAACAAAGTGTCTGTGTTCTCAAGTGCAACATGGTCTGCTGCCCCTCTTACCGTTCTCCTACTAATTGAAAAATCAAACTTCCATGTCACTGACGTGTCCCAAGCTGATCTATTGGTGGTTTTAAGCAGAGGAAAGAGAACAGATGTTTTCTCATTTTGTAGGAAGTGCCAACATTTTATGTGCATGATCTGATTTGCTTCTCACCTTTTCCCTGTGAGGTAGGTGATAATTATCTCCACTTGATAGATGAGGAATCTAAGGTTTCGAAAATGGAAGCCATTTGTTCAGAGTGATGTGACTAGGAAATAGACGGCAGCATTCAAAATCTCATCTGTCTGACTAATTTCCATTCACTGAGTTACCTTCCTTCCTGATAACAAGCACTTTGGCAAGTTGCTTTCATGCTCAAGGGTCTTTATTTAAAGGGACTTTGTGACAGGTCTGCGCCTGGCACTAGGGCTACAGAGAGAAATGAGACATACATTTACGGCTCTCTCATGCATTATGAGTTTCCAGTGTTGTGAATGGTTTAAGTGTTCTAGATACTTCATAAAGGATGAAGGTGGATCCTTTGTGTATCTTCTTAACAAGCCCAACAATTAAATAATTGCTCTCCTGGAGATATTGCGGTTAGTTTTTTTGGCCTTAGGCAGTTATTTAGGGTGTTAAAGCAAGTTGTGAAAATAAGACATGTAGAAATGACAAGCAGATGAAAATGTCAACATTTTCAAAGGCCAGGAGGAAAATTCAATTTGTGTTCCATCCTGTCCTTGGCACATAGTCAGTTGCCTCCCCCTCTGTTTTCCTGTAAATCACAAGCGACTGTAGCTCTGGCTTCTGTACTTCTTTGATCTGTTTACTCATTGACATTTACACAGCTGTGGGACTGGGGCTTTCATTTCCTTTGTCATCTTGATGAATATCTGGGCCATTACGTAGCAAAATGACTGAAGTCCAATAAAAGTGATTCAACGGTAGAACTTAGTCTGTGGGGAAGGCGAGATGACATCTTACAAGCAAGGAAACAACCTGTGATGGAATCCATCATGTTGTGTGGAGAGTTTTGGAGAAACAGGCCTCAAAGTTTTGGCTTATATGGGGCGGCCAATTAGCTCAGGTGGTTAGAGTGCAGTGCTCATAACACCAAGGTTGCCGGTTCAATCCCTATTTGGGCCATGGAACTGCACCCTCCACAACTAGACTGAAGAACAAAAAGACAGCAACTTGTCTGTTCCCCTTCCCCCAATTCCCCAGCGCTGTTCCCATCCCTCTAACTCCCCAATAAAAATCTTAAAAAAAAAAAAAAACCACATTCAAAGCCTGTGAAATTTGCTGAAAGGAAACAACTGACATGTGGACAAAGTACGACTACTTTATATCATTAGCTTTTTCCGTTAATTCTATTGGATAGTCTAGCCATAAACAGGAATCATAGTTTTCTCTGTCTTACACCTTTTAAAGCCCAAGGTTCTATGTATGTGGGCAGCGTTTAGTGGTCTAACATTATTTATGTTTCATCCTTGGAGAAGATAGCGTGCTGAGCTGCTTTTAAAATGTGTTTGTAGATTCTCTTTGTAATGAGAAATGTTATTTACTCCAGTATTACTTGTTGACGATGCCAGCAGACCACACACATTTCACTTGGAAGAAGCCGAATAATGTTTATACATCTGCAGGAACTAACTAGCGGGATCAAGATGGGGTTCTTAGTTGATATCCTATTTATTTTAAACAATGGATGGATAAACACAAAACAGGTGGTTCAGGGGAGTATAGCATGCTTTCAGGAGAAAAAGAAATCTTCTCGGGAAATTTGATGGAAAATGTATATTTTCTGGGCTATGGAGACTACCCTGTCCAGTATTTCTCTAGTTCTTGGGTTGACGTTTTCATGGATTTTTTTTTTTTAAACATCAGCTCATTCTTTCCAATATAGATGGCTGCTGGTGATAAATAATGAAAAAATGTCGAATGCTAGGAAAACGACATGCAATTTTTCCTTCCTCCTTGATATGAGCCCTTCTTAATAATTGATGCACCCATCTTTTCGGGTGGCAAAGGGCCTTTCCTTAAGGGAGACGTAACATGGACAAGGCTGAGAGAGAAGCTCCGAGCCCATGGCCAGCTCCCAGGCGTTGTACCTTTTGCTTCTCAGCAAAGGGGTATGTTTCAGGCAAAGACACAGTGTGCAGAGGTGATGCCTTTCTCCACTTGCCTCACTTTATTCTGTGATGCTGAGCCTCCTTTGGCAGCTGGCCTGCTCCTCATTTTTTAACTAGAAAGGCTCTATAATTAACTCGAGCCTATTTCTGTGTGTTAATTAACGTGCGCGTACAGGAGGTTGCTGTTTTTCCTCTAAGGTGTGATGGAAAGGACTAGTTTCCCTGGGAGTCACCTAGCGTTTTAGCAGGTGCAGCAACAGGCTTTGGGAAACATTCACATTGCAAAGCAAGACACAACTAATTCTCCTTGATAAGGTCCCCCAGGGTCTAGGGCAGCAGTTCTCAACCTGTGGGTCGCGGTGCCTTTGGGGGTCGAACGACCCTTTCACAGGGGTCGCCTAAGACCATCGGAAAACAAAAAGATATTTACATTACGATACATAACAGTAGCAAAATTACAGTTATAGAGTAGCAACGAAAATAATTTTGTGGTTGGGGGTCACCACAACATGAGGAACTGTATTAAGGAGTCGCAGCATTAGGAAGGTTGAGAACCACTGCCCTAGGGTACAAAGAGTGGTCCCCAGACTCCTCTAGGCTCTCATTCGAGGATGATGAGCAGAGTGGGAGGGACCTGTCCCCTGAAGTCACTCATCCCATAGCGACCGTGTCATCTTTGGTAAGTCACTTAACCAATCTGAGTCTTGTTCGCTCACTCATAAGTGGGGCACAGAACACCTTTTTTTTTTTTTGTCAGAATTAATTCAGGCAATATTTGGGACGCTTGAGACACATAACTCAATTCATGAGCCTACAAGTTGGCTGTGAGTTTATCCTATCAGACGGTCAGCCCCTCAGGACATGTCCTATTTGATTCATGTCTCCAATGCTCAGTAACTGTAGGAGCTCACATTTATTAAAAGAATGGAAGCCGAATTGCTCTTATTAGATTAGTAACCTTCACACCAGCGCGGTGGCTAATGCTGGAGCGTGGACATGTTTTTTTCAGCCCTAAACTCTGAACATGTCTCTGTGCCTAATGGGGTTTGGATCCATCGCTCTGACTTCCTCAGCCTCCTGGGCAGAGTATTGGGCTTTCCAGGCCACAGAGGCTGTCCTGAGAACTGCACTGCCCCTTCCTGCATGGCCCTTCTGCTCTGAGAGTCCTTCTGTAGCTCCCTGAGATGCGAGGAGGATGCAAAAGCTTGCAGAGATGCTGGTGGCCCAGCTCCCCCACTTAGATCTCAGGTTGGTTCCGAGAGGGAGAGAGAGAGGGGCCACATCCACATAGCTTTTGCTACAGTATATTGTTATAATTGGTCTATTTTCTTATTAGTTATTGTTGTTAATCTCTTACTGTGCCCAATTTATAAATTAAACTTTATCATAGGGATGTATGCATAGAAAAAAAAATAGTATATGTAGGGTTCGGAACTATCTGCGGTTTCAGGTATCCACTGGGGTTCTTGGAATGGACAACACAGATAAGGGGGTCCACTCTATACACATCTGCACTTCTTTTTGTACAGACTCTCATCCAGCCCAATGGAGGAAAGGGTTTTTTTTTTGCTGATGGGGGAGTAGTTTGCACTGACCCTGTCTCTCTTGCGCTGTCTCTCCGTGTCTCTCTCTCTCTGCTCAGATGCATGCAGCTGGCAGTTGGTCCTCACCACAACTCTGCCCAGTTTGCAGATGAGAAAACTGGCTGAGAGTGATTTAAGTTCAAGGCTGTACAACTGGTTAGTGGCAGAACCAGAATGCGGATCTTAATCAGTCTGACTCTGATACTTGTGCGCTTAACTGCTATGCTGTGAGAAGGCAGAGACGCATGAGATATGGTCTCTGGGTCTCTGGAGCTGGGCTTCCTGGGGTTTGAATCATGGCTCTGCTGTGTGACCCGAGGCAAGTGGCTAGACCTTTCTGTGCCTCAGTTTTTCTTCTGTTCTAAAATGGAGCTAAGACCCGTATTCACCTCATAGAGTTTTAAGATAATTAAATAAGTTTTTTTATGTAAAGCACATAGTAAGTAGTTCACAAAAGTAACTTTCTATCATTATTTCTGAGCACAGAGAGTTTGGGTGTTTGGACTTTTGAGCTGGTAGGAGTCCCCAGCCGGTGGCATAGATGCTCTTGAATATCTGGGCCAGGCCGCCTTTCTGCCACTGCAGTAACTCCAGCAGCAGCCTGGCCCTATGCAATAGACTGCACTTGATGTCAGGCGCTTTACACTTGCCTGGTCTGCTGGGTTGAGTCATGTGTCAAGTTGGCAGCTAATTTTCTCAGAGCACTTGCTTGGAATAGGACTCAGAGGCTGCGCCCATAGTCGTAAAACGCACAGAGCCAGCTAAAATGGCCATCATCTCTCCTCGTGAT
>NW_017731379.1:0-1482 GCF_001890085.2 Hipposideros armiger
AAGAACGCTATTCTCTTTCTGGAGGCTAAGCAAAACTAGACAAGAGCTGCCAACATGGGTTTTGGAGGCAGATAGTCCTGGGTTAAAAATCTCTTCTCTGCACCAGTATCATTTATCCATTCAGGAGATATTCATCAAATCCTCCATAGGCACTGGGGATAAGCAGTGAACAGGAAGATGGAGCTGTTGCTCCAGTGAATGAGCTTCTTAAAAAATTAACTACATTCACTGAGGAGAAAAAACTCATAGTGTATAATGAAATGTGGGATGAAAAACGCTAGGAAGAAAGTAAAGTGGGATAAAGGGCTAGAGAGATGGTATGGCGGGGTAGCCAGGGGCGATGTGATGTGTTTTAGATAAGGGAGCTTGGAAAGTCCCTCCATGGAGGTAACATCTGAGCAGAGATAGACATGAAGTGCAAATATCTAGAGGAGAGATGGACTAGAGCATGTTTCTGAAAGCTCAAGCACATCACAATCACCAAACTGTATCCTAGAGTCTCAGATTTAATTCTTCTGGGGTGGGGATTGGGTGGTCCTGTTGAAAAGCGCCCCTTTCCTATAGGGGTTGGTTATTCTGCTCTTTTAGCATTTGTGCGTGTTTGAAATGATTCTAATAAAAAATGGTGTTTTTCTGTTTGTTTTTAATGGTGTTGTTTTTTGTGTTGTTTTTTTTTAGCTGAGCCATCCTGCCACCTGTTGGCAGCTTAGCAGCTGCTCAGCTCGGGCCAGGACTCAAACTGCTGTTGCTCAGAGCTTAAACTCTTGAGTGAGCTCTTAACCAACTGAGCCACTCGGCCGGCCCTTAATGGTGTTGTTTTTAATGGTAAAACTTCCCAGGAGATTCCAGTGAGCATGCTGGGTTTTCCACCACACGGTACAGGGCACCCTGAGTGCTAAGTCCCTGAAGCAGGCCGAGCTCTCCAGGAAGAGCCAGAAGGCCGTGGGACTGAGGTGAAGCTGAAGTCGGGGGGTGGCCAGGGGCCAAACCCCCCTTCCTGTCTGGGTGATGTTGGTCAGCTCCCTTTTCATTTTGAAATCCCGGCTTCCTCATTTGCAAAACAAGGATAATACTTACCTTTCAGGATCCTTGTCCTCTCAACAGTCGTTGAGTGAAATTATAGATGGCAGAGTGGTTCTCAAACTTGAGCTTACATCAGAATCACCTGGAGGGTCTGTTAATTCAAAGTCGAGACCCCACTCCCAGAGTTTCTGAGTCAGTAAGTCTGGTGTGGCGCAAGAGAGCTTGCATTATATTTATTTATTTTTTTGCTTTCTTTCCATTTTATTTCTAACCAGTTGCCACATGACGCTGAAGCTCCTAGTCCAGGGACCATACTTTGAGGACCACTGATATTTAGGGAGCACCCAGCCTGGTGCTGGGGGTGGGAAGTGGGGTGGGGTTGACCTTGACAGGATGGAGAGTGCCCTAGAGATAAGAAGCAGTGGAAACTGAAAGGTAAGCGTGAGAGAAAAAAGAGTA
>NW_017731379.1:2397-6648 GCF_001890085.2 Hipposideros armiger
CATGGGGATTACAGGAGGTGGCTCATTATAAAGCAAAACTCTGAATTTTGTTGGGCCTTGAGAACCCTTTGAGAGGAGAAGTGACCTGTTGGGAACAATATGGACACTGGATCTTTGGATGTAACACGTTACCAATACATGGGTGAACCAGGGGCTGCCCTGGGGCAGTGCCGGGTGGAGGGTGGTTCTTCCTTCATCTTCCAATCTTGATGTCAGAATCACCACCTGTGAGTGGGAGGAGACCTCTAGCAGGCCTTCCAATGGCATAGTTTGTAACTCCAAAGGCTTACCATTCTCTGACATTATTTTGGGAGGCCATTTTTACGCTTCTGGGAAATTATGCAAATAAATTTATGCTTGTAAGAAAGGCAGAATCCATGCAAATAGGAACCTTTGAGTTTTCTGGAACTTTTAATGTGTATTTTAGGACACAAAAGCATTTATATATATATATATATATATATATATTCATTTAGTTTAGGATTGACACCTTTCCAGAGCTACCTTTGGGTTATCTGAATATACACGAATGAAAAGAAAACTCCAAAATATTTGTTCATGTACTAATTTCAGGAGTCTTCAGGACCTGTTGTATGCCTGCCATTATGCTAAGCCCTGGTGGTTCCTGATGAATGAGACAAAGTTCTTACCTTTAAGAAGCTGTAAAACAAGAAAAGAGGCACATGTATGTTACGCAGAACTGAGTTTATGACCTACATCGCATTTTTTCCTCCTTGAAAATCTTCATATAACATTGCTTCCAGAGTAGGTCTGCTGCTGCTGAATTCCCTCAGTTTCTATTTGTCTGAAAAAAGGTTTTTATTTATCATTGGATATAGAATTCTAGGTTGTCGGCTTTTGTCTTTCACTACGTTATGTATTTTGCTGCACTCTTGTTTTTGCATGGATGGCTTCTGACAAGATATCTGCTATAATTCTCATCTATATAGATAAAGTGGCTCCCCCCAGCTTTTCAAGATTTTGCTCTCTTTATTTTCTGAATTTGGATATGATATAGTTAAAGATTTTTGGTATTTATCCTGTATGGTGTGCTCAAGATTGGAAGATTTACTTTGAAGAGTTGCCTGGGCTTAGATGGTAAACCCCCATGTGGTTCAAAATAAAATCTTTTGAGCTTATTTTATTTAATAAAATATTTGGGGCTTAGGGCACCAAGATTCCTCTCGTATGTGCAATTGCAATATGACTCGTACTTCCGAGTTTTCCTGGGTTGTCTGTTCCGGCAGTGGTGGTGGCAGTGGTCTAAAGCAGGGATGTTGGGGAAGGTCATCCAGAAGATGTGACTGCTGGTTTGACCTGTGAGCTGGACCTGGGCAATGGGAGGCCTCTGCTCCCTGTCCTGTGCTTGAACTGTGCACTCCACTTGCCTTCCCATACTAGAAGCTGCCCAAGGACACAGCCTTGAGATGGAAATATGATGATGAGACTCTAGACTGTGTGCATGACTGAGCCCCGTTAAGGCTTCTGTATAAACTTTTTAGATTTTGGCGGGCAGGTATGGAACCCCACTCATCTTGCAGCTTCCCAGCACAAGCTTCGTCTGTAAGTTCCCTTGTTGATTAAACCTGCCACCTACCAACCTGCGGTGGTCTGCCTCTTTCTTCATTCTCTCCCTGCCCTCTTTGCACCAGGTCTGGTTCCAGATTACATTCGGGAAGCTTCCAGGCAGGTTTGTGACCCCACAGGGGATGCCAAGCTTTTTTGGTGAAGGGCCAAATAGTAAATATTTTAGGCTTTGCAGACCAACAGGCAAAATGGAGGACATTATGTAGATACTTATGTAACCACTTAAAAATCTAAAAGCATTCGTAGCTTGTGGACTCTTCAGATATATCCAGCTTGATAGCTTTGGCAACCCCTGGTCTAAAGTATAGTTTTGATGCCTAATTACTCTGTCATTGTGGGGTTTATGAGCCTAAGATTCTGTCTGAGTCTCAGTTTTCCTCATCTGTAAACTGGAGAGAATTCCTGCTCTGCCAAAGTTGTGTGGGGATCCAGTGAGAGGCTACATTTTGAAGCACCTAGTAAAGAAATGGTGTTTTGTTGTGAGCTGTAGCTAGGGTGACCATATGTCTCAATCTACCCACCGCAGGCCTGGTTTACAGCTGTTGTCTGGGTGAAAATGTTTACAACGCTCCTTTCACGCTCAAAACTGTGCCGGTTGGGATGATAAATTATATGGTCACCCTAACTATAGCGACATGCACTCTGATAGCTTATTATTTATTTAATGATATGCTCGGAGCGGTAAGAGACAATTTGGAGGCAATAGCATATACCATGAACTCTACTATCAGATCACTTGCTTCATGTCCACGTCCTACCATTATAGTTGTGTGACCTTGGGTGAGTTTCATAACCTCTCTTTTTATTTACTGAGGTATCATTTATATGAGCTTTATTGAGGTATCTTTTATATACCATAAAATTCACTCATTTTTAGTGTAAGTCAATGATTTTTAGTATATTTATGGAGTTATGTAACCTTCACCACCATCTAATTTTAGAACATGCACGTTACTCCCAGAAAAAACCTCTTGCCCATTTTCAGTCATTCCCTGTTCCCACTCCCAACCCCAGACAACCACCAATCTACTTCCTGTCTCTATAGGATTTGCCTTTTCCAGATAGTTCTCAGAACTTCTTTAAGCCTCAGTTTCCTTGTCTGAAAAGTGGGTTTGTTTACCTGTGGTCCCTACCTCATATTATCATCGTGTGGATCATATGGGATACTCCACGTGAAGCTCTCAGCCCAGTGTCTGATATTCAGTAAGCACTGAACATCTGCAATCCTAAGGGATTAAACCTACCCTGTTTTCTTAGAGAGACCTAAAATATTAAATCAGATTTACCCTTTCTTTCTTCATACAGCCTTGGTATAGCACTTCCCAGTAGCACCTGCAGCTTTGACTCCTGCCATTAGAACTGATTCTCTTTGGTGAAAGCTGCTTACTTTTTATACCATCTGGGTCTGTTACTTGCCAGAGTGGCTGGAGTTGGACCGCTTCCACTGTCACAGATCGGGGAGGCTTCCTGTGCCCCTGAGGAATGAAAATCAGCTCCTTTGTGAGAGGCCAAGAAAATTCAGTGCACACTCAAGGGTGCATTTACAGGATTCGAGAAATGTGACGCATTAGGCAGTCTTGTAGTTAGTGCTATAAATGCAGATAAACACCATAAATTGAAGAGAATGAATGAGGTCAAGTGTGGGGTGGGCAGGGGGCATGGGGGCCCACCAGGGATTGCTTCTCTGTGGAAATTGCAGTGTCAAATGCAAACATTATGACATTTTGATCTTTCTCATATATAAACATGTTAGCTCTTCCAGAATTTATTATACTTAGGAGAAATAAATGGACCATTATTGGCAGTCATATTTCTCAAAATATTTTAACTCTATGAATGAAATTGGAAAGAAATTGAACAGCTTTCTTTCATGCATTTGAATAGCCATTGCTAAGAAATAATATAATAGCTTGCTGTGTAGACAAGGTATCCAAACTAACAGAACATCTTAAAAATTAGCAATTTCAGTAGCGAGTTGCCGAACCACACCTCCACCCCCCTCCATTTCTTCATTTATGAAAGTGGAGATAATATGACGCTTACTTCACAAGATTGTTGAGCGTATTCATCACCAAGCACAGTGCCTGGCGTAGCGCAGGTAATCCAGAGATGTTAGTTTCCCTAAAAATGCGCATTATGTTACAGTTCAGAATCCTGAGTCCTTCAATCTAGAAAAAGGAGATCATACTCACCTCGTTGATGAAAATAGTATCTACTATGTACTAAGTACTTACTGTGCTCTGGGCACCACAGTAAGAACTTTAGATGGATTATCTAATTTAATCTTCGTAATCATTCCCTTAGGTAGGAACTCTCATTAGACCCACTTTGCCGTGGAAGAAAGCAAGGCTCGTGGGTAGACTGTACCCGGGCTGTGACTCCAAGCCCTTGCTATAACCGCCAGGCTGTGTTTTCTGGCTACATGGTTGTTGAGATGACTCTTTGGAATAATACAAGGAATGAGCACGGCACTAGTCCTTTGAAAGTGATAATATTCATCCTTTCTCCATTCCTCCCTGTATCTGAAACTCTCAGAAGCAGCATCTAAAAAATACCTCTTCCGGTAGTTGGAGGCCTGTTGGACAAACACACACCAGGCTTAGGGATTCAGGGCAACATCTCAGTGGGAGGTCCTCCCTGGGTGGCCTGGGGCAGGAGCACTGT
>NW_017731379.1:7862-8591 GCF_001890085.2 Hipposideros armiger
GACTTAGTAAGGAGAGACTTTTATTCAATAGCATTACTGCAAAGTGAGGGGAGGGATCGTTGTAATAGGTTGAACACTTTGACCATAAGATCTGTGAGTGTCTCAAGAGTTAGGCAAAACGAGATTTTCTTTTACAGGGAGGAGTAAACAAGACTAGAAACCATACATGGGGAAGTGGGATGAACAGTGGCGTGGTTGGACCATAGATCAGCGACTTTTACCCTGAGGCCAGTCTGGTATTAGGAGGGCTGTTTGCTGGCTCAGGCAGAGGGTGGGCCAACGTTTAGGAGCCTGGACAAAAGAGAGGAGCGTAAGCAGTTTGGTTAACAACTATTTTGTTGTGATTGGTCAGTGGGGTAAGCAGTTCAGCTAATCATTTATGAGGCAATGAAAGGGAATCTAGAGGGTCTGTGTCTGGCCTTGTCGTAGGCAGACAAAGGGAGCATCTATAACTCTTATCTAAATCATGTGGGGAATGGTGGTTCTTTACAGTAAGCTCTTTTCTGGAACATAGAGGGTAGGGGGATTTCTTAACCTTCACTGTTTTCCAGGATCACAGGACTCAAGTAAAATTTATTGTCAGGAGGGATCACTTGTATCAATTAGGACTGCTTTTAGCTGCCAGTAACCAAATACTGGGTTAACAATGACAAGCACAGAGGGGCTTATTTTGCTCACCTAATAAGTACTTCAGAGGTCAGCAATTGCTGGCATGGGTTTAGCTGGTCA
>NW_017731379.1:10659-23521 GCF_001890085.2 Hipposideros armiger
TTGGGCGGGGCTGTTCGGTGCTTGAAAAGAACCTTTTTATTGATAGACTAGGAAAGGTGTTACCCAGTGGTTTGTTCCTCCGGAGTTCTGGCATTTCTCAGTTCTGCCACAAAGGGAGTGTTTAAAGGAAGTTGTCACAATAGTTCATTCTTCTGTGTTCACGTAAATCATTCTATTTTTCCCTTCCTAGAGGGTTCTGTTTTCTTTTCTGTGATATGTACAGGACTGAGGTCACTAGGGCTGTTCCTACACTCAGGACGGGGGAAGGGAGACAGTTTAAGGAAACAGTTTGTCTTAATTTATCCAGATAACCAAAGCTAACTCATGTAAAATTGGGGAGATAATTATCTCAAGACACAATTGTCCCTTTTGCTCAATATGTACAGAAAATAGGGCCTCAATATTCTCCAACAAGGAGCTAATTGTCTGTCTCCCAAAGTTGATTAAAACAAGTATGGATATAAGTATGAACCCTCACTGTCTTTCCATATATGCATGTGAGGGGGGACAGGAGGGAGAAGGAAATGTTTCTCCCAAGGTCTGCCTCCCCCCGTCCCCCGCCCCCCAATTGGTGCATTCATGGCACAGCACTTAAGAGGTTCAGATCTACTAGTTTGTCATTGGATGATTGGAGACCCTTGGTATAAAGCCACATACTTTCAGAGCTGGAAAACCCTTGTGAATTCCATTTCAATTTACCTTCCATTTCTCGCCAGGTACTTTCACATATATCTGAGACCCCTAAACTGCCAAGTATTTATCCCTGCCTTATGGCACCTGAGCCAGGAGACCTTTGCAGTCTCATGATCTCTAGAAATAGTCACCATGGTTACCCTTGACTTCACATCAGTTTCTGGCATGATGTTTAAGAGGATGTCTTCATTCGTGCACAATTACCCAATAACATTGTGTTAGCATCTGGAAGTTCAAGTCCATCCAAAGACTTTCTTGCTGTTTGCTTTTGCATTTGGTTTAATCTTAACAATACAAACTTTAGGCAACACGAGGGTCAGGAACTTTAGGTTGCCATTGTACAGAAAGTGAAAATGTGTAGAGCAGCCATCTCCAGCCCAGAACGCTTGCAGATGAGGATATGGCTTACTATGAAAACAAGGGAACGCTCTTGTACTTTGGAATCTAGAAATGGCCTTTTTTTTTTCTGAATAAAAGGGGCTAATATGATCTGGAAATGGTGTTTCTTCCCCCTTTCCAGTCCTTTATACAACAAGTCCTTTATATAAAAAAGAAGCAGTTGCTGAAAAATTCTGTCTTGGGATTGATAAAACAATATATTGGGTTTCGTTATGTCCCATGGGTATCTAAAATAGTAACCTGTCCCCTGAGTGCTAGCTGGCTATAGGACACCCCCACTGGGATGTTTAATAAGCATCTCAAACTCAAAAGTAAAACTCTTGATTACCCCACAGCCCACAAATCATCTCTTCCCCAAGTTTTTTCTAACCCATTTTTCTGGTTGTTCAAGCAAAGGTCCTAAGAGTCATCCTCAATTCTTTGCTTTCTCTTTCCCCACAGCCAATCTTTCAGCAATTCCTATTGACATTACTTCCAAAACATATCCCTAAATCACTGACTTTTCTCCTTCACTCATGTAGCCTCTGTTCAAATCACTGCCATCTCTTATCTGGACCACTGTACCAGTCTTCTAAACCACCTCCCTGTTCCCTTATGATCTACTTTCTGTCAAGCTGCAAGAATCATCCTTTTTAAGTTATGCCCCGTTTAAAGTTATCCCCGGTTTAAAGTCATTCATTGGTTTTCCATAGCAGTTAGAACAAAATATTTAACCCTTACCCTGGTTTACGAATGCCTTCGGGGCCCAGCCCCCACTACCTCTCTGACCTCAGCTCCTGCCCCTCTCCCCCATCCACAGTTCTCCAAACCCCCTGATTTTTTTTTCTTTGAGCATGCCAATCCATCAACCTGAGGGCCTTCCTCTACTAGGAATGGACTTTACTTTCCTCACCCTCCCATGAATGGTTCCTTCTTATATTTAGAACAAGATGTTCTGATAAATGTTACCCCATCCTAGAGGCCTCTCCTGATCACCTGACTATATAGAACACCCCTCCACCAAATCAGGCACCATTATCACATAACCCTTCCTGTGGCCTATTTAAATTACTGGATACTGTTTTTTTGTTTTTAGCTGAGCCATCCTGCAACCTGTTGGCAGCTCAGTGGCAGCTCAGCTCAGGCCGGGAATCAAACTTGGTGACCCTGTTGCTCAGAGCTCACACTCTTGAGGGAGCCCTTAACCAACTGAACCACTCGGCTGGCCCTTACTGGGTACTGTTTATAGCTATCACTACCAATGTCTCTAGCCGAATTTAAGGCCCATGAGAGCAGGCGCCTCGTCTGCTTTTCCACCATTGTGTCACCAAGACCACAGGGAGGTCCTCAGTCAATGGTGTTGCACGCACACCATCCTCAGCTGTTTTTCATATGCTCTGTCACCCCGCTGTTTCTCAACTTGGAATCAACAGGTTGTTTCTGCCTGTTCTGTCTTTACAGCAGACTGGACTTTATGAGTATAAAGTGTTTGGGGTTCTGGAGGACTGCCCGCCGGCTCTACTCGCGGACGTCTATATGGACTTAAGCTACAGAAAACAGTGGGACCAATATGTGAAAGGTGAGTAACATCTGCTATTTAAAAAAAAAAAAACAGTTGGAAAGTAGAATCTATTGTTATTTATTCTAGCCAGTATACAGCAACGGATTTATTTTCTACATGATGTTTCATTTTTAATCTGGGTATAAAAGTCTTAAGGGCTGGGCCGAAATGTGTCTGCTGTTCCTAGGACTTGCTCCTTGCATACTCTTAGATCTACACTCCAGTTTGCTCTGAGGGCTATTTTGTTCTCTCTGGAAGCTGATTGTCATTCTGTATCCCTAGGTGTCATGGAAGGCTTCTTGGAGGAGACGGTGCCCAAGCTTTGTTTTGGAAGTTGAATCCAAGTTTTATAAACAACAAGAACACATTATGTGAGGGGCTAAGGAGATGAGTAGTGTAAGGGCATGCCAGGCCCAGGGAACAGCATGAGGAAAGTCAGGCAAGCATGAAACAGCATGGTTTGTTCAAAACTGTGAGCCACTTGGGACAGAATCTGGAGCTAGGGTGGGCAGAGGGTTCAGATCCCCAAGGGCCTAGACTGGCCACAGTCTGCAGTTCTTAGATTTTACTCTGTAAGTAATGGAGCGTTATAAAAGGCATTGAGTAGAGGATCATGACAGTGGCCTCTGCCATCTCAGTCACAGTGGCATAGAACCGCGGAGTTGCCAAAGGGCAAATGAGCTCTGAAAGACCCTTGCTGTACTGAGGACTCTTGGTTGCAAGTAACAAAAAACTAACAAATGCCAGTGTAAGAAAAGAAAAAAGTTTATTGGTTCATGGCATTGGAAACGCCATGGGTTTCCAGCTTCTAGGATGGCTGCATCCAATTCTTAAATAATTTCTCCATCTCTTGACTCTGTTTTCTTCTGTGTTGACCTAGTTCTTAGGCAGATTCCTGTGTCGTGGAAAAGATGGCTACCGGAAGATCCAGGCTTCTATTCTAACCATGTGTATATCCTCAGAGGAACAGGAACAAAAACTCCAGTTTCCTACTGGGGGCAGCCAGAGTCCCAGGGTTGGCTGTCATCATCCTAGCATGGACCATGTGCTTATTTCCTGTGGACATTTGTCATGGTTTTGGGCCTTTTAGTGTTTTCAGATACCCTTCCTATATGGGGGGGAATTATGACACTTACCTATCCGAGGGCGAAACCAGAGGCGAAACCAGACGTTCTCTGTCCCAGTCTCCCTAGCAGCCGTGGTTCAGTCATGTGATGTAGAAGTTGCCCATGACATGCACATGTGGCTTCAGTTTGGGAAACAGCAACAGGAGGAAGCAGGCAGTGTGCAGAATTCATTTTCCCATGACGGACACAGCTAAGCCTCTGACTGTAGGGAAAAGAGTTGCAGAGCCTCTGATGTTTGGTACCTGCCATAAGCAGTGCAAGCTGCGGTGTCTGGTCCAGGGGCAGCAGCAGATTGGCTTCTCTGGTTCTAACCTAATTCTGGTGCTCCTGGATATTCTGTGAGCTACCTGTGAGCCTTTACTAAACTGCCTTTCAGCCTAACCCGGCTAGAGCGGCAAGCTAAGGCCCTGGCCAGATGCACCACCCCAGGCCATGTCTTGCTCACTTTCCCAGTCCTGAAACTGATGCTGGGTCAGTTCTGCTTAAACCACCCAGTCGAGAAGGAGGGGGCGCGTGATGCCCTGAAGGAGAATTGAGATGCCGGTCCAAGAGGAGAGTCAGTGCTGAGCACGTTCACTCCTTCCCCTTCCAACGCTGTCTTCAGTCCTTGTGGCCCCAATGGGCTGGCAAGCTCTTTCATCCATGGTCTACTTCTAATACATTTTGTTTCAAAAGCTGAATTAATAATACATTTCCCCCATCAGTATCTCCTCAAGGGACTCCCTTGGTTTCTTCAGCAGCCTTGGCTTGCCGTCTTCTCTAAATGGTTATGTAGAAACTCACTGTACAGCATGGGGTCACAGGATGCACATGTTATGAAATTCCTTTGCTGCCTTCCTCCAAGAGATGGCTGCTTTTTGCACACAATAGCCTGATGGAATATTAAGGAAATGTGCTCACTGTAGCTGTGGTGTCGTGTAAAGAAACAGGGGAGAGAAGCAAGAAACTTAGGCTTAGCCACAGTTATGCCACTTTCTGGCTGTTCAGGAAGGACACTGCCCTCTCTGGAACCTTCATTTCCCAGCTAAATACATGAGATGGGAGTGACTCAGTCCAGGGCTCCCTGTAATGTCCTAAACCCTAGAGAGAAGAAAGGTTTCAAAAGCAAAACTATTGGTACTCTAGCGACATCTGGTGGTCACCGTGATTTTTAAAACCTGAAAATTTATTTTTGGATGCCTGTGTCTCATTGCATTCTGTCGAGAATCTTGGTTGTGCTATGACATGGACAAGTTTTTGTTGGATTCTTTTATTTTTACGGTGTTGTTATATCTACTAGACCGTGCCCCTAGCCAACAAACTTTCAGTAGTAATGAATGTGCCTGATTTTTTCCTAGAATCCTATGCCTGATGTGTTCATGGCTTATAGGGCATCATACCTAGGCTTCTTGTTAATTGAAGTTTCAGATGCATTAACTTTTTTTGTTCTCCTTAGAACTCTATGAAAAAGAATGCGACGGCAAGACCGTGGTCTACTGGGAAGTGAAATACCCTTTCCCTATGTCCAACAGAGATGTATCCTTTCCCAAGGTGCACTGATCCTCAGCTTTCTAAGTGCCGCTGTTCCTGTGGCCATGACCCGGTGGTAGTATGTCCCACAGGTGTGGACAACACTGTCTTTGATTCTTGCAGAAGCTACTGCAAGAATCTCCTAGAGCTACTGCCTCTTGTGTGGCTTTAGGAGACCTCAGAGTGTGATTCCTGGGCCTGACCATGTGGAGCATCTGTGATTGTGGTCATTGGAGGGCTGCTCATCCTTTCTTGAGACAGTTTTCTAGGGCTTGAAATTTTTGGGCCACAGAACTGGGGATCTGGGAAGCACTGTTTCTAAAGAGTGTTTAATACACTCCCTCAGTCTAGAGAGAGGGAAAATGACAGAGGCATCCTTACAGGTGGTTAGTGGAAGATTGGGGACCGAATCTCAGGTCCCCGTAATTCCAGATCTCTCATCCCCCCTCCCATTTTATTGACCCCACAGAGATCCCTCACTGACGATTGGCTCTGGACACCGGGTATATGCTTCTTCTCAATGTCCTCTTTTATGATAAGAAGCAGTTGAATGGAATGTGGGGAGTTTTCGCTGGCACTCCTAGGTTCTAAGAAGACTGCTTCGGACCAGCCTGGGAGAGTAGGGTGGGTGTAGGATGATGTTAGGTGATGTTTTGATTCCTCACTTCCCTCTTCAATCACAACAGCTGAGTGTCTTACACAATGAATTTCCATATAAGGAAGATCCTTTTAGCAAAGGGTCTTGTGAATTAAAAACTAAATTTTGGGAACCACTGAATTAGGTGATCGCTGGGGTCTTTTTTAGCTCTAAGATTCTATAAGCCTGTATGTTCCTAAATAATTATTCTCTAGAAAGAGAAGGAGCAGGTGGATGTGTTTTGTGTGTATGGTTTGTATGTGTTTTTGTGTCTAAGTATATGTGTCTCCTCTGGCCTCCAACCAGATGGTAAACTCCATAAGGGTTTCTTTCTTGGCACAATTCCCACATATTGCTAGACAGTTTCCTTACACATAGTGTGTATTTTAACAATTTGTGAATCACTTAATCCCTGAGATTTGATATAGTTTTCTCTAATCCTGCCAACAACTGTGCAAGGTAGGCACCATCATCCCCATTTCACAGTTAAGGCAACTGAGGCAAAGAGCAGTGCACAACTTGGCTCAGGTTCACACAGCTAGTCAGCAGGTTTGGGACCTAGGTCCAGCTGTCTGCAGCGATGATAATCTTGACCAGGCCCTGATCCTTCCTCCCTGACCTCACAGGGACATGGCTAGGTAGGTATTCTCAGGAGTGGACACTTGGGGCTCCTTAAATTTCTATTTCACTGGCTTTCCAATGCCACACAATCCCATAATGAGTTTCTTGGTATTTATATATCGTATATGTCTCTCCAATAAGGGTTGTTACATTTCTGAGAACAGAGAAAAGTGCAGTGGTAAAGAACATTAGTTTTGGAGGAAAGGGCCCAAGTTGAGTGTGTGCCCATTTTCTGCTGTGCTGTGTGACCTAGGAAAAAACCTTTCACGTCTCTGGGCCTCAGTGAACTGGTGGTTCTCCTAGGTAATATGGCACGCTGGGACTTCCAATCCTTCGAAGACCTCTGCCAGATTTTAATCACTATATCAAGTGAATTTTTCCTCAGTGGAGTGTCAGGTGATGTCTATCACATGGGCTGAGTAAGTTGTGGGAGAGAGTGGGACAGTATGGGGGAGAGGAAAACCAGAACCAGAGCAGTATCATTTCTTCCCTAAAACTTTAAAAGCTCCACTCCTCATTACTTAGACAGTCGGGGGAAGACAGTCCTGCAAAGCGCCTGAGTGAGGGGTGGGACGACCATGGGCGCTGTCGAGACTCTGCGGGGGCACGGGGCTGTGGTTGTTGCTGTTATAATAAGTGTAATTGTGTTCACCTTAGAATGATGGTTTTTATTGTCTTAGGCTTTTCATGCCTTCTCGTATTAGACCTAAAATCCTGTCATTTGAAAATGTAATGTACAAAGAGTTGAGCCCTGTCCAGCTATGAAAGTCTAACTAGGTTTCAAAGTCAGATCTGGGTTCAAATCCAGGTTTTATAACTTCAGTTGGGCTATGGGAACTTGGGCAAGTTTCTTTACCTCTCTGATGTAACTTTGACAGCTTTAAGATGGGGATACTTATACTGAACTCACAGGGATTTTGTCAGGATCAAAACTGATGCTGTAAGTAAAGCACGTCATGCTTATTTCATGGTGAGGGCTCAGTAGGTGGTGACTGATTGTGTATTAGGATTATCTTCCATGAATAGTGCCTCTATATAGACATAGTGGTTGTTCTGTGTTTACTGAGATGACATGGCTTTGTTATTCTTGGTGAACCAGAGGTAACCTAGAGAGGACCTCTGCCTACTAAATATTCAGGTATTCACGTGTCTTCTTGTGATCGCCAGTTGGAAGTGACATTGCTCGACCGTCCTCTGGGTGTAGAGGTCAGTAATTAGAGTTTTGGAGGGGGGCAAGACAAAGTGGAATGACCCCATTGTTTATCGAGTACTCATTCAGCGTCAGTCTTTCTCTAATGCCCCCTCCAAGCGTGTCTGCTGGACTATGTTACTCCCTTTTCCTACATAGGGAAACTGAGTCTCAGAAAAATTGAGTAACTAACCCAGGATCACACAACTACCATGTTTCCCCGAAAATAAGAACGGGTCTTATATTAAGTTTTGCTCCAACAATCTACATTTATTCATTTATTCATGTACAAAAATCTACATTTATTCAAACAGTCATGTCTGGCTGACCATCTTAACTGCGGCTTATGTTTGGGGTAGGGCTTCTATTACGAGCATCCTGAGAAATCATGCTAGGGTTTATTTTCCAGTTAGGTCTTATTTTGGGGGAAACACGGTAATAGGTGGTCGATCCTCTGATATCTTCCGGTGGCTTCTTAGAGAAAGGAAGACTGGTTTCCCCACATAATTAGAAGCAGCAAGGCATCATTCACGGGTGGGTAATGCGCGCTCTGGAATGAGCATGCCAGGTGGTATGAGGCACAGTCTTGCAGCGCACACAGGGAGACAAGGCAGGTCACTGAAGTACGAGGAGGAAATGCGGGTGGGGGGAACAGCATCCCCTCCCTTGCTTCAGGCTGTGGGGCTTTCCTCCCGCCCATCTGAAACGCTGGCGTTGACGTCGTGCCTTGACTGGCGGTGCAGTATGTCTACATCCGGCAGCGGCGAGAGCTGGACGTGGAAGGACGGAAGATCCATGTGGTCCTGGCCCGGAGCGCCTCCGTGCCGCAGTTTGCCGAGAGGCCAGGCGTGATCCGGGTGAACGGGTACAAGCAGAGCCTGGCGATCGAGAGCGATGGCAAGAAGGGCAGCAAAGGTAAAGCCCGGGCTCATGCTGGGGCTCTGGCCAGGGCCGCCCACGTGAAGGTCGTGCTGCTTGCGAGGCACGGAAACACGCAGCTTGTTCCCTGAGGTCGGGGAATGGACCGGGGTGCAAAACAACCTGGGAGGAACGCCTGGGGAGAGACGCAATTCGCCTCACATTGGCAGGAGTGCAAAATGGACGTTTAAATCTCACTCCATCCTCTACTGACGCATGCCTTGTCCAGATGAAGTTTGAACATCAAAATGAACCAGAAGGCTTTAGAAATGACTTCAGGCTGGTGCTGTGGATATGTATGTACCTGGCTCATCCGCCACCAGGTCTGGGGGCCGGGGAAGAACTGCAGGACTATCTCGGGGACACAGCTCCCACAATCTTGGACCGTAGTTCTGATGCTTGTTAGATCTGTCACTTTGACATATCAACTAACTTTTCTGAGTCTCCATTTTATCATTTATAAACTGGGGTTTAATGTCACCAACTCCTTAGGATTGTTAGGATCATGAATGAGATAAATAATTAAATGAGAGACTATATCCAAGTGTCTAGTACTTGTCAGATGTTTAATAAATAGCAGCAAAATGTACCTGTGGCTATGTTGTCAGAAATGTTTACATATCCATATCCTGAAAGAGGGTAGAGATAAGAAGTCCACCTGAGTTACATATTACCTCTCCCCTCATTTCCTGGGTCTGAGTCTGAAGGTGGAAGGTTTGCAGGGCTTGTTGCTGTACGTTTCTAACATGTTTTCTCCTTTCTGAATTGTTCTTTCTTTTCCCCCTCTAGTTTTCATGTATTACTTCGATAACCCGGGTGGCCAAATTCCGTCCTGGCTCATTAACTGGGCTGCCAAGGTGAGATCCCTGGAGGCAGGAGGGGCAAGTGTGTTTGACAAATGTTGACTTAGCCCATGGGGCTGTCAGGCTGAAGAGACACGCTGTCTCAAGCCTAATGAGGCTCTTTTATGAAGCAGCTTGGTTGAGTGACCACGGTTAGGACTGGGGTTGCCAATACCCAGGACGAGGCTGGGACAAAAGACAAAAGGCTCCTTAGCTGGAATGCCAGCCCCTCCCTGCCAGTGCCCTGAGACCCCGCCAGGCTCATTCTCTGGAACCTCCGGACAATAGCCGGCTCCTTGCAGGAACAATGGTGCCTCTGGGCCCTGTATCTACTTATAAGACAGGCTGACCTGGCTTCCGAGACAGACATCTCCAAGCCTGGGGAAAGCCTCTAGTTTTGTTATTGTTGTTTTGTTTTGCTGTTCGGTAAGGAAAGGGAACTACAGTGGTTGCCCAAATCATTAGAGACTGCCTAGGAGCCTGGCTTCATGGGGGGTACTCAGCCTGCTTTGTGCCGGTTCTACTTCCTGGCTGAAACTCCCTGGGAGAGTGAAAATGCACATAGGCTTTGGGTCAAACCCATTGCGAATTTGAATCCTGGCCCTGCTTTGACTATGTCATCTATGGAAGCCACTGAGTTTTTTCCATTTTAAAAATGGAGATAGATATTCCCTACCTCACAGAGTGGGAGTAAATAAGCCAATGTTTGGGGAAAGTTTTGCACAATGCTCAACATTAAGTTAATAATGACATATCCAACGTCTTGCCCCCAAATTCTTAGCATTTTCTAATTCTGTAGAACAAGTCCTATTTCTCATTTCTTTGGAAGAAATAAACAACCCAGCCCAATCCCATCTCCTGTGTTTTTTCTTTCTTTTCAAAAAAACGGTATCTCAGGAATGTCTTAACTTTCTACCAGTAAAAGCCAAAATACAGGCAATGCCCTGCACCAGTGGCCTCTGTCATCTAATGTCACCCACGCCCTGGATCTTAGCCTTTGTCATTACCAGTGGCACCATTCTTTTGAAATCCAGCCCACGGCCCTACTGTCTTTTCTTACTCCACAAGCCATCTCTGTTTCCCACAGTCACATCCCAAAGGATCAGGCGTGGCTACTGTGAGGACATAGAAGTGACAGTCTCCTTTGCTTTGCAGAATGGAGTTCCTAACTTCCTGAAAGACATGGCAAAAGCCTGTCAGACCTTCCTCAAGAAAACCTAAGAAAGGCGACTGGAAACCTGGTGTCCGTGGAACGACGTCTCCGCAAGTGCCACAACCCACGAGTTCTCAGCTTTCCTTTCAGTTTCCCGTGTTCAGAGGTGGCACGCTCTCCAGCGTGGCAGCCCTGAGTGTGTGTGTGACGCCCCGGCTTCCTCTCCCCCTTTCTCCACCCCAGAACCGGCTGCTTTCTTCCACTATTGAATAGGCGACAGATTAGGGAAACTTCTGTTTGTTTGTTTTTCAAAAGGGAAGCCCTCCTTAGGGAACACAGACATTCCATTGTGCCATTTTTTTAGGGGGATGGGTGGGTGGAAGAGTGACAACAAAATGCAAGAATGACCCATCCCACCTAGCTGGCTCCAGCCCACAATGGGATTTCTTGCAACTCAGGAGGGGCTGCTAGAAGTTGCGTTCCCTTCCGACTTGCCTCTCAGTGCACCCAGACTGGAAAGCTGTGTTGATGTCCATTTGCCTTAAGCTTTGTGGCTTGATTTGGCTGGGAGTTGAGGTGATAATCCAGTAAGTCTCTGCTCATTCCCACTTGTGGAGGATCAGAAGCTGTTTTGATTTCAAACCACTTTGAAAAACACTGTAGGCCTGACTGAGTCCATCATGTGATAACCATTTTTGGCTTATCATCCATGTCTGGGTTTTTCTCTTTCCTGTATGCCACTGGGAAAAGACTGTCCATACCTCATCAGCTCTGCATTTTACTGGAAGCTGAGGCCTCAGGATGGCTCTGGTAGTCAGCAGAAGCCGAGATGCTTTGCGCACAGCGCTATGATAAAGTGTCTTTCATTATTATATGCAATAAGATGAATTTCCCTTCTAGAATGTTTGGAGATGTTGAAGAGATAATAGTCCGCAGCCAGGGAAATTCTAATTAGTGGTCTGGTTGACTCTACACTTTTTCCTCAGGAATTCTACCTACGTTGTCTGCCTCTTCCACCACCAAAAGACTTCTGGTTTCCCATGTTTTCTCCTGAATTTTGGTAGGGCAAGATATTCTGTGGCACAGCCTCAATGATCTCAGGGAAACATTTTAACCACTATGTGACGGTACCAAACCTTGATTAATGGGCATAGAAATTCAGGATGTGAAGCCAGAAGCAGGGGACTTATTAAAATGAGATACCTCAGACTGTATGTTTTCTCTCTGGGAAGCAAAGTGTGTTGAACACCAAATAAAAACAGAGTGGCTAATATTTGTCCTGTCTGTAGCTTCCTTCCTATCTTGTTCATTTTGCAAGAATGAGTCAGTTTGGTCTTTTTGGTTTCCAGGTCACATCAATCTAAGTCATGGACTTGAACATGAAAAAGCATCTTAGGCTCACTTATGTGCAAGGCCAGGTGTAGAGTTGCCTCAGGTAGAGGCTGATACAGGTGCTCACACTGACATTAGAATTCAGCTCTCTTCTTCAAGTTATCTTTGATGTTGGGCTGTGGTTGGTGGCAGGATTACTGCTAACAGCAAAAGGTAGGCCTGCATCTTCCCAGGCTCGCACTGAGCCAAAGGAAAAAAAAAAGACAGCCTTTCTTTCTATTAATTCCACACCTTCCCATGATTCCCTCTAAACCATGTGCAGATCCCTGCCCCAGTCATTGTCATATGGATAGAATTATGCAATTAAGCAAATGCTTCATAAATTTACCATTAAAATACCATTATCAGTAATCTAGCTGGAACTTAATTTTAGATAAACTAAATTAAATGCATCATGTTGGAAAGAGCAAGTTGCCGTTTTATGTATAATCATTGAAGCGCAAGCACTAAAATTATAGTCTTTGAGCAGAGCATCAACATGAGGGTGCCATGCAAACCATAAAATTAAATGTTTGTTACAAATGTAAGTGTTTGATAATTTGCTAAGAACTCTGAGAATACTGAGTTTCTAGGTAAGGCAGTTAGAAAAAAATAGTCACTGTTTGCTATAATTAGTTGAGTGATGGCGCTTTTGCATTTATTCTTGCTAATTTGGAGAAGACAGTTCTATACAACACTGAGATATGAGGTTATATGGGAAATCGAGAAGCCGAGCCAGAGGCACAAACATTATAGAACTGGTGCTTTAGAGCAGCGGTTCTCAACCTTCCTAATGCCGCGACCCCTTAATACAGTTCCTCATGTTGTGGTGACCCCCAACCATAAAATTATTTTCGTTGCTA
>NW_017731379.1:25746-29424 GCF_001890085.2 Hipposideros armiger
GACTCACAGCAGCCCAGCTCCAGGTTGAGCTGTTGTTCAGCATCTTAGCTGTAGAGGGCAGTGTCACTGGCCCTCATGTGGGATCCGAACCAGGGCCCTCTGGTGTCCCAAGCCAGCTCTTAACCATCGCGCCACTCGGCCAGCCCATCATTTCTTCTTAACACCTGCTCATTTTCCCTCATGGTACTCCAACATCTCTAACAGTCCCTCCATCAGCATCGTGAGGGTACGATCCAGGGTGCTTTAAGCCTTGTTACTGAGGCCTCTCCACAGTCAGGCAGCACACAGACTCCCAAATCTTGTTTCCAAAGTGGAGCATCAGCTTCTGAAATTTAACCAGAAAAAAAGGGGGCGGGAAACACCCATGCATATGTCCTCCACCTGTCCTGGCCCATGCTAGTGTGCAACGCACTCTCCGATGTGACTTGATCACACAGCCCATCAGGGCAGAGTCATTTCGGGAACCAGAAGTAGGAAAGAAAAAGGAAAGGCCTAAAAAATGTAAGCAGGTCTGCTTTCTCCAAGGTTTCTTCTTCTACACTCAACTATAAGGAAGAATACGTTATATATATTTGTAGAAACACGTTGTTCGTTTAGGTTTTCAGAGTTTAAAACCAGCCAAATTGGGGGGAGGGGGGGCTTCAGAAAAATTATTTGTATTGCTAATCTATTTATATATATTTGTGTGCGTGTTTGCTTGGATACACATAATAGCTGCTCCATTTCATAAAGTAACGGAATGACGACTTAAGCAGCATGTGATATGAGTGACTCCTTAAGTTCTCTGCATGCTACGTCAGGTTCAGTGCTAGGAAGTGGCGTTCATAGAGGTGGAACGGATCCTTCCATTAAGGAATTAGCAGTCTAGAGAGGACATGAGATATGTGGATAGTTTATGATAATGAGAGAACGTGATCACCACCATATGAAAGGAAAACATGTAATATTTGAGGTGTTTGTGGCTAACTGCTGTTAAAAACAAGACAACAGGCCCCAAATGGAGTGGCTTATGTTAAGCCCTACATTAATTACCAAATAAGGATTTAACTTAATTATAGTTTTGGCTCCCCAAGAAATGGGAATCTTAAACCAGTCAATCAGGAATCTCCTAATCAGCACTAGTTAGGGAATCAGCCTGACTGACCCCTGCCATCCCCTAAGGAAAGCAACCTTGCAATAATCAACCTTTTTTTTTTTTTTTTAGTTTAACTTTCTTGTTCCCACTCCCTTCTCTCTATAAAAGTTGTTCATTTTGAACAGCTCCTTGGAGTTCCTTTCTACCTGTTAGATTGGATGNCTCATGTTGTGGTGACCCCCAACCATAAAATTATTTTCGTTGCTACTCTATAACTGTAATTTTGCTACTGTTATGAATCGTAATGTAAATATATTTTTATTTCCCGATGGTCTTAGGCGACCCCTGTGAAAGGGTTGTTCGACCCCCAAAGGGGTCGCGACCCACAGGTTGAGAACCGCTGCTTTAGAGGATGCACCTGAGTTTTCAGAGTCTGCCTTATTGTGGGGGCTGAATGTATCGTGGAATTTGAGAGCTATAAATATATTGCCATTCCTCTAGCACTTTGTTTCACTTATTGTTCCCATGTCTGTGTCTGAATAGACAATAAGATCTTTGTGGATAGAAACAGTTATCTCACTTTGATTATTGCCCCCAAGGGTAGTAAAATAGTGGTATTCAAATGGTAACAGAGTGAATCAATGATTTAGAGATTAACCAAATGACACATACCCAGAATAACACCAAACCCTTCCATAGCTATTTGATTACATTAAATAATAATTTAATATTATTTAATAATTTAATTGAAGTCAAATCATTTCCTCAAGTCATCGTTTTGGGAGTTCCAGATTCCCCAGGTTTTCACTGATCCCTCCTTAAAGTACTAAGGTCCTTTCTTTGTTAAGGGCTGTCTTTGCTGGTGTGGCTACAGGTTCTATTTTAACGTTTCAGAAATGGTGCAGCCTGGACGGAGTCCAGCAGAGATTAGTCAGGATTTCAGGATTTTAATGAAAAAAGTAGCACTCCTCTCAGTGCTAAATTTTTTCCACAGGCCAATTATTCACACTGCATAACAATTCAAAGTTAATGACCCCCGTGGAACTGAGGAGTTCCAGGAGAGGGTCACTTCCCTTGAAAATGTTCCTATTTCACAGTGAGAAGCCTGGCCTGGTTCCCTGGCTGAGATTCCTCACCCCAAATCCCCATCTCCAATGCCTGCCATTCAAACCAGCTCATCTCCCAGCTGGATTTGGGAGAGACACAGCAGGAAGAGCCCATTCGGTTCTCATGTTTCTGGTAGCACCACCCAGTTGGCTCAGAGACTTATCTTTAAAAGCTTTGAGACATGTATTCACTGAACAGTTATTTCTCCTGTCTGGTGACCATCTGGCAAGGGGCTGCGCATGGTGGTTCCTGGGATGAATGAGACAGGCTTGGTGTCTGCCCTCCAGTAGTTTATGGTCTAGTGGAGAAGACACAGTGAACAAGCTGTCGGGAGGGTGATGAGTTTTGAGAAAGGACAATCTTTTCTAAATCATTTATTCACTCAGTAAAGGGTGCTAGAGGCTGTAAAACTGGAGGCACTAACCAAGGTTGAGGGGTCAGTGAAGAACATATTGGAGTTGGCTGGGTGAAAGCTGGGGAAGAAAACCGTTCCACATGGAAGGAACAATTTGCACAAAACCCCTCAGGTGGTAGAGCAATCACATCTGAGGAACACCACAGGCCAATATGGCTGGAACAATGAGAATAAAGGAGAGGCGTTTCGCATGTGGCTGAAGAGGCAGGCCGGCCATGGGGGATTCTGACAGCTATGGCAAGGGTTTTGGAATTCATCCCTGGAAAACCAACAAGCTTCCAAGGATTTTAAGCTGAGGAGTGACCTGATAAGATTCATTCATTCTTTTTTTTTTGTTTTTTTAAGGATTTTATTGGGGAATTAGGGGAGGGGAACAGTGTTGGGGAATTGGGGAAGGGGACCAGCCAATTTGTTGTTCTTCAATCTTCGTTGTGGAGGGTGCCAGTTGCCATCTGGCTTCCCGTTGGCAGCTCGTGGCCTCTAAGCTTAAGGTGCTTATCATCAAGGTTTAATCTTAGCTGTGGGTGGGCATAGCCACCATCCCATGCGGGAGTCGAACCAGCAGCCTTGTTAAGAGCGCACGCTTTATCCACTGAGCCATCCGGGCGGCAGCTCAGCTCAAGGTGCCGAGTTCAGCCTTAGTTGCGGGTGGGCGTAGCCTACCACTGAACAGGCAATCTTGTTGTTACACCAGCTGAGCCATCCTGCCACCTGTTGGCAGCTCAGCGACAGCTCAGCTCGGGCGCAGCGTCACTGGCACATGTGGGAATCAAACTGGCGGCCCTGCTGCTTAGAGCTCATGCTCCTAAGCCAACTCTTAACCAATTGAGCCACTCAGCTGGCCCGTCATTCTTTTTTTTTAAGATTTTTATTGGGGAATTGGGGGATGGGGAACAGACAAGTTGCTGTCCTATTGTTCTTCAGTCCAGTCGTGGAGGACGTCGCCTCACCGGCCCAAGTTGACACCATCATTGCGCTCTTCCTGGGTAAGGCAGATCAGTCGCCGGCTTCTGGACGGCCGCTCATGGTGGCTGCCGGCTACACATGGTAGCCCATGGCAACCCACTGCAGCAGGGGCTGC
>NW_017731379.1:30504-48044 GCF_001890085.2 Hipposideros armiger
CAGTCAATCAGGAATCTCCTAATCAGCACTAGTTAGGGAATCAGCCTGACTGACCCCTGCCATCCCCTAAGGAAAGCAACCTTGCAATAATCAACTTTTTTTTTTTTTTTTTTTTTGCCTAGTTTAACTTTCTTGTTCCCACTCCCTTCTCTCTATAAAAGTTGTTCATTTTGAACAGCTCCTTGGAGTTCCTTTCTACCTGTTAGATTGGATGCTGCCTGATTCAAATTGATGTTTGCTCAAATAAACTCTTGAAATGTTGAATATGCCTCAGTTTGTCTTTCAAAAGCTCTGGTGTCAGAAGAGGAAACTGAAGGAGGCTCCCAGGAGCAAAGACCTACGCCCAGGCGTAGGCTCGAACGTGCTGCTTTCCCGCTGCCCGTGGAGGTGGTGGGTAAGCCCCTCTCAGAGCCTACCTCCGAAATTTCTGCATTATGAGCCTTCACACTATTTGAGTAGTTCTTTTTCCGGCCAGGATCCCCAAACTGGCGGGAGTCAGACTGGGCCCAACTGAGAAACCGGATGCGGTCCGTGGTCAAACTGGGTCCGACTCAGAAACGTGGATCCGGGTCAGGGTCAGATTGGGTCCGACTTAAGATACCGGACTAAATCCGGTGTCGGACCAGGTCCGATTTAGAAACTAGACCGGGCCTGGGGTCACGTTGGGGTCGGTTTAAAAACTGGTCTGAGTCGGAGGTTGGATTGGGTCTGATTTCGAAACCAGATAGGCTCTGCTGTCGAACTAGGTCCACATTAGAAACCAGACTGGGCCTGGTGTTGGATTGGGTGCAAATTAGAAACCAGACCGGGTTTGGGGTCGAAATGGGCGCAGCTGGACTGCGTCCACAGTGAGGCCTCAGGTGAGTAAAATTTTCTGTTGAGGCTGAACCAACAAGCTAACCTGACCCATGATAATCTTGAATAACAGTGGCCACAGTGGAGAACTTTTAACTTAGACAAGCTTATCCACTTACGAGGTGCCCTAGAGAAAAAGGAGATTCAGCTAAGCACTCCCCATAAAGGGTAGAGGGAAAATTATTTTTCCTCTTCTGCAGTTTCTGGTGACCAGGATGAGATCTGCTGGGACGCCGCCACTCACTCCAGAGCCTGCAGACGGAATCCTGGGACAACTGGCGGAAGCCAGCAAAAGGTGAGAATTCTTACCCAAGTCAGCTCCCCTATCTCTATCTCTACCAGGTGGCTGGTAGTTAGAGGAAGGTTAAGATTGCATTTTGTCCGTTCCTTTCTAAATTCAGATTGGCAGGCAAAAAACATTTGTAAGAACATGATCTTTGAATTGTGACGTGTGAATTTGCTTTCAGGTGCCCACGGGTTGTCCATCTTTTCTTGCACATGGACAGCTACTGCCTTCTCGTTTGTCTCATTTTGTGCTCTGAGAACTTGCCTTGGCAACGGCTAGATTGGGGGGGGGGCCCAAAATATGGCTGGACAGAAATGTGCGTTGTACCTCATTTGCAGCCAGGGTCCTGATGGACTGTTGCCAGCTCTCAGGGGAATTGTCGAAGTGTTTGTTTTGGTTGTCTCTGTAAGTGGCTCTGGATCCTGTGAGGGTCCTATCTTTTGCACCCTCTTTGGGGACGGATGCCATTGTTCCCATGGGGTTGTTCGGTACTGCCAGGAATATTTACTGTTTTCCCAGCTGAAACCTGACAAGATATTCAAAAGGATTTTTTTTTTTAAAGTAGCTCTGTGGTCAGAAGTTGGTCAAATTGGAAGCTGATAGAGCCTGATAGAAACTTTTTTCCCCTTAAGCTAAAATTAAACTATGTACCCGGAGGGAAAAAATGACATTCTGAAGCCTTGTGGAAGGATTTAATGAACGTTTCTAAGACACACAGCTCTGAGTCTAGAACATGGGAATCTTGATTTTCATCTTAGCTGAAAATCTTCTCCCTGATAGAAAGAAGCAAATTGAGGATAATGTAGTCTGAAGGGTGGGGCAGTCTCTTGATATCATACAGGTGGCAACTCAATACTTTGTGGAATTAAAAACAACCATACTTTTTTCCTACAAATTGAGACTTTATAATAATAGAAATGTGGCTCGAGAAACAATTCAAACCTACTTTTCCTTTTTACCAATCCCAAATTTCACCCAAAAGACTTGCAGATATTGTAAAAAGATCTGACCTTAGGGAACAAAAGTCCTCCTTGGTTGAACTTGTATTCTTTGAGATGTATGCATTCTACCTGGTCTGCTCTAGGAACCAAGGTCATTCTTATCAGAAGGAGAAAAAAACAGGAAAGTCTATTTTGAAAACCAGGCCTATGAAAAATCTTAAAAATCTCTTTTAGAAATATTAGTAAAAAGCTATCTGAGCAGGTAAACTTAACTTATTCCATCTGCCAGAAACACAGTTTGGATCCAAGTTCTTTTATAAACGAGTGAGTTGTGCATTATCATAACTGTCTCATGGCTAAAAATTTAAAATGAAAGCTGTAAGATCTCTGTGTTTGTATGTTTATATATGTCACATATGTGATTTTTTTTTTGTACCTCTGAATGGCATTGCCAAAATTTATTTGTAAAGAGTTCTATTTAATTGGCTTAAAGACAAACAACCATCATATAAATCAAGTATGTTTTCAGAAGTATAGAAACTAACCCAAATGTTTTCCAAGTTCACATGATCTAGGATAATCTCTAGTAAATATAAGCTAGTTTAAGTTTATTGGTTTAACTAGAACCAGCATATCTTTAGAGTTATTAGCATTAAATATAATATTTTTATTCTATCTAGGTTTACTAAAAGTCAAGCGTATGTTACCTCTATTACAGAATTTAACAGCAAGGAAGATAACTCGATGGTTAGCTGTTTAAGTTTCATGACATTTTCATGAGTAATCTAAACATAATTGTTAAGAACAAATCAGTTAAACTGATGTAAATAAAAGTTAACAAATGAACTTTTCAATAATAATATTTATGATATGTCTACTTAAAAATAGTTTCCGAAATCTTTTTGGGAATTCATAGACCGTAATCATGGGAGTGAATGCCTCATAAATCTTGATTGGGCAGAAATTTGACAAAACTTGGAGAGGATTTTCTTCATAGGCAAAAGGAATAGCCTGAGGCAAAACAGGGAGATAGAAGCATGGGAGGCAGGTAAATACCACAGTTAAGGGTCATAGCTAATAATAGCTAATATTTATGGACCACATATTAAATTCCAGGTACAGGCATTTAGATCATTTCATCCTTGCCCTTGTTCACGTATAAAGACTCCAAAAGAGTATGGAACTTTGTCTTTGTTCCCAACTATATACTCAAGATAGAGAACACACACACAAAAAATATTCAAAACGGTCTGCCGAAGGAATGAATGAATCGGTGTTGGAGCAACAGCCCTAAAGCCCCATGATTCAATCTGATCACTATGCCAGAAAGATGGGTACAAAACAAATTTACACTTATTCTTGTGTTCCACCTAAATTCTCACCAATTATATTTAAAGCTAGAATTGTTTTGTCTTTCAGTTATTTTTTTGCTTTATTTTATTACTTCAGTTTTTTTTTTTTTTTTGCTTTTGCTTTTCCATTCTGGTATAACACCATTAGAGGACTTATACTGACCATCTTAAAGTCCACACACTAGAAGGGGATTATTGATTTAACTGGGGGAGGGGAGAGAGGCAGGAGGCAAAGCAGGAGGAAAAGAGAAGACCTTTTCATTTGCAGGCCAGAATCCTGAAAGTTAAGAAAGCCTGTATTCCCCCAGGGGCAGGTATGGAGGTTGGTGGGGGTGGGGCAGCACACAAAATCCGTTTTCTCCCATCTGTTTTACCGGAGTCCCCTCTAGTGGTTCATAAACAGAGAAAAGGCCATTGGAAACCAAGCAGGACAAAAACAGTGCTTAGAGCTCGGTGAAGGACATACAGCAACTTTTGTTTTATGTCAAACAGCTCATGAGGGGCTGGATCTGTTTTTAAGTGGTCATGGCTTCTGCTTACCAATGAATGTGGTGTTTCATTTTCCAAGGGCAAGTGAATAATATTCTTCATTAGGAGCATATATTTCAGGCCTGGTATTGAATAATTACTGGACTGCTGAAAGCTTCCAAGTAGGAGTTCACCCTCCACTATACCACTTGGCTCATGTTCCTAGTTCAGCTACTTTAAGCTCTTATAAACAGCATTCGTTTTCCATTACAAGCTAGGAAATGTGACTGTGCAGCAATGGTGCCGGGTCCCTGGAGAGGACCTGCCAGGGAGGCCGTTTCCTCACATCTCATTTTAGTTTCTAACTTGCTGGTGAGGTTGAGTAATCACTGAAGCTCAATGTCTTCCCATCCTATTCTGTTCCACTAACTTATAAAACAGCCAGCGACCCGCTTGAGGACTCGCGGATCATCCAGATGTTTCCTGAGCAAAGACAGTGTGCGTTTCCCCTTGCACATCATCTTGTGGGGGGTGGTGGCTGGCAGGGCACTCACCCCGTCTGACATCATTGGGCGAGGTAGCCTGGGGGAGAATTTCAAAGCATAGCGGCTTGGCCAGGGAAGAGCTCAGCTGGCAGCTCTGTGCTGGGATTAACTGACCCAGATAACTAGGCAGAAGGAATCAGCAATTTTAAGTGTGTTTATTCTCAGGGAGGAAGTAGACCCTCCACTCCCTGAATATCCATGGGCTAAGGGGAGGCCTTTCCCAATGGCTCCGCAAACACAGTCAGGGTCACGTTTACCATATGGCTTCTCATCCATTGTTTTCCCTGACTTTTGCCTGAGGCTAAAGTGGGACAAGCTCAATTGATTGCAGTGAATAATAATATAATAATAATAATACAATAATCAATCAACTAATCCTTCTTCCCCAACAACATAAAGGGGTTCAAACCCTGAAAAAATGTGTGAGTTTGAACCATCTCCTTATAGATCACGAGCATGTCAGATTCAGGAAATTAGGAACCAATAAATTAGAACAATTTTTTTAATATGGAGAACAACTAATATGGAATTACCAACTTCCCCTTAGAGAGGTCATTAAAAAGAAATCAAAACAAACAAATAGAACACACCAATTACTATCATGATTTCAGAAAAGAAAGGTTAACTTAACCTCTTCTACTCAAACCCCTCCATGGAATTTTCTTCACACTCCATCACATCCAAACTAGCGAGACCTAAAAAGTTCCATATCACCTAGGATCTGGCCCCTGCGTATTTTCAAGCTCTCCCTCCTCCTCCTCTTACTCCTCTCCAGCTTTCTCTCTGTCCCCCTGGCCTTTGCATTTGCTGTTCCCAACATCTGGAATGTTCTTCCCCCACATCTGTATGCAGCACACTGCCTGTGGTAGGCAGCTTTGGGACATGGTTCCCAGTGACCCCATCTCCTGGAACTCACGCCCTTGTGTAATCTTCTCCCCTGTGTGTGAGCTGGCCCTAGTGACTGGCTTCTAAAGAATAGAATAGATTTGCCCTGAAGAATAGCAAGTGCTGTCACATAGAAATTAGGTTATAAAAGATGGTGACTTTGTCCATGCTCACTTTCTCTCTCCCTGGCTCTTCTCACTTGCTCTGATAAAACAAGTTCCCATTTGTGAGCTGCCCGATGGAGAGGCTGGTACGACAAAGAACCAAGGGTTACCTCTTGGCCAATAGCCAGTCAGGAACTGAGCCCCTCAGTCCTACAGGCTGGAAGGACCTGAATCCTGTCAGCCACCTCCTGAGTGAGATTGGAGGCAGACCCTCCCCTGCTGGGCTGTAGAATGACTACAGTCCCAGAGGACACCGCGATGGCAGCCTTATGAGACGTGCTGAGCCAGAGGACCTGGCTCAGCCATGCCCAGGCTCCAGACACCCTGAAACCGGGACACAATAAATGCTGTTTTCAGTTCAGGGGTAATGCATTACACAGTGATATGCAACTAATACACTGACTCACTTTATTTAGGTCTTTGCTTAAATGTCTCCCTCTCTGAAGTCATCTCTCACCTTTAAAACAAAACCAAACTAACGAACAAGACTGATTACACATTATTCTCTGTCCCCTCACTCGTCTGTATTTTTCTTCATGGGAGGCATCACTACATACATTTATATATTTATTTATTAGCTGGCTTCCCTTCTAGAATGAAAATTCAACGAACACCGTGTATGAACTCAAACACTCATTCATGTCTGAATAAAGATGGACATGTATTTGCCCTGACAGTGCTTGAGTTTATTTGATAAATACTTATTGTAGGGCTACTGTGTGCCAGGCCCACTGATTATAGGGTTATTTATTCCTGTCCCCTGGTATCTGGGCCAATTAATTTTAGTCTGTTGGCTAAGCTTTTTTTATTTTTTAAACTGAGCTGCTCTGTTTTGATAATGCACCTTTTTATGCCTTTACCTGAGTATTTGATTAAAATGCCGTATAGGATGGCATCAAGGCTAGAGCTTATATGTGCTCTATTGACATCCATTGTTGGTTGAACATAATTGTTTGAAAAGTTCTTACCTCAGACTGTGCTAAAGTCTAACTCTTGCTACTTTCATCTATTGGCCTTAGCTTTCCTCTCAGAAATAATAAAGAACATATCTGTTTTCCACAAGCCTTGTTAATTGCTCTATTAACTTTATTTCCGTGGGTATAAGATCTATTTGTTGAATTTATTGTCTCTTTTTTTTTTTTTAAAGATTTTTATTGGGGAATTGGGGGGATGGGAACAGTGCTGGGGAATTGGGGGAAGGGGAACAGACAAGTTGCAGTCGTTTTGTTCTTCAGTCTAGTTGTGGAGGACGTAGCCTCACTGGCTCAAGCTGGCACCATCATTGCGCTCTTCCCGGGTGAGGCAGATCAGTCGCCGGCTTCTGGACGGCCGCTCACTGCGGCTGCTGGCCGCTCACGCTGGCTGCTGGCTACACACGGTAGCCCATGGCAACCCACTGCCACAGGGGCTGCAGCCTACGCCGTCGCCGGCGACTCACGGCAGCCCAGCTCCAGGTTGAGCTGTTGTTCAGCATCTTAGCTGTAGAGGGCACAGCATCACTGGCCCTCACATGTGGGATGCGAACCGGGGCCCTCTGGCATCCCAAGCCAGTTCTTAACCAACGCGCCACTCGGCCGGCCCCATATTGTCTCTTTTTTTATGCTATAGATTTTTGTTGGATACTTGATGTTTCTTCACATTTTGTGTTCATTTCTGTAGTTGAGATTGCAAGTTCAACTTTCTGCTTGCTTAAGAGGAGGAGGTGTGAGAGCTATTGCTGACCTTATTCTCCACCCTGTTTCCAGCGGGAGTGGCGGGGCCCATGATGCCATCAGCCATGCCTGTAGGGGTGGTTTCTTGCCTCACCAGTACCTGGAACTACCCTGTCTGTCTCTACCTTCCACATTCATCAAGGCAGATTCCTCTATTTCTGTGTGTGTGTGTGTGTGTGTGTGTGTGTGTGTGTGTGTGTGTGTACACACATGTGCATGTGTGCGGTAGACGGTGGTTAATCAGCCTGGTGACTCCCTTACTCTCACTAGAGACACCAGAGGGGAGATGACCTCCAAACATGGATCATCCTGTTTTTGTTCCCGTCTTTTACAACTGCGTTCTTCTACAGGAATCCTGACCTCCAGCTATTTCTGCAATTTTAGCTCATTCGTTTTCTGTTTGTTTCTGTATCATGAAGTATATAACACTTCTTATCTTCCAATCCTTGTTTTAGTTCTTTTTTTTTTTAAAAGATTTTATTGGGGACTTGGGGGAGGGGAACAGCGCTGGGGAATTGGGGGAAGGGGAACACACAAGTTGCTGTCCTTTTGTTGTTCAGTCTAGTTGTGGAGGATGTTGCTTCACTGGCCCATGTTGGTATTTTTTTTTAAAAAATATTTTTATTGGGGAATTGGGGGATGGGAACAGCGCTAGGGAATTGGGGGAAGGGGAACAGACAAGTTGCTGTTGTTTTGTTCTTCAGTCTCTTTGTGGAGGGCGTTGCTTTACTGGCCCAAGTTGGCACCATCATTGTGCTCTTCCCGGGTGAGGCAGATCAGTCGCCGGCTTCTGGACGGCCGTTCACAGCGGCTGCTGGCCGCTTACACTGGCTGCTGGTTACACACGGTAGCCCATGGCAACCCACTGCAGCAGGGGCTGCAGCTTACGCCATTGCCGGCGACTCACGGCAGCCCAGCTCCAGGTTGAACTGTTGTTCAGCATCTTAGCTGTAGAGGGCAGTGTCACTGGCCCTCATATGTGGGGTCTGAACCAGGGTCCTCTGGCATCCCAAGCCAGCTTTTAACCAACACGCCACTTGGCTGGCCAGCCCATGTTGGTATTATCATTGCGCTCTTCCCGGCTGAGGCTGATCGGTCACCGGCCATTGGACGGCCGCTCGTGACAGCTCATGGCAGCTCACAAAAGCTCACGCCAGCTGCCAGCCAGCCCCACTGCAGCCTATGCCATCACTGGCGACTCACAGCAGCCCAGCTCCGGGTTGAGTTGTTGTTCACCATCTTAGCTGTAGAGGGCAGTGTCACTGGCCCCCATGTGGGATCTGAACCAGGGTCCTGCTGCTCAGAGCTGGCATCCCAAGCCAATTCCTAACCAATATGCCACTCAGCCGGCCCCCTTGTTTTAATTCTTATGTTTGTATTTATGTGTGTATATTTTAAAAATATAAAATATGACTATTTCATATGCATATGTATATGTAGTCAACTTAGTTACCATCTCTACTTCCTTTTCTGTCAGCTCTTCAAATATTTGAAGATCACTATCATATTATCTCTTATTCTCTCCTCCTTAGTCTAACCATCCCAAGTTCCTTTTTCTTTTCAGTTTTATTGAGAAATAATTGACATATATCAATCACTGTACAAGTTTAAGGTGTTACAGCACGATGGTTTGATTTTCCTTGTATTGTGAAATGACCACAACAGGTTCAGCCAACATCCATCATCCCACATAGACACAATAAAAAGAAAAGAAAAAATGCTTTTTCTTGTGATGAGAATTTCTAGGACCTACTCTCCCAACAACCCTCTAATATGTGTCACAGCAGTGTTAACCAGTCACCAGTGCTGTGCATTACATCCTCACGTCCTTTAATGATTCTAAATCTACAATCATTTTCTAACCCCTTATAACCAAAAACTCCTTTCTCTGTCCCTGTAGACACATTACAGTTTATTCAGTAACACTATTATGGCTCCCAGTGTGGAAAAGAATGCTCAGCCTACAGTAGGACTTTACTTCTTGTGATCTATATATTTTTTTCTGTTAATGGTAAGTCTGGTTTATATTTTTTAAACTACACTTTTATACTACTAGCTCCTAACAATCAATTTCCTTTCCACCCCACTTTCAAATGTTAAATAAACAAACTCTACCAAGCGGCAGCTTCCCCATCATCTACCTGTGTAATTGATCACTAACCAACATGAAAGACTTCACACTAATCTCTGATGAGTTTTTCCATGTTCATTGTTACCTCTCCACACCTGTTTGTAGTGTATGTCTGGATATGCAGAAAGACTGACTTTAGTTTACTCTTTTTTTTTTTTTTCAAAGATTTTATTGTAGAATTGGGGAAGGGGAACAGGTAGGTTGTTGTCCTTCAATCTTAGTTGTGGAGGGTGCAGCTAGCTCAGCTCCAAGTCCAGTCGCCATCCAGCCGCCCAAGGGCAGCTCACAGCCGCTCAGCTCAAGGTGCCATGTTAAATCTTAGTTGCAGGTGGGCGTGGTCTGCCATCCCATGCGGGAGTCGAACTGGCAACTTTGTTGTTAGGAGCATGCGCTCTCACCAGCTGAGCCATCCTGCCACCTGTTGACAGCTTAGCGGCAGCTCAGCTTGGGTGCAGCTCACTGGCCCACATGGGAATCGAACCGGCCACCCTGTTGCTCAGAGCTTGCACTCTTAACCAGTTGAGCCACTTGGCCGGCCCTTTAGTTTATTCTTGTCTTTACCAATCTGACAGTCCTCTGATATATTTGTCCCTGATGAATTGTGGGTCCTACCACCTGTAGAACATTTTCTCTCCTCTATTATTAACTTATCAGAGAGCGTACTCTATTAGCTTCTTTAGCTGAAGTCCATTTTTTACTCATTTGGATTATGTCATCCATTCATTTAATAAAGACTTAACGAGGGCCAACTCTGTGTCAGGAGCCAAGCAGGGTGTTGGCTATACAGAGCTAAACACACAAACGTGGTTTTTGACCTCATGGAACTTACGGTCTAGTATTTACATTTTTATAGTTTTTTTTGTAGACTTATAATTATATACTTATAACTGCTAGAGATTTTATAGTCAGAATTTTACTTTTTTAAAAAGCACCAATCTTGACAAAGCAGAAACAGCACAATGTTAATTGTAGAATCTTGGTGGTGGGAAAATGGGTGTTCACTGTACATTTCTTTCAACTTTTCTGTTTATTTGAAAATTTTCATAATAAAATGGGGGGAAATCTGCCTATCCTTCACAAGCTATATTTCTTTTATAGTCCCCAGCCATGGAATTATAGATATCCCTCTTTTAAACTCTTTGGATTGTTTTACTTGCTTTTTATGAACTCCAGGATACCACAGCCTCTTTCTCCTCGGGTTCCTGGGAGAAATTGTCACATGATGAAAAAGAATACTCTCATTGGAGATGGACTAGGACTCAGATTCTGAGCCTAGCACTTGCTGGCTCTGTGCTCACAAGTCACTTAATGTCTCTGAGCCTTGATATTTCTCATCCCTAAAATGGGGGTGGTCATATTCATACCCCAAGTTGTGGTGAAAATTAAGTAAAATTAAGTATGTAATCACTTAGCATATTTAAAAGGCGCCTGGCCCACTTTCACCACTTTATCCACCCATCTACCTTGCATATAACCATTGTTTCCTAACTTATAAATCTGAATTAAGTGGTTAATATCTATTCATGCTTTTTTTCTTCCTTTACTCTTTGAAAAATAAAGTTCTTAGACATTCAAATCCATAACGTGTTACTAAGGTGCTTTTGTTCAGCAAAGATGGTGTCAGAAGATATGCATCCATCTCTCCCCTTCAAGTTGCCTTTTTGTTCAGGTCTTGGGTTGATGTCAAGGAAGTGCCATTCGTATCGTGACCAGGTGGTCTGAAATTGCTTTATTGCCGATTCCTGTCTTGGTTTAGTACGTTTATGCCATTGTCTGTGTCCCGACTGCTCTTTCTGCAGGGTGAATTCCCCCTTTGAGCCTGCGAAAGGCCTGTGCTTCCTTCAAGAACAAATTGAATGCTATGTCCTTTAGTGAAAGCTTCCTGAATCCCTTCTTCCAGCTTTTACTCATGATGCTTCTACTGCATGGTGTTGTATCTCAGAATACCTTAAATAGTTTACTACGAGATGGTGAGCACCATGTAGCCAGAGAAAAGCACTCTTCCATCTTTCTGTTCTCAGCGTATAGGACTGGGAACACCCAGTAGGCACCTGTTAGAGATAACTCATGGATAAATGACTGGAGTTCGTTGTCCTTGGGCATCTCTTATTCCTTCATGAAATAAGAGAGATAGCCAGGTGACCTCAGAGGCTAATGCGAGCACCAAACTGCTGTGATCCTTAGCCTTTGTATTATGTTGCTCACATGCAGTATGCCTTTTTTATTTCATGTATGTGTCTTTATGCCAGAGCTTTCCATTTGGTCAGAAGCTTCTTGATTTTTTTTTTTAATTAAAGTTTATTGGTGTAACAATGGTTAGTAAAGTTACATAGGTTTCAGGAGTACAATTCTGTAATACATCATCTATATATCACATTGTGTGTTCACCACCCAGAGTCAGTTCTCCTTCCATCACCATGTATTTGATCCCTTTTACCCTCATCTAGCGTACCATCCCCTCTTGATTTGTATGCTTATATAGCCCCTCTGTCTGACTCTTTGTCCTGAAGTGCACCAAGGATATAGCTGAGTTGCTCTATCTAACCAGTGCCTGACATATCCTCCACTCCAAACAAACAAAAATGCCTCTCCCATCTCCTTCATCCTTTCATCCCTTCCGTGTCCCAGGTGACCTCGTTTAGAACATTTCTCTGTCTTGTGTCCTAGCTCTGAAGGAGGTGGAATGGAGTCATGTCTTCTGGAGCCTGCCAGGTCTCTGGATAAGACAGTGCTGGCTCTCTGAGCCTCAGACCCTTTTACCCTCCAGTGGCTGCTGACTTAGGGTTGCCAGGAAGACATACACACTCTAACCTTCTGTGATATTGTGAGCCCCCACTGAGTATTAAGGAGGGTCGGCAACACTCGGGGGATGAGAAGGCATGTGAGGGAGGGACAAGACCTCATGTCGTAGTCACCCTTGTCTCCTCACCCTTCACGTTCCAGCCATGCTGAATTTATCAGTGTTCTACGCTCTCACGCGTCCCTTTTCCCTCCACTTGACACACCCTTCAAATCCTGTCTTCTTTGCCTGCAAAAGCTTATTCATCTTCCAGGTCTCAGCTGAAAATATCACTTCCTACAGAAAGAGTCTCCTGATTCTCCTATTATAACACTCACTACACTGTTTGGTGATTGATTATTTGTGTGATTTCTTCACTTCATTGTAAGTTTCATGTGGGAGAAGATGCCATCTTGCTTGTTTGTCGTTATATTCCTAGAGCCTAACACTGTGCCTGACACATGATAGTTGCTCAACCTGTATCTGTTGAATGACCTCATGAACGTAGTAGTCCCTGCTCTCACAGGAATTGAAATGTTATAAGATGCACAGGATAAGCATGCAAATAAACCATTTATTAATGCCTCTCATTTTGCAACTCCCAAGGATCCAGTGGAAATTGTATTGTTTCTCTCATTTTGCAGAAAGTAAAATTTAGGCTTAGGAGTTATATATACCATTTCCCAAGATTACTCTACACCTAGAAAGTGGCAGAACTGGATTTGAACTCTAGCCTTCTGATATCAAATTATGTGCTTTTCCCATAATGTTGCAACAATATGCAGCAAGTGTTACAAAATTGGTATAAAATTCTACTGCATTGCAGAAATGGGAGAATTCACTCCTAGATAAGATGATATTGGGCTTGGATCTAAAAGACAAATAAGCTTTTTATTAAAAATATTTTCAATTACCAAAACCAAACCAAACAATAACCTTTATGCATTATAATAAGTTCAACTAATAGACATGTTTAATGAAAGAAGTAAAAGTTCACCCCCCTCTTGCTCTAATTATATTCTCAAGACATAACCGTCATAAACCGTATCTGTGCATATACGAGTTGTATACATGATATAGTAGTATCATTTTATTTCTGTCTTTTTTTGTGTTTTTTTTTTAAGATTTTATTGGGGAATTGGGGAAGGGGAACAGTGTTGGGGAATTGGGGAAGGGGAACAGACAAGTTGCTGTCCTTTTGTTCTTCAGTCTAGTTGTGGAGAACGTCGCTTCACTGGCCCATGTTAGTATTATCATTGCGTTCTTTCTGGGTGAGGCAGTTGCTCGCTGGCCACTGGACGGCTGCTCATGGTGGCTCACGGCAGCTCACTAAAGTGCACGCCAGCTGCCAGCCAGCCCCACTGCAGCCTACGCCATTGCTGGCAACTCACGGCAGCCCAGCTCCAGGTCGAGCTGTTGTTCACCATCTTAGCTGTAGAGGGCACAGCGACACTGGCCCTCATGTGGGATCTGAACCGGGGCCCTGCTGCTCAGAGCTGGCGTCCCAAGCCAACTCTTAAACAACGTGCTCTCGTTTTATTTCTTTTTGAAGGAATTATACTATACTGTTTCGCAGCCTCCCTGCCCTTTTTTAAAAACCTCAATACAGTTTGGACAGCCTTCTATATGGTGTATTTATTATATTTACATAACTGCATTTTTAACTGTTTGCATTTGATTCCTTTGTAAGATCATTCCATAATTTGTTTAACTAGTCTCCTATGGTGGACATTTAGTTGGTTTTCCATTTTCTCCTTTATAAATAATTCTGCAGTAATTCTCCTTGTTTGTATATCTCTGAGCCCTCATTTAAAAACTCCTGTCCATCAATTCCTAAAAATAAGATGTCTTGTGCGATGGGTTATATGCAACTTAAACTGTGAAAGAAACTGACAAAAATGCACAGAATGTGAAAAAGTTGAAACTGGAGGGCAGAAAACATGCCAGGTGGGGAAAGTCACATCAATAAAGGTACCAAAAAGCATAAGTCACATTCCTTTATTTTTCCCAAGAAGTTTCAGCATTTTGAACCTTTGTGTGAGCTCTAATGACAAATTCCAGCTCCTGCCAAGAGACCACAAAGCAATTTGTCAGTATGTCTCTTTATCCTCCCCTCCTGTCCCTTCATGATGAAGTCCCCAGAGGTTAAACACTCTCATTATTAATCTTACCACAAGAATCCCTGAAAACCAATGTTTGCTGCCCTTTGGTTCTTTATTTTAATGACTCCTCACCACACACAGACCCCTTATTGTGCTAGTCACAACTTTCCAGATGAAACCAAAGCCTTGATTCAACTGTAGTCAAAGAAAACGAATTCTCCGCAATTCCACACATATGCATACACTAACCCGCCTCTTTTCACCGGCAACTAAAACTTAATAGTGAATGAACATGACATGAGATGTTTCTAAAGAGCTATCATCCCCTTGCCATCAGCTTTATTAAAGGCACAAATGTGGAGTCACATTGAATGGTGTTTATTTTGAAACATGCCATGTTTACCCTTGAAAGCCTATTATGCGTCTCTCACCTTACAGTGAACAAAAGGGCATTGTAACTTCATGTAGTCTGACTGCTTGCTTAAATTTAGGTCTGCACTCAAATGAGAAAAATACTTGAGTATCAGTCATCTTGGACTCCAAGGGACTTATTCATAGAGCATGTGGGGCTCTATTCATAAATGATTTATGTCTTTGCATAAAGGGGAGTGGGGGGTTGTGTGTGTTGCTCAGAGAACCATCGACTGCCTCTCCTGAGTAATTTATACAAGATCAATATTTATCAAAGTGAGCCAAGAATTGTGCCATAACTCTCCGAGAGCCAAATACTTCATTTACAGTTACTTCACCCATGGAAGGGAGCGTGACAGATTGAAATGTTTGCGTAAAAGCTACTTAAAGTGGTTCTCACTTGGTTCCTGTTGCTTTAGATACAGTGTGATGCTTTGGCAGAAATTGCACATTTCTGTCATGGATGTTGCTCAATGACTAACACATAGTGATATTAAAAAATGTATTTGTTGACTTAGTGGCCAAAGGGAAATAAGCAAACATTCCAAAGAGAAAGGAGGCACGCCCACTGGATTCATTCTTTTAACATATATTAATTGAACACCTGTTAGGCATTATGCATTGAATTAGGACATAGTTATTACCTGGAATGACCTCCCAGACATGTGTGTAAACAATTAGAAGCATGTTAATGAAAAGTGCCATATGCTCTATTAAAGGGTAAAAAAAAGTGTTCTGGCGATCCAGAGGAAGGATCCCCTAATTCCGTGCAGAGAAACTCAGGAGAGGATAAGAGGAAGTAGGACTTAAAAAGGCAGATGGTGAAGGGGGAAGGGTGTAGGGCTGAGCAAAGGAAGGTGACACCTTCAGGCTGCAGGAATGGGAGAGAGGGGTAGTCACGGGAGATGAGGGTACCTGGGTCAGAAATGGTAAATAAATGTGAACATTTCCATGATGACTGGATTGTAAAAGGCATTATACACTCAACCAGTGACCTGTTACTTTATTTTGTAAGCAAGAGGGGACGCTCAGATTTTGAAACCCAAAAGTGACAGAATCAGATTTCCCTTAGTGATAAGTGTCTGGCAACACACTCTATATTATCGGTACGCCATCTAGTACAGAAAGAGAGGAGCAGACAAATGGGTTTTAATGTGCTTCTTCACTCCAGCAGTGTCTCTATGGAGTTCTGCTTTGAGGAGGATTTTAAACTTGCGTCTTGTGACTCCTCAGGAAAGTCTCCAGTAATGAGGAAGTGATGCCTGTGGTGAGTGTTAAGAAGGGAAAGGAGAGAGAGTGGAAGCAGGCATAAGCTGTGTGTTTGCCTTCCCTGAATTAGCAGGGTGTTGGGAAAGTCTGGGTGAGAAATCTTAACTCCTAAATTCAGGGCAGTTTTAATGGATAAGTGAAAGATAAGGGAGTATACTTAAGTATTATATACTAAATAGATTAAATATGCTACGTATAAAGTGTTACATGTTATATGTACTCCTGCATGTATAGGGCTTGACAAATTACGTGAGGTTTAAGAGAGAAGAATAGAGGTTGACTTTCTAAAGTTTGTAACTTAGTATAGGCACCATGGAAAGCAATCATCATTCACTAAGATGGAATAGAAGCAGAAAAGCGAGGTGATAGTAGTGAGGAGAAAGGAAGATGGTGATTTTAGTGTTGGGCATGCTAAGTTTTGGTTGCACAGAAGATATCTAGAGAGAGGTGTTCTATAAAATGTTTGAAGCATAGATCTGAAGCCCAGATGAATGTTCTGAGCTGGAGATACCAACTCGAGATTCATCAGAACATGGGCAGCATGTCACGCACTGCATGGATCGTACAGCTCAGGACGAAAGGCTGAGGAACACCAACATTCAAATAATGGTCAGAAGAAAGGAAAGATCATTGGGGATGATTTCAAGCATCCACAAAGAGCATTTGCACTTTGAGAAAAATGTGAAATTATCCCGCTATCTTTCAATATCACACATAGAGAAAAACAAACAAAAAATCTCTCTTTCTCTTCTCGCTCTCTCTGTCTCTGGCTCTGTCTCAAGAGCCTGTTGTATGTATGCATCTCTTTCCAATTCTGAGTTCAGTAATATTACACTGGTGGCTTAAAAATCATCTGTGATAGGAATATTTACAAAACAGAAATGGGCAAATGCTACAAATCAGGATTCTTTTTTTATGGGGGTAGCTAGTTGATAAACATATACCAGTATACCACTGCCTGAGAACTATCACCTGAAATCCAGGAATTGTACAGGACCGGGAACAGAACTCCAGTCCCCACATCACACGACTGTTTGCCAGGGTAGGTTGCCTATTGGTGACACAGTGAGACACAATCCACTGGGGAACCTGACTCCACGACTGGACCTCAGCCACTATTTATTCAGCCGTTATGTAATTGCAAATATCATTCTACCTGTGTCCACAGTGGACTCCAGTCACTTATCCTGTTCTGCAAAAGATAGGAAACAGCACCCTACCCTGTGAGGATGAGTCCCCTCAATACCTGCGAGTTATCTCACATCTCAGGTGGACCTCTCTGCACCTAATGAGGGTGGTGGAGACTGGGGAAGGAAGTCTCCTACCTAAACCTGGGGACTGGACAGGGACATGTTAGTACACTCTGAGCTTTGCATGGGAATGGGGGTCACAGTGTTTGTGTTTATATCAGTAATATAAAATAATCTCTTCAATTCATATATTTCAAAGAACAGGAAAATGCTGTCAGTTTCATCATTAAAAAATAGGCTTTTGGGGGCCGCCGAGTGGCGCGATGGTTAAGAACTCGCTTGGGATGCCAGAGAGCCCCGGTTCGGATCCCACATATGAGGGCCAGTGACACTGCCCTCCACAGCTAAGATGCTGAACAACAGCTCGACCTGGAGCTGGGCTGCCGTGAG
>NW_017731379.1:55839-66743 GCF_001890085.2 Hipposideros armiger
ACCTGGAGCTGGGCTGCCGTGAGTCGCCGGCAACGGCATAGGCTGTAAAAAAAAAAAAAATGCTTACATGCAGTGCTGCTTGAAAGGTTAACATGGCTTACAGAAGCAATTCATCATTTAAAATATTTTGCGTAGTTTAAAAATTTAAAGAGTATGATCACATTTTAAATTATTTGGAATTAGTTATATTAAATATACCTGATAGTTTTGCTTTTGACTAAGTATTAAAAATTAGGCAAACAAACAAAAAATGGTAGCAGCGAGGGGGCTCTGTGAAGGTGAAGGTGGATCTTTTTATGTAAAATAAGCCCACCCCAGTAAAGCTAAATCGTGTGAGCATTCTGTGGTAGGCTGCTTGGCCCAAAAACCAGGGTTGTGTTGTTTGTGCATGGGGCAGTGTTTAGGGTTACAAGTTGCTACAGGGCTAGTTTCTGTTGATTTAGTTTGAGCGCAGCCCTGATCTCAGTGCCCTTTGCCCTAGGAGCGTGGGAGGCTGACTGGGGGTGGAGATGGAGCTCTTCTGGTGAATTTGTCTTTTGAATGGAGAGGCTACAATAAGAGGAGCTACCTCTCAGTCTGAAGGAATATCACCCTTCCCTCCTTTCCCCTTTAAATGAAACACTTCGCTTTCGACCAGCCTATGGGAGGTACCCGCTTGCACTGGGACCCCACCAAGAGGTTCAAGTCTGATGTCTCTGCTCCCGGGGCATCTTTTGCCATCCTCTCATAGGTTCATTTCTACTCAGTTATTAGAAGCTCTTTTCCTCCTCCTGAAACTTCCTCTTTCCTATCCTCTGAGACCCCAGTGTGCGCCAAGAGAGATTGTGACCGTTTCAGGAGAAGGGAAATCCTAGAGATGGAAGGAAATGAAACTGTTTTGGACACCCCTTAGCATTCTGTGGTACTTGTCTTTAGTTCTTTGCGTTTCCCACCTGAAATTATTCACATCTTTTCTCTTTTCATGAGAACAAGGTTTTTTGGTTTTTTTTACACAGCTTTATAGAGGTATCATCCACATGCCATACAATTTGCCTATTTAATGTGTATAGTTCAGGAGTTTTTAATATATTCACAGTTGTGCAACCCTCACCGCAATCAATTTTAGAACATCTTCATTACCCCCAAAAGAAACCCCACATTATTTAAGCCAGCAGTCCCCAATCCCCCCATCCTCTCAGCTCTGGGAAATGACTAATCTACTTTTTGTCTCTATGAATTTACCTATTCTGGACATTTCATAGAAATGGAATCAAGGATCTTTTAAAGCATCCTACTATTCTTCCAGAGAGCTTGGCAAAGGCCTTGTACCTAGTAGGTCATCAAGTAAGGTTAAATTAGTTACTTGGATTAAGTATATTAGATTGCCCAGTCTTGGGATCAGTAGAACTCATGAAATGGGAAACTGGCTAGTCCTAGATGAAAAGCCTCAGATGCCATTGCCCAGAGTGTGCTAACGGTCTGGATAGCTCAGGATGCAAGGACAACCCATGATTCATAGTTTCCCCCAGGTCAGCTCCCACAGACATGGCCCCCTGTACCCCCAGTCTGTTCAACGGTACAACACGGACGCCATAAGCTCAACAATTCAGAAATCGATTCCGTAGAAGACTGGAGTTCTCTCATGAGTTGGCACACCACACGGCGTGTTAACAGGCAATAACACTAAAATGCACTAAAGACCATGTAATTTATTCCCAACATGCTGTTATTCTTTCCAAAACATTAGCTTTGGAGCAGAACGTTTGCTAAATGTTGTCTTTATTTCCAAAGCTTGGGGTAAAGATCATATGCAACCAATGGCTGAGAGATAATTGGCCACTTTACAGTTTCAACCTCAAATGAACTCCCCCGTCTGAGTAAATTTCCTGGTAAAAGATCCCATTTTAATAGAATGTGAAAGCTGCAAGAAGGATGGAGCTTACAGATCACAGTATGGTGTGTTAGATAAATGACCAGGAGTAATATTTCTTAAAACCACATTTTGTAGACAGTTAACAGAAAGCCCAGAAAAAAATAATACCCAGTGGTTCAACATTCATGCTTAAATGAAAATAGCATGTGTGCCTTCAACCCAGGATGTGCCAGGACTTGGAGCAAAACTGGCAAGGACTAATGCCAGGAGCCGCTTGGGGGCTGTTGGGCATTGTCATCCTGGGTCTGACCTCACAGCCTGTCTTGGGGGAGAAAGCACAAGGTGGCTGTGTGAAACCTTTGCTCTCAGAGTTGCCACAGAGAGCCCAGAAAGCACCTCTTCTGGCACCTGGCTCCTTTTTACTGAGCTGGCGTTGAGTCAGACGTGAAATGATCATTTTGTTGAATAGCTGGAGAAATGGATGTCTCGTGCAGTGTAGCCTAAGGGTGGTCTCTGGCACTGATAGCGGGTCTCACTGTCGAGAAGCGCCTAAGAACGGTGGGGTGCTCTTGCGCCGTGTTTAAGTGAGGCCCTGGGTTTCCTCTTTTGGATGATCATCTTTCCTGAGGTCTGCCTCATGGTGACCTGGTGACTGTGAGTTGTGTTTTGCAGAGTGGAAAGGTTGTACTGCTTGAAGTTCACATTTCACGGGCTTGAGCACCTTGGTTTAGGATTTAGAGTCTCCACCATGGAAGGGAGCAAGAAATTGTCCCCGCTGTTAATCTATTTGGGTAGAGCAGGGGCTTAAATCTTCTATCAGAGAGGACATCCTCAAGGTTCAAGCAGTTATTCAAGAAACACGGGGACAGGAACTACCCGAAGAACTGGGAGACAGGGGAGCGCTAACCATGGCCCCCACCTTGAAGGCATTCATGGTTTACTGGTGGTTGGTCATGGGGGAGAGAGAGAAGAACATAAATGTGCTGAGTGCTAGAACATGGGTGTTTTGGGATATGATGGAGCACAGCCTGGGGTGGGTCAGAAAGACTGGCCAGGGGAACTGATTCCTGTACTGGGTCTTGAGGTAGGAGTGGGAGTTAGCCAGGCATCTAGAAGTTGGCCGTTGAGTAGAAGAGACATTTCCTTTGAGGCAGAGATACCAGCATATGAAAAAGTACAACAATAGAGATAATATGACGTGGAGTGGCATGTCCTGGGTGGGCGAGCGTGTGTGTTTTTCAAGCTGGAGCTGGACAAGGCCAGAGCAATAGACGCCTTGTGTTTGAAACGAGATGTACCACTCTCCTAGCTCTCCCTGGATATTGCAACATGGCAGCTAATGCCCTGAGTTCTGTCTTAGCAATTATGACTATGCATACCCTTGTCTCTCTTTTTTTTTAAAGATTTTATTGGGGGATTGGGGGAGGGGAACAGCGTTGGGGAATCAGGGAAGGGGAACAGACAAGTTGCTGTCCNGAAATTTAGAAAATTTTGTAACATACTCAGATATCTCAGCTAGTAAGTTGCAGCACCAGGATGAGAACCTATAGCTTCGGACTTTTTGGGTTGGTTTTCAAAGAGCGACCTCAGAATGTTTTTGTTTTGGCATCTGTTGTTCTTGTTCTTGTTGTGTTTTGTGTGTATGTGTGTAAATGTGTTTTCTCCATACATGTCAACTACAGAGCTTGGCTTCATAGATACACAGAAAAAAACCAAAAACAACGAAGCTGTTGCTACCTGGACACTTACCTTCTGGTTAGCATATGGACAACCTTACCTCATACAGAAAGCAGCCCTAATCATCGAGTGCTGGGAAGATTGAGCAAACCAATGATTGAAGTTGCATGAAAGTCATCAGGGGAGACTTCTGGGAATAGGTGACAATCCACCCATCTGTTACATCCAGAGCCCTGGGTTTTCCATCCTCTGGCACAGCCAGGGGTACGGGGACTATCCCACTGAGTGGTCTGTGCTTCTAGGAAGCGCCTTCACTGAGTGTGACTCTAATGAGCTTTCATTACCCTCTACTCTCTTGATAATAGAAGTGAACTTCATTTACTCATTGTCCCTAAAACATGACAGAGCCTAGGACAGTTCACCCACATCCTGCTCACGAGACGTGTAGGGGCTCCCTGTGGATGTAGTATTTGGAAAACGGGTTCCAGGGACATGGATCAACCTGCTGGAATGCTTTCCCTATGAGCCAACTAGAGGAAACCATGGTCCAGAGGGAAATTGGGGTCAAAAATGTAAAGACGAAACCATGTGTTTACATAATGGGTCAAGATCAGGATAAAACAGTAACTAGGCCATGAGAATGAGTGGCTGAGAGGTCAGGAGAATGGAAACAAGGATTGATGCATGAAGCAGGAGAAAGCAGGCAGTTTTAGCAAATTCTGAAAACCCCGGGTATTTCTTTTGTGTGTGTGTATAGTTACAACCGAGCTTCCAGAAGCAAGCCAGGCCCTGCCAGGAAAGGTGGGCGGTTTTTACCTAGCTCTTCACCCTCCATCGGACGACGCCCTTTCCCTCCTACCCATTACTTTGATTCCTCAATTTCCTGTAAGACTTAGTTCTAATCTTTTCTCCAGCATAGAATAATATATTTCTAGCCACTAAGACAATAGGGATCTTGCTCAGTTGTCATGTATTCCAAACAGCTCTGTGTCATCATTTCATTTGTTATGTTTTTTTTCTTCAAAAAGAATGTAAGCTGATGAGAGCAGAGGTGGGAATGTGATGATGCCTTTTGAAAGGCTCAGAGGCCTTAGTACAATAATTGTTATTATAGCAAAGACACATTCAGCACTTACTCTGTATCATATGCTCTTTTCTAAGCACTTTGCACACATGTTGTTTCATCCTGACAACAACCTATGCAGCATTTCCTATTATCATCCTCTTTTGCCCATCAGGAAACTGAGTCCTAGAGGATGTAAGTGATATTCCAAGGGCATTTTGCTTAAACCACGAAGATGTTGACCTCTGAGTTCTCTCCGGGCCCCAAACAATTTCTCCTGGGTACTTTTGTGCTGTGCTCAGCTGCCAAAGAAGTAGATGTTATGTGGAATCTGAATACAGCACCTGGCTGGAAAGGGTTGCCTGTCTGATGATTCATACTTTTAAATAAAAATAATAAAACCTTTGGCTGGACAGCTTTACTTCCCCAGTCCAGCTGGATGTGGTCACTGCGGTTCCAAAACACACTTGGGTGATATTCCAGCTTGAATAGCATAATTTGCACATTCGGCTGTCAGAGTTCTGCACGGTGGTCTTGTGATCACACTCCTTGTCCAGCGCCTGCCAAAAGCTCGCTCATGCCTTGGCTCCCTGGCCCGCTGCTCTTTGCTGGAAGTGGCATAGGAGAGGGTGGGATGCCTTCTCCTTGAGTTGCAAACCTAAGCTAAAAAGGGACAAGCTGGGTAAGTGATCCAAACCTGAGTCCCGATTCAGCCATCATTTGGTGAGCATTTCATATGTATCCAGCGCTTTCCTGTATGTAATTGCATTGGGTCTCCCCAGGAGCCCTGTGGGGTAACTGTCACTATCTGAATTTTACTGATGCAGGAGTAGATGCAGATGTGCACAGTAACTTGTCAGAGGTGTCCCACCTAGTAGAATGGAAGAGATCTGATTCCCGGTTCCCTGCTCTTCCCACTCTATTAAGGTGCTTCTAGCTCACTTTGAGGGGGATAAAGTGAAGCATGGAAGGGACCATCTAAAACAGATCACGATAATGCTAACAAACATCACTGCTAACATTTAGTGAATTCTCATTATGTGCTAGGCACCATGGGAATACTCTACAAGCATCATTTCATTTCACCCTCACAACAACCAAAGGAAGTAGGCACTAGTATTTCTCCCATGTTACAAAGAAGAAAAATGATGCTCAGAGATGTTAAGTCATCAGTCCAAGCTAACAAATTGTCACGTCCAGCGTGGCAAGGGCAAATGGGACACGAGAGGGGCGACGCAGATTGAATAAGTACAAGAGAGACAGAGACAGAAGTAATATTTAAGTGCGAGACCAAGGGACTCAGCCTTCAGAGAGTCAGACTGAGCCACCGAATTGGGTCGACGCTTGGTTTTTATTGAGAAGTAAAACTGCTGTTGATCAGATTAACATTCGTTTGAGGTCAGTGCCTCAAAGCCTTATCTATTAACATATCCATTATGTTCCAGCATATGCTATGCCTTCACATATCCACCACATAGCCCCAGGACACCTTGTTACTGTGTCCTCCCAGAGGAGATTAACTGTTGGCTCCCAACAGGTCCCAATACACCTTGAGACACTCCTCAGAGGGAGTCTTATCGGCCTCTGGTCATACCGAGGCACTCCCTCAGAGAGATTACTGCCTCTGGTCATACCGAGGCTTTTCTCTCATAGCTAATGGGATTAGAGGCTAAATGCGGGGGGACGTGTTCATAGAATTCGGCTGTCAGGCAACAACAAATGATAGCACCGAGATTTGGGGCCAGGCATTTTGTCACTGGAGCTTGCGGTAACAGCAGTACACAAACATACAAGGTGGGGGTACTGGTTTGGATCCTTCCCCTGCCCTGGATCTTTAGGGAGAGCACAAGAGCAAGTGTGAATGTGAGACAAATGCTTTGAAAATGTAGGTCAGACGGCCCACATTGCCAGTGGAACCCATTCAACCACAGTCAGAGTTCTCAAATGTTCCCTCCATGTTCTCAGGCTGACATAGGAAAATTGCAGACAGACTGGGGCAGATGATGGAGTTCTTGAGATGCAGCCTTGCCTGGCCTAGAGGTCAGGATGCCCACGCCAGGTGCCTGTGTCAGAAAGTCCTCATCCCATCTTATTGGGAGTAGTCTGGGGGGGAAACGTGGGTGTCATGCCAAGCCTTTGGGAATTCACAGCCCTGTCCCTGAGGTCTGAGAAGGACCTTTTGGCTACTAAACATGCTCAGAGACCCCCTCCTGGAAGAGAGGAGCTGCATGCCCTTTTGTAGCCATGGTAGTTATCACTCCTCCCCACATCGGGAGGGGGCGGCCGGAGTGAATGCTGGGAATGAAGCGACCCCTGAGAACAGAATTGGGCCTGGCAAGGGAGAAAGAAAAGGAATGACAGGTTGAGGATTCATTTTATATTCAGTTGTTAACATACCAAACTTAAAAAGCAGCAGGGCTGTTGTGTGTGTGTGTGTGGTTTGGTACATGGTTTTCCTTTCCTTCTTATTAAAAAGAAAGACATGATTTTAATAGTACAATAACCACATTAGAAGAAATTTAACAAAGAAAACATTCACATTCTGCTTCAGATTTTTACGATCCCTGTTAGTCTGCTCATATAGCGTCCATTTTTATGTGATGGTAATCATAGATGAGAATGAGTGTTTTTCTGCATTGTCCGTATTTCTTAAAAATATTTCTTATCAGAAAATAACTCAATGTGTAGATGACTCAGACCTATTACTTTTTACCATCTTCTTTTCATTGACTTCCTGATCTTTTTCATTCTAGAGTTTGAGAGCTTATTCATATCCATTCCACAGGGTGAAGAAGGCCTGAAAACTGAGGGAAATGTAAATTTGTATACTGCCTCATGTATCAGTGGTTCTATTAAAAATAAAACAGTTGTTAGATAGGAGAAGGGAGAAGAAGAAGAAAAAAAGAGCATCAAACCTGTTCATTAAAGTGAATTTTTAGCCTAGTTATTTTCAAGTTAGGAAAAGCGAAGGTGAAGAAATGCACTAACAAGCTGACAAACAGCCCTGCCCCCTGGAGGCCTGGCTATGGCCCAGCCGTTGCTCTCCGGGGTGAGGGGGCACCTGTGGCTGTGCCAGCAGCCATGCCAGGCTGGGCGAGGTTGCGGGAAAGAAATGCCTCGCATACCTTTGGATCTGTGTAGTCATTCCCTCAGGAAATAGGTCGTGTCTCTCAGCTGGTAGCACCATTACCTTTGCCGGTGAGGCCAAAGGTTCAAGTCCCACACCAGAAACCTGGCTGCTTCCCAAAGCCAGTGCTGCATTGTCATGGAAGGTGGGTGGCTGCATGCACTGGAAAAGGGAGCTTTTTCTCTCTGGTTCTTCCAGGGAAATGGAGATTAGAGGAGCAGGAGTGACCGACCCCTCACGCTCAGCTCAGCTTGAGATTCACAGATCTCCAGTTTGCAACTGGCAAAACGATCACCCAATTACAGGAACTTCCAAGAGGAGAGGAAAGGGTGGGCTCACTGTCCCATGCTCCACCTTCTAGTTAACCCTCAGCTCACCCCTTGTTCCAACTAGAAGAAATGTGAAGACTAAGAACAGCACACAAGGCGGCAGGTTCTCATAGGCAGGTTAAGGAAGCAGAGGCCCCCAGCTACGGAGGAAACCAAATCTGCCACTCACATCCACGCTCCTGTAGAATAATCCCTTGACGAGCCTTTTCTTAAAAATGCTTACGTGGGCCGGCCGAGTGGCGTGATGGTTAAGAGCTGGCTTGGGACGCCAGAGGGCCCCGGTTCGGATCCCACATATGAGGGCCAGTGACACTGCCCTCCACAGCTAAGATGCTGANAAAAGGACAGCAACTTGTCTGTTCCCCTTCCCCCAATTCCCCAGCACTGTTCCCATCCCCCAATTCCCCAATAAAAATCTTTAAAAAAAAAAAGGCTTGTGGAAGAGACAGGCACTCCTCCAAAGAGCCTGAGAAGTCCTGACCTTTCCTGTTCCTGAGCCCCACCCAGTCGTGGATGAATGTTACTCCGTTAATGATTCAGGATGCATTTGGCGCACTTTCCCCTGTACTGAAAATGAAGCGTATATACATGTATAGGAAGACAAAGTCTATCAGGACATGTGAAAAGTAGCTGCGAGGGGGACAGTGATTTTGATGGCAGCAGTCTCTTCTTGATTCCCAGAAGTCTCCTTCGACGCCGGAGTTAGGCCAAAATAGAGTCAACAAAATGGGCCGTGAACAATAGTCTAATCCTTAGGGCAACAAAACCATGCTGATGGGTTCTGGTGATTTTTTATTATCAGCATCATTACCCTGACTGCTGCTTAGAAACACTGAGTTCACAGCAGTGGTGTTCGTTAAGGGCTGATCTCTCAGAGGTGTTTATAGAACCAATTCAACCCATAGATTCCTCCTGGCAAAAGCTAGTCACCGGCGTTCTGGGATGTCCTAGCCTCTGTTCCTTTCTCACGTGGGGCTTGGCAAGACCAACACGGGTATCTGAAGCTATGTACATTCGTGGTTGAAGATGGACTCTTTTCTCCTCATTTCACCTCCTCTGGGCACAAAGAGAATCAATCCTTGCATCTTTATTGTTTTTTCCATCTTCATAGTTTTAAGAGAACCCCATCCTTTATAAGACAGTAAATCTCTGATTGATATCCCATCCTTTTTGATGGAATTCCCTGTAGGAGATTTGACTGACCTTCTTGTTAAAGAAGAAGCCAGATGAAGCCAATGACTAACTGAGCAATAAGTACACAGCTGAGCTTTATAAATGCAAACATCATGGCCTGAAGAGATTGGTGAAATGTGTTTGCTTTTTCACTTTACATCATCTTGCCACACTCACAGGAGTTAAGACTCAGGTTAAGATGAGAGTCGAGACAACTGTGAAGTGCACAGCAGTTACCTGCTTCTAACTTATTACATTTGAAAATTGTGTTTTTCAGCTCCCTCAGATTTAAAATAAGTTCCTATGCTTTAAAATCACTTCGAATGTTTTGGGTACAAAGCATTTTTATACGAATATCTATTATCTTTTTATATCCTCCTAAAATGCTAAGAGTAAACAAAGTAGATTTAGTGTTAATGATAATTACACTGTTGGCGAGAGTAATGGGTTTAATAATGACGGCAATGATGGTAACTACAATTTATTAAGTGCTTCCTATGTTCTAGGCTTTGTGATAGCTTCTTTACATATATTATATCATTTTAATCTTTCCAACAATCTTAGGAGGTAGAGAACTAAAACCCAGATATGTGAAGTGATTTGTCCAATGTCACACAGCCCATAAATATTGAAACACGTCTTGGAATCCAAGCCTTTGGTCTTCTGGTTCAGGCTCCTTCATCCATATATGGCCAAATCTGATGCACAGAATGCGCTTCCTGCTCCTTAGGTGATACATCTTCCCCCTGTCAAAACTTGGATTACTTCATCTCCTCTGAGAAGCATTCCCTGCACTTATCAGCCGTGTGGTTTTAGGCAAATTATTTAACTCACGAGTTGATTCATCCATAAAAAGGAGGTGACAGTACTTGTCTCAGGAGCTGTTGTAAGGATCAGATGGGTTAACCTACAAGGCCTGGAACAGTCTGGCATGTAGCAGGCACTCACTAGATTGTGGTTCATTTCTGCACTGCCTACTAGACACCTGATGCTCTATCCTAATTATGAGGCGCACAAGCGACCCAAAGAGTGAGTGCCATGTTAACCGAAGGCTCAGAAAATTCAGATGTCAGCACATTATTCCAAATCACTCACATTAGCCAGCAAGTTGTAATATTTTCTCTCTGTCCAAAGCTCTTAATAGCACTGCACTAGATCTGAATCCTGCTACCACTAGTGGGGAATAAAATGTCCTAAAGAAAGATGTCTGAAGAGAAGGGAAAAATGAAGAAACCTGGGAGGTCAGTCCTAGAATGAGCCAAAGCTGACACTTCCTCAAAACAAAGGAATGTACTTTTCCCCCTCTGGTACATTTAATGTATAGCTTCTAAGAGGTCAGCTAAGACTAACAGACTTGAGCCAATGCAATATTGGGCAACTGTTTTAACACGTTTCCCTTCAGTACCTGGTGAGGGGTGGCGTCCAAGAGACACCTAGGCAAAGCAGCGACGGCAAAAGCCCAGCCAACCCTAAAGGCTGCATCACTGGTCTCCCCAACCCGGGGTTAAAAAAGACTTGAAAATAATACTCTACCTTTTTTTTCTTCTCTGCCTCCAAATAAGAAAATAGAATTCTAACATAAAAAATAACATTTAGGGCCGGCCGAGTGGCTCAGTTGGTTAAGAGCTCGCTCAAGAGTGCAAGCTCTGAGCAACAGGGTCGCCGGCTGGATTCCCGGCCTGA
>NW_017731379.1:73933-308425 GCF_001890085.2 Hipposideros armiger
ATCAGGGAAGGGGAACAGACAAGTTGCTGTCCTTTTGTTCTTCAGTCTAGTTGTGGAGGACATCGCTTCACTGGCCCATGTTGGTATTGTGATCATTGCACTTTTCCCAGATGAGGCAGATTGGTCGCCGGCCACTGGACGGCCGCTCACGGTGGCTCTTGGCAGCTCACGCTGGCTGCCGGCTGCTCACACTGGCTGCCGGCCACTCACGGTAGCTTATGGCAGCCCCACTGCAGCTTCACTGCAGCCTACGCCATCGCTGGCAACTCATGACAGCCCAGCTCCAGGTCAAGCTGTTGTTCACCATCTTAGCTGTAGAGGTTGCAGCGTCACTGGCCCTTATGTGGGATCTGAACTGGGGCCCTGCTGCTCAGAGCTGGTGTCTCAAGCCAACTCTTAACCAATGCGCCACTCGGCCGGCCCCATACCCTTCCCTTTTACTCCAAACAGACAGGTCTGTAATCACATTCTGGCTCTGCCACTTACTTTATATGCAACCTCAGACAAATTAGCCACATGGAGCCTCCATTTTCTCTTCTGTAAAATGGGACCAAACTTAGAACATCATGGGGTTATTATGAGTATTATCAGGATTAAGCAAGCACAATGCCTGGCATTAAAAAGTTCTCATGAAATATCTGTGGACTCAAACTGGGTACAGGAGTGAAAGGAAACTCAACTGCCTGGAAAACAGCCTTTTGCTTTCCAAACACCAGTACTTGCCAAAGCAGTCTAGGACACCTGGCAAGAGGTAGAAAAGGGATCTGACCCCCAAAGAAGAGTGGCAGGGATCCACGGACCCAGAACCCAGAGGCAGTAGGCCAGCGAAGCAGGTCACAGTGGGAGGGATACAGCTTGGCCCAACAACAAGGGCACCCCTGGGTCAGGAGTGCAGGCAGGACGGTGGACGTGGCAGATGCTCACTCCCAGGGCATCGGGGAATGGACGCACAGCAGCCGTGCTTCCTTTTTCCTGATGTCGTCCTTGTGTCCTAGCAGGCTCTGGAAAGAAATCAAAAAAGGGAAAAAGAGAGAAAAAGGGAAAAAAGGGAACAGCTGCATTTTTGTATAATAACAATAACACCCTTTCATGATAAAAACACTCAACAAATTAGGAATAGCAGGGAACTTCCTCAACCCGATAAAAAGCATCCAAGAACAATCCACAGCTAAAATCATTCTTGATGGTGAAAGATTGAAAGCGTTCCTCCTAAGATCAAGAATAAGACAAGGTTGTCCGCTCTTGCCACTTCTATTCCAAAATTGTACTGGAGGTTCTGACTAGGGCAATTAGGCAAGAAAAAGAAATAAAAGGCATCCAGATTGGAAAGGAAGATGCAAAAATATTTCTATTTGCAGGTGACATGATTCTGTATATAGAAAAACAGTCTTGAAAAAGAAGGGAAAAGTTGAAAAATGCACAGTCTCTGATTTCAAAACGTCCTACACTTCTACAATAATCAAGATAGTGTGGTACTGGCATGGGGATAAACATACAAATCAATGGATTGGAATTGAGAGTCAGAAATAAACCTCATTAACAAGCTATCACTTTTCCACAGGGGGTGCCAGAAAATTCAATGGGGAAGTATAACCTTTTCAACAAACAATGCTCAGACAACTGGATATTCACATGCAAAAGAATGAAGTTGGATGTCTTCCTCACACCACATACAAAGATTAACTCAAAATGGATCAAAGACTTAAATGTAAGATCTAAAACTAAAGTGCTAAGAAGAAAACACTGGGGAAAAACCTTCATGACATTTATTTCTTAGATGACACCAAGAGCATGAGTAACAACAACGACGAAAATACCAGATAAATTGGACTTCATCAAAATTAGTAACTTTTCTGCTTCAAAGGACACCATCAAGACAGGGAAAAGACAGCCCACAGAATGGGAGAAAATATTTTCAAGTTGTGTATCTGATCTAGGGCTTGCATCTAAAATATATAAAAAACACCTATAACTCACTAAGACAAAAATCCAATTTAAAAATAGAATAAAATCTGAATACCCATTCATCCAAAGAAGATATACAAGTGGCCAATAAACACATAAAAGATTCTCAACATCATTAGTCATCAGAAAAATGCAAATTAAAAACACAATGAGATTCCACTTTATATTCACTAGAATGGCTATAATGACAGGCAATTAATAACAAGTATTGGTGAGGATATAGAAAAGTTGAAGTCCTCATATGCTGCTGAGGGGAGTCTAACATGGTATAGCCACTTTGGAAAACACCTGGCAGTTCTTCTAAAGGTAAAAAATAGAATGACCATATGATCCAGAAATTCCACTTCTAGTTATATACATAACCAAGAGATGTGAAGGCCTAGGTCCACACAGAACTTGTACATGAATGTTCATAGCAGCATTACTCATAATAGCCAAATAACAGGCATAACCCAAATTTCTGATAACTGATTAATGAATAAATAAAATGTATATCCATACAATGGAATATTATTCAATAATAAAGAGAAATGAAGTGCTGATACACGCCTCAACATGGATGAACCTTGAAAACATTATGTCAAGTGAAAGAATCAGTCACAGAAGACCATATATTATATCATTCCATTTATGTGAAATACCCAGAATAGCCAAATCCATAGAGACAAAGAGTAGATTAGTGGTGTCCTAGCTTTGAGGAGTAATGGGGAGGGACTGCTAGTGTGTAGGAAGTTTCTTTTTGAGGTGATAAAATGTCCAAAAATTGGTTGGGGTAATGGTTGCATGATTCTGTGAATATATAAAAAGCCATTGAAGTGTGCACTTTAAATATATAAATTGAGAGGTATGTGGATTATATCTCAACAAATCTGTTATAAAAAATAACAATACAAATAACTGTTGTTAATTGAGTCTTTTCCAAATGCCAGGCACTGTGCTAAGCTCTACAATCTTACCTAAGTCTCACAATAAATATACTAGGAAGGTTCTATTACCTTTATTTACAATGGAAAAATGTAAGTTCAGGGATATTAAGGAACTTTCCTAAGGTCACAGAACTAGTAAGGAGTTAGGATTTTGGCTCATTTTTGTCTCATTTGGTGTTTCAGGGTCTTATTAAAAGGTCTTAGGTGGATCTTGTGAGTCTTCTTGTATTCCAAGTCCAGGGTCACAATATGACCAACCACCAAACAGCAGGAGTCAGTGGAATCTCTGCTTCCAACTTTCTCGCCATGGAACTGTGGTGAGGTGTTGGCTCCCAGTCGCTGCTGGATATGAGGTGGAGAGGAATCGATCCTCAGTTAGCTGTGTTCCCTGGCCTTCTAAGGACACATTTGTTCTAGAGACTTCCTTAATTTCCCCCTCAGATGTGTCACAGCTGTAATTCTGGGAGTGAGACTCTTGACCTCCACCCCAGCACCTGATTTTACAGATTGTGTCTTGTGTTTGAAACTGAGTCCTGTTACTCTTGGCTCTGTCTGTTTCCTAGTTCCAAGAAATAAAACGTGAGAAGGAAGGTGTTAGGCCCACGAAGACAAAGACGTCAAGTAGCTCTCACCAAGGAAAGTTTGGATGAGTTTTGGGAAAATGACTCTGAAGCAGATGGATTGCATTTTCTGTTTGGGCTCAGCAATTAAGGGGAAAAGGGGAACCAAAGCCAAATGTTCTTGGGATCTTGTCAAATTCCAAATGTTGGAAAACATTTCAGGATATTTGACTGAGTTTGGCAGAATCACTACCTTGACTGTGCCCCCGCTATCTTGGACAAAGGTGACCGAACCACCTACAAGTCCCAAAGAAGCCACTGGTATGATTGCTCTTTGTGGAAAGTGGCACAGTGGCACCCTTTGTCAATGGGGACATTTTGGGGGGTGGGGGAGTGTTAACTATGATTATGGTTGTAGAAGGGTTTTTGACAAAGAGGGTGAAAATCAACTGAAGTAACGGAATCCAAGTCCTAAAGGGAAGCAATAGATCCTTCCATTTTGTTCTTTGTAATCGCGGGCAGAGGCTGGGAGGGACACTGTGTCCTTCCACGACTCTCCCCAGTCCCTTATTCTGTATACTGTGAAGTAGCCCCAGGGATTTTTGTGGCCTCATTTTTATCCTTTGGGAATTTTTTGTGGGAATTAGAGAGGAGTCAAATGGGACGCTCAGAATGAGAGAGCCTTCTTTTTTTCAGTCACCCCACGCCCTGCAGAGTGAGTGGGAACAGAGGGAAGGCGGTACCAGTCAGGGTGACAGCCGAGCCCCTGCTGAAGTACTGGAATGGGTGTAAGGCTGCAGATAAGCAGATAGAGCGCTTTCAGGTTGGTTTCTCTCATACGCGCTGCATGAATTCATTTATTCACAATATTTACTGAGTATTCATTATGTTGTATGCCCTAGAAAGACAACAGGAAATAGTACAGACACAGTTCCCTGCCCTCCTGGAGTTCACATTCTAATGGATAAAGTACCATTGTTGTTTTGGAAATAGAATTGTTAAATTACTAAAGTTTCTAAAAGTCAGTTGATGAATTGGTCAAAGAGGAGGGGTATAATTTAATTTTTCTCCTATACGTCGCTATAGTCTTCTGTTAGAATTTTTACCCTAGTACTAACAGGTAGTTATTCTATTTTGCTTATAAATTTTAACATGAACCTCCACCTTTACTTTGGATGGCATATGTTGTCTTTCCCATCCTATTAGATGTGTTATACCCAAAGTTAAATTTTCTGAGAAGGAGAAGCAAATTCATCCATTCATCCGTTAAAATGCTCCCCCCCTCCCCATCCCCCCCAGTGACTGAAAAAGTAGAGATTGGAAGTGCTTCCATCAATACGGAGCTAAAGCTTCCTCCGTGGATATCGTTTTCCTTCTCCTTGTTTCTCATCATCAGATATTTTTTATTCATGAAGGAAGCAAAATTTGAAAGTAAAGATATTAATTAGAGGCTTCTGAAAGAAGTAAGCAGCAGCCTTGGATTTTTGCTTCAAGGCAAAAGGATGGTCCCCGTCTCCCCTCCCTCCCATTTCTGCACGTCAGTGTCGAATGTGGGTATTTTGTGGCAGGAAATGTTACCTGTAGTGGGGTCCGGTCCAGGCTATTGCCCAGAGAGCTCCTGTGGACAAGTTAAGAGAGACAACTTTTCCAGTGCTGCAGGAGGCCCAGCCTCACTTTCACTGCTCCCGAGTCCACAGCTGCTCACAGCTGGTGCTGGTGCCGCTCCAGCTGCAGGCTCAGCTCCCGATGGGGATGGGTAATGCAGCCTGATTCGTATTATAGCATTGGTATTATGTTATGCTCAGACCCAAGACTCAGTGACCCCAGATAACTGAGGGGCTCCCACACTGCTTGCTACTAATTAGGTCTGAGATGGGCTGGCAGTATCGATGACCACGAGGGGTTGGCTCGGCTGGGTTACAGCTCTCTTCTGCTGTCTTATTCCCCTGTATTCGCTCAGTAAGCAGAATAGAGCCACAGCCTAGATGTCCAGCCAGTCCACTTGTTTAGTTCACTAGTCCAGCCTCTGATAATTGTAGTTCCAGTGACCCCCTTACTGACCTGGGTCTCCTTGCTTAGAATAACAGCTTGGAGAATGTGCCCACCTAGTCTGTGAGTGTGCTCAGTGTCTCCCAGGCTAATTTTAGGCTCCACTTCCTGGATGCAGCTTGTTCATGTGGCCGTTTCCAAAATGAATATGGACACAGGTAGAACCCCAAGGACGCTGGGCAGGTCTAGCCCAGCACCACTGGAACTGGTCCTTGTTTCACCTCAGTCTGCATGTGGAACTCCTGCTCCGTTCACAGCTCACCTGACAGTACTGTAGGCATCAATGCAAATTTCAATTTCTAAGGTCCACGTCTCCAGCAGTGATAATCTGTAATTGAAGTGACTTCATGGTAGAGAGGGAAACTTTTGGTGTCAACCGTTACTAGCTGTTAGACGTTCTTAAAGTCCCTTGGTTCCTGACCACAGAGATAGGCAGACCTGGGTTTCCTGTGTCCCCCAGTTGCGTGAAGCAGGCCAGGGCTTTGGAGCCAGGAGTGGCCTGGAAGTTCTCTGGGACTAACTCAAAGCCTCTTCAATTCCCTCTTGAAACACCCTGGGATCCACAGCTCAGGTTCATTGGTGAAGCCAGAGTATGGCGTGGATTTCTTATTATCACCAGTCCCTCCCAATGCTTCTGCATTTTCCTTTCATCCCTACTCCAATGGTTCCCTGAAAAAAATTCAACATTGGGTGTGCAGATGAATTTGGAGATGGGATAGAGGGATCTGGGCAAGAAAGTGAAAGTGAAGTTAAGAAGAAGCTTGTTGAGAGAACCAGATGGCTCTTACCTCAGGAAGTGGCTACCTCCCCACCAAGTGCATAGATTTTTTTTCTTTCATGTTCTTTTCTTGTTGTTGTTTAAAAGAAAAGAGCAACTGGTCCAAGTACAAGACTCTGTCAAGTACAGAGGGTACTAGATCCTTATCTTTTCATCCAACATCCAGGGCAGGGTTGAAGTCTTTTAATTTGAGCTCTGAGAGCCCAGTGGAAAGCCTGTTGCTTGTAGCTTGAGGAATAGCCATTCCATTCTTTCTAAGTCTGTGATTCTCCGATTCAAGTGAAAATTAAGGATGTGACTAGCTTTAGTCTGCTTCTATTTTGTGTTGTGCAAATGCTTGCTTGATATAGAGAAGCAAAAAGAAGAAAACCAAGGTGGAATGGTTCGATGAGTTCGTAGAGAATTAATTGTTAGATCTTACTGCCATCTAGTGATGACTTAACACCTGGCCGCCAGGGGAAGGTGAGTCATCTTTTTGCTACAAAGACAGTGGCCTAGTCCTTCTGCCTGGGACAGTCTCTTAGTCTCCCTGAATGGAGGGGACATCTGGGCAAGCTTCTGAAATACCAGAGGAAGATACTGTGGTGAAAAATAATCCACTCTTTCCAACCGTGAGAACAACGCTAAATCCTATACCTCCCTGTCTGTATCTCTCTTTTGTTTCTAACACGTCACTGAAACGATGAAAACTGGGCTTTCTAAAAAAATACGATTCTGCCTTCCCAGACACATGTTCACACAGTCCCAGAGGCCAAGTTCTATAACACCCCTCCCTGTGTCTGTCCACAAGCCTGTCTCTTCACAGAAGCGTCACTTAATGAAGTTCTGTCCAATCCCAGGCACATTTCTCCTCTTCCTGTTGAACTCACGTGGTACCTGGGGATGAGGGCAAAGAAGGAAGAAGAGAAATACTGGGATTGCTTGCCTGCCTTGTACTGGGTGCCTTACAGTCGTGGTAGGCCTCATAACCCTGTAAGGTGAGATCATCCCAATGTGAAAGATGAGGAAACTGAGGTTCAGAAAGGTTAGACAGTGGACCAGAGGTCACACAGTTAACTACAAGTGGCAGAGGTGGGGTTTGAACCCAGCGTGTCCGGTCTCATAGTCTGGAGACCTTCTGTGACTCGGTCAGCACAGTGCCACAGTGTGGGGAAGGATCACTGAGTGTGGAGCAGCTGAAGGTGCCCCCTCTGCTCAAGAAGGATCTGAGGCCAAGTGCAGCCTCCCACGACCTCCTCTGGCACACGTGTTAATGCAAGGACAGTACAGATGTCCGTGAGTGTAAGGAGGTGGCCGTTGTAGAGGCACAAACAAGCCCACATCTAGAGCAGACCTGCCAGAAACAGATAGTGACTCGGGGGCATTTATTTTATCCCCTTACATCCCCCCATCTGAAGGAAGTGATCATCTCATGAAGGTAGCTATCTCTGAAGGAAAAGTCAAGAAAAAGAGAGAGAGAGAGAGAGAGAGAGAGAGAGAGAGAGAGAGAGAGAGAGAGAGAGAGAGAGAGAGAGAATGATCCAAGCAGAGAGAGAGAGAGAGAGAGAGAGAGAGAGAGAGAATGATCCAAGCACAGCATTAGCAGTCCTTTGGTGTATAGAGGAAAAACCACTGAATTTGCTGGACGGGATAGAGAATGGAACTTTTGTTGCCTTGGAATTTGGGCTGAAGCCTAAAAAATAAAGACAATAAAGACAAACATTTCATTTTCTTCTTTGGCACCAAAGACGCTTCCCTTTGCAGTTAGTTGGATGGTCAGTGAAACCTGAGCCAAGTTCAGGCTGATGGAAATGATGTCAGCTAGGTCTGACCTGCAAACCCCCTGCATGCTTTCCTGTACTTTCTCCCTCACCTGAGGGCCACACATGGCCTATTCAGATGATAGCTCTGAGGGTCTGGAACAGCGGTTCTCAACCTGTGGCTCGCGACCCCTTTGGGGGTCTAACGACCCTTTCACAGGGGTCGCCTAAGACCATCGGAAAACAAAGATACTTACATTACGATTCATAACAGTAGCAAAATTACAGTTATAGAGTAGCAATGAAAATAATTTTATGGTTGGGGGTCACCACAACATGAGGAACTGTATTAAGGGGTCGCGGCATTAGAAGGTTGAGAACCGCTGCTCTAGAAGAAGGTGGGGTCAAGTCTGGGGCCTTGAAACACTACTGGGAGCAGAGATTCTTCTCTCTCCAAAACACACCGGCCTTTATTGGACTAGGTTGTGAACAGGTAAAAAAATCACTGAGATTTTTGGGTTGTTTGTTACAATATTTGATGTAACTTAGCCTGACTGGTACACAACAGATGCTAAATACGCCCCCTGTAGGAGATTGCAAAAAAAAAAAAATGGCCAGGATGCTACAGCGCTCCTTGTGTCAGGCTTTTTGCAGTTTGGTTTTGCACTTTCTCTCACTAAAGAGACAAAGTCTATTTCTCCACCCCTTGAATCTGAGCTAAACTGTGACTTCTGGCGAGTTGAATGCAAATAGCGACAGTGTACCACTGTGGAGTCCAGACCCCTGGAGGATTTGCCTGCTTCTGTCACTCTCTTGCTAAGCCCCAGCCTGCCGAATGATGAGTGACGTGGGGTCCAGTCACCCCAGCCAACACCAGATATGTGAATGAGGCCATCCTAGCTCAGCATTCAGCCAGCCCCCTGCCCACCTGCCAGCTGACCATAGAAGCATGAGTAAGCTCAGCCGCATTCAGCCAAGCCTGGCCAAGAGTAGCAGAAATGCCAGTGGATGGCATTGTGTATGTTAATCGATACTTATTATTTGAAGGTGCTGGATTTTGGAGTGGCTTATTACATGGCATCAGCTAACTGACACACCTAACAGCGATCTACTAGACATGCCCAAGCAGGACTTACTAAGCAGGTGGCAGAACCCCGGCTCTGCTTCAGAATAAGAAGGTTTGCATTAGAAGAGACATCCCTGGGAATCCGGAGTTAGAGGTGTAGAAGAAGCAGGCAGTGCTCTTGATGAGAATTGTCTCCATTCTGCCCCTCCGGGAAAGGATAAGAGGTTTTCCCACTTCTTCCCACAGCACACACGGAATGCACTCAGCCTTTCTGAGCGTCAGCTTTCTCATCTACAAAACAGGGCCGTGAGTCATGGGAAGATTCAATGAGATGTGAAATTGCCTTTTATTTTGTAAAGTGTTTTATTCTTGTAAAATATTTCAGGCATGTCTCCTACTGTCTGTGTTTTTATAATACCAAATAGATGTGACATGTTGAATTAAGTGTAAGACTTGGCATGACTTGAACTGCTATTGATGATAATTTGGGATCCCCAATTTTTGGAATTACAAATTACCATTGGGAAATCCCTGGAACGCTTTAAAAGTACCGATGGACCCAGAGGTCCCAGTTTAATTGATCTGGGCTTCAGCCTGGGCATGGGGGTGGGGAGAGAGTGCGGGTTGAAAGCTCCCAGGAATTGATTGTGCAGTGGGCGTTGAGTTGAGAGTCACAGAGCGGGCAGTTCTGCGCTGAGCCTGAATGGCTGACTGCTCCCTTGTTACCTCTTTTGTTTTCTGTTTACCTCTGAGGGTTACCTTCACTGCAGTTTTTATTGACATACTAAAAACTCGTAGCTTCGGGTCCGAATTTCTGGCCACTCAGTATATATTTTTTAAGCTTTATTTTTGTCCGTTTCCATCAATTTATCATTTTTAGCTTGCAACATGAAATTGCTGAAGCCATCTTAAAAGTGCAACTTGGTTGATACAATTCTGAATTCCGATGGGACAAATAACATTGTTATTGTGCATTGGACAGAGGCTTTTCTTTCCACCGCTGAAAACAATTGCTTTTCTTTTTCAATAATCAGAGGTATCTTAGGAGGACTACAATTATGCTGTAGGATAACACATGATAGGATTAAATCAGAGTAAGCGAAGCCCTTGAAAACACATTTGCAAGTGCTGAGCAGAGAAACACCAAGAATATCAATAATTTTGTGTGTGTGAGGGGGAGGGGGCGGGGGGCGGTGGGGAGAGTGTCAGTAGATGGAGGTTGCCATGATGAAAGGTTTCTGGGACAACATGGGCCCACGCAGGCTGGCTGTTACCACGAGGCAGCAGTGGGCCTGCCCTGTAGGAGAAAAATCGGACGGTGCAAATGAGTGGCTAAAAGCTCGAGGTCCAAACTGATTGTACAGAGGCAGACATGTTCTTAGTAGAAAACCTTGTCCGCTGCGAGCATCTTGTCTTCCAGCCTGGTTTGTAGGGCAGGAACAGTGGGCTTCTTCCCTTCAGCAAAACAGGAGAAGAGTTCATTTAATCTATTACAGGCTGTCCAAAGAGAGCTGAGACCAAATGGCTTTCTCCCCCCCCCCCCCCCCCCCCCCAGCAAGGAGCAAGGATGAAACACCAGATTTTAAAAGCAACTCAGTTACTGACAGTTCCTGTAATACTCCCAGTCTCAGCTGCTCTCCTAACTCCAGGGTATAATTATCCTTGTACTTAATTGGAGGTTCAGGAGAGCTTATTAGCTTGCTCTATTGTTGCATAATTTAGGAGTTCAGTTCAAGCTTCCTTAAGAGCCTTTTCTTTGCTTTTGGTTCCAAAGGACCACTTTCCAAACAGTCCATTTTGGCAGGAGCCTTTGGGATGGAGAGAAGGCCTGCAGAGAGAGAGGTGCAAGCAGCAAGGCAGCTGGCTGGGAACCGGGAGACCTGGCCTCATCCCCGCCTGCCCTGCTGCTAATTCATTGATGGGGTGGTGTCAGCCAAGCAGCCAACCTCTTGGGGCTTTAGTTTCCTTCCTCATCAATGAGAAGGCAGAACTGGGTCAGCAGCTCAAAAAGCGTGTTCTTTGGAACACTGTCTCCCAAGATGCTTCTTAAGGAAATGGTTCTGTGGCCTTAAATCACTTCTGGAAATGCTGTGTGTCAGTAGTCCTGCTTCACTCACCGTCTGTTCCAACCGATTTCTAGTTTCCTTACCTAAACACGGTACTACTGCAGCTCCTTTGCAGTCGAGTTCCAGATGTGATTTAGGGTCACAGTGAGGTGCGCTTGCACAAGATGTGAGTCTGGAACCGAGGCTGAGTGGGCAGGGAGGCATCCATCTAACTGGCACGGAAGAGTTCCGGCGGGGACTTCCCGAGTGTCCGCCTTCCCGATTCCCTTCGCAGCCCAGTTCTCTGCTGTGGCTCTGAAAGTCCTTCCTGCAGGCCCTGCATGGAGCTAGCTTTGCTGGTGTTCCAGAATTCTGTGAGCTTCCAACTCGCTGTGTCAAACCCCTAATTAAAATGGTAGGAGTCCTTTGTTATCTGCAGCTGAGTTTGACTGATACACAGCCTCTTAGGTATTCGTAATACTACATAAACCTGTTTTCCCCAGTATGGTTCAGGTTTACTGACTTGAGCTGTACTCAGGGGTATCTTATGATGCCTATTTCCGTACATTTCATACTTTAAACACTTGTGCTATTAAAATTCATGATGGAAAACTGCAAGTTCATTCTTTGTTGTCCGGCAGTAGGTATTTTGTCTTTATTGTCTTTGAGAGGGTAAAGAGGAGGACAATCTTTATCCTTTTAAAAACTGCAAATTCTGGTCTCCACACAATGCAGCTGAAGGGCTGATGGAGATAGATGTTTGTGATTCTTCTGCACCCCCTTCTACCGCTCATGTTTTTGTAAGGTTTCATTCTCCTCGATATTTCAATTCTTTAGATTAAAGGAGAGGTCCAAAATTCTGAGTTATTAGCAAACACCCCAGGTGGTTCTGGTGCAGCCAATGCATGGTCCACTCCTTCAGGACAACTGCTCAGGCCTCGGAATGCAAAGTCCAGCAGAAGCTCATGGCTGTCTTCCTAGAAACCCTCCCCCGGCGACACAGAACTTCAGCCTCAGACCAGCTATATCAGCAGCCTCTCCCTCTCCAGCCACCAGCTGGTGACCTCGATTACAGAAGGAATATTTTAACCCCTTATAATCATGAATTTTGCCATCGAGTCAGTAACCCTCCAGTGAGGTTGGGTTGCTCTCTTTTCTTCTCGCAGTTATTATGCACTGTAATGGTTCTGTCATTATGCTGTTGGAGTTAATCGTTTTAAATGCCTCTCTCAGACAAGAATATCAGATCCTTGAGGACAAGGGCTGTGTCACAATCAATGGTGATTTTCTAGTGTTCGGGACACTGCCTAGCACAAAGTACACGATTATTATTCATTACTTATTTTCAACACCCAGACTGTTCTTCTTTTAAAATGGTTACTGCCTCAGGACATTGGAAGAGGGCGAGAGAAACAGAAACTTCTAGTCCAGGAAGACTTGGAATAAAGAATACAAAGAACAAATGGTTCTTGTTTCCTTACCCCCCATCCTGGTTCTCAAAAGCCTGTTTCCGGCGGGCACGTGTGTGTTGTCTCTTGTCTTACAGTTCTTCCCACAGCAAGACTGCCTGGCTGAATGACTGTGGGCTCAATCTGAGTGTGGTCTTTAAATGTATGTGATGCATTATGTTCTCAGGCCTTTGAGGACTGCTGTGTGCAATTCCTAAGAATATGGCTTATTCACGCTCCTGTCAAATTACGTCTTGTCTGAGCTGTCTGGGCATAAGGGAATATTCCGTGATTGATGGCGGGCTAACAGAGTTTTGTTAGGTATTAATTATTGCTGTGTTTTTCTAAGTCATGGCCATTGGAGTGTGATGGACAGTAGCCTACGTGTTTTGATCTGGACCACCAGGTAAGCTGAGCGCTTTGCGGGGGGCTCTAAACAGCTTCGTCACAACTCAGCGTAAGTGGTTTAGGAGTTTGCAGAGACAGGTGTTCCCCTCTGGGAAGATTTCTTCTTGCTTCTACTTTTCTGTCACGTGTTCCCCAGAGAACGCTGCTTGCTCCCTGCTGACTGCCACCCTGCCCCTCCACTGGCTGGGGACTGAGGCGGTTAGAGATGGGGGTAAGATGTGTCCTCATAGGAAAACTAACTCACGAGAGTTTCAGGACCGAAGGCCGAGGAAAGCCACGGGTCTGAGGATGTTAGGGCCAAGAGAGATCTAAGAGAGAAAATAATTCAACACTGTCATTGGATAAATAAGAAACCCGAGACGCAAAGTCACACCTGTAAACTTGGAAGCCTGCGTGCGCTCTTTTCTGAACACCACGAGGAGCCTCTAAGATTTTTATTTCTCTAGGAACCATGAGAGAAGGAACTGAAATGGTGCCTTCTACATATCTCTTCTAAATTTCTCCAGATGCTTTTTATAAATTTACAGTTGATCCTCAGTGCTGATCCGGGTAGAGGAAGTATCCTCCCAGACTGGAGAAAAGCCTTTGGGTTGCCTGAGGGCCCCCACCCCCAACTCTGATGCACCACCTGGCGCTGTTTCTTCACGTAATGCCAGACTTCAAAATTAGTCGCTCTCAAAGTGTGGTTCCCTGACCAGCAGCACCAGCCTCACCTGGGGTTCTGATAGAGGGCAAACTCTTGCCCTCTACCCCATACCGACCAAACCATAAGCTTAGAGGTGGTCCCAGATCACTGTTCCTTTACACACATGACTCCGATGCCTGCCCGAGCTTGAGAACCGCTGAACAATATCTGACTGTTCTTACACAATGTGAAATTCGAAATTAGAAAATTTGCCGCCCTCCAAAAGACCCCGCCTCCTTCCTGCTGTTGCCTGAAACTTCCACTCTTTAGATTTATTTATATCTTTGGATTAAGACTTCTAGCTCTAGGTTATCCTGGAATATAAAATATTTTGAATCTTCAAATCCTTCACATATCAATATATACGACCTTATGAGACACTTCCTTAAGCTTCGATTTTGATAGAGTATATTTCTAATGTATGTATAGCTTATTTATAGCTGAAACCTTTGAAGTTGGTGGGTTGGACTTTCTCTACTCCAGTCACAGTGAATTCTCTGAGTCTGCTGACTGCACCGCCCTCCTTCCTGCCACAGGGCTCTGTCCCTGCCGTCCCTTGGGCATAGAACACTCTGCCCTAGCCTCTTCACTTAGTTATAGTGCTACTTCACCTCTCTCTGTTCAGTGGTCACTTCCTCAGGGATCGTCTTCTGATTTCTCTGACCAGATCAAATCTTCTCACAGCATCTCATGTTAGTATGCGCTGCCATAATTGCTCCCTGTGAGTGCTTGTTACAGTTGCAATTTTGCATTTGTCTCAGATTTCTCTCTCACCCACTAGATTGCAAGCTCCATGAGAGAAGGCTTAGCACTGGTTGTTTGCTCGCCATTTTAGCCCAGAGCCTCACAGACCATCAGTGGTACTTGTTGAATGAAAAGTGGCTAAAGAAACACATAACAAATCAGGCTCTTTGCTAAATAGCTAACGTGGGCCAGTCACTTTGCACACATTATCCCAGACTTTATCACAACCAGGAAAACAACTAACACGTTTTACACATTTTAAAGATAAGGAAAACATCAGTTCAGAGAGGTGACCTTGTTCATGTTTATCAGTGGCATCCATGCAGGATTAAAATCCAGGTCTGTCTCCGCAGGCTGTGCTGTTTCAGATAGAGCATACAGAAGGTTAAGGCTGGAGGGAATCTGGAAAGCATTTGGTCCAACACTGTCATCCTGCTGAGAAGGAAGCCAAGACTCAGGATTTAGGGAAAAAAAAAAAAGACAAATTCCCAAAAAGCATCTACAACAGAGCATGGATAGACCTGTGTTTTTTTCCCTATTATCATATGTTCTTCTAACCCTATGAGTAAAGCGTGGGATCAGTGACTTACCAGACGTTAGTTTATTTTGCACCACCCTCAATTGCCAAATGTGGCCTCTCAGATCAGGGTCATGGCTAAATGATATTTGTAGCGAGGGATTCTGGCTGGCTTCAGCACATAGGGACCACAGAGGGAGGGGGAGAGAGTGACTGAATGGTACATAAAACCAGTTTTCTTGCTGCTGATTTTCTTGCTACTTAATATAAAGTCATAATCATTACCATAGCAACATGCTCATTGCACACAACATGACTATGTCGATTCCCTAGGGGGGAAAGGGAATAAACTCTACCTTTGTGCACTTTTACTTGAAGAAAAGCTTGTATAATTCCAATCCACAGTTATATAAGCAGAGCTCTGCATCCATGTAGATAATTATTCCAAATGACCGTAACCACCAGAAGTGAATGATGTGCTCACTAAAGCCATAGAAAAATAACCAGTGTGTGTGTGTGTGTGTGTGTGTGTGTGTGTGTAAAACAGAGAAAAAGAGACAGAGAGAAACTTAAAAGCATAGTACATGGCGATTTCTGGAGTGAAATCCATTTAAATAGTGGCCTCCTGTCAGAATTAAAGCTTCCAAAGTGCCCTGATGATTGAAGCACTTGAGCCGCTGATACTCCAGAGGCTGCCAGTGTGGAGACTAGATTGTAGATTGTGGACCATTCAGGGAGAGAAGAGCATTGTGGCTGTAAAATTTCCATGGACGACTCACGTGGCCATCAGGCAAGAAGGTTGGGGTGGGACTGCGTAACCATGGAGATGTCCCAGAATATTAGATGATATTTCTACTGGGTTAGTCTTAGAGATGGGGTGTGATAAAACTGCCCCAAACCACCCCTAGGTACCACCACTGAGAAGAATGCTCCAGGTTTCTATTTCACTTCTCCGAGCAAGACTGATGGCAAGCTCTGTGGTTTTGGATGCTGCTCTAAGGATAAATGGTTCTGGATGTCAGCCTGATATCCCAAGTGAGGTCTAAATACTAAGTATGAGAGACTGGTCTAGATTGCCTCCAAGAGTCCCAGTTCCAAACACTTCTTCTCTGATTCCATAAGTAATTATTAGATTGGATATGCTTATTACTTGTACATAAACCATTGTGTCTAGAAGCATACACAACTTGGTTCTCATTCTGGCTGATGAATGTTTTCTATAATATTTATCACTATATCTCTTCCAGTACACCCATGTAAACACAAGGGCGTCTCTACCTTACCTGGCTAACTGTATCTTCGTATCTGTACCTATCTAGCTAGTTGTCTTTATTGAAATATAGGTGTGAGTGAGTGTGTGTGTGTGTGTGTGTGTGCGTGCGTGCACGCGTGCGTGCTTTCTATACACATACATACACATATATGGGGGCAGACAAGCAGTGACTAAAATAAGTTACAGTAAGAAGGTACACAAGAATTAGGGTGGAGCAAGTGGAATGAGGGGGTGAGGGCAGGTTGTGATTTTAAATAAGGTGGTCAGAAAGTCCTCAGTGAAGTGACACGTGAGTTAAGTACAAGTGTATATTATCCAGGAGCGGCTCCTAAATCTCAGAGCAAATGGGAACTGTTTGGTTTAAGTTATGTGGTTTTTCCATTGCCTGATTTTCATTGAGTTGTTGGAAGTCCCAGGAAACCCTGTGTTGTTAGATCAGCTCTTGAATGGGCAGAAGTTTGACTGAGAAAAGCCAGATCCTCAGTTAATCAGAAAAAGACTGTAAAGAGTCAGGCTGTAGTTTAAAAAGTGAAGAGCCAGACTGGAAAGATCAGGACCAGATCCTGATGACAGGTTGGCGTCAGCTTGGAGGCGTGAAGAAATTGGACAATTTATGGCCGGCCAGTGAGGTTGCATCATAATTCCTTGTCTGCACAAGAGCTCAAGGGAAAGAACAAATAAGTTTCCGGTTCTAGTTTCAGTTTATGTTGCTCGCCTTTTTATGGTTTTCAGACTCTTCAAAGATACTTTTTAGCGGCTTTTGTTTCCAAACGAAAACTGAACGGTACTGGCATTTCATAGGTAGGATGGATGAGAGAACGGCTCACCCTGTTGATAATCCTGGGAGAAATTGTTTGGGTTGTAGACCAGCTAACGGCAAAGGGGAGTCACATCCCTAATATGGGCCCCGGAAAGTTCATGTGGTGTGACTACATTCTGTCAAAGTGGAGCAGAGACAAAGATGGAATTCTTTACTGTTTGTAAGAGAGCGTTCTGAACCCAAGAAGCTGATTCATAGATGCTCTCATCACCCTGAAAACACATTGAAAATCAAGTACAGATTCTATTACATGTGCCATCCTACAATGATAAAACCGAGAAATTGTAAACAGCCTAAAAAGAAATCTAATTACTCATTGTATTAATTCTCATCGTCTTAACTATCTGATTTCTTTTAGTTTCAGATCTTGGACACTCTGGCCTTTGAAATGTTTTGTTGTTATATTTAAGGTTGTTTGCACTGCATGAAGTCCCTCAGTGGCTTCCAAATTCCATTAGGATGAAATAAATGGCTTATAAAATACTTCAAAGTCCTTTTGATCTGTCTCCTGCCTACCTCTCCAAATTTATCTTCTATTGCTCTCTCATGGGCATCCTTCCAGTTGCCAGAGCAACTTGATGCAATTCCCTGCATAAATCACACTATTCCATGTAGCAAGGTCTTTGTTCATTATAGTTCCTGTGGCTAGAACATCCTTTCCCACTCTTCGCTTACTCAACTGGATGGGTCACTACCTCATGATAGTTTTGCTAACCCCCCTTTTTCCTTCAGGCCAAGTTGGGTTGTGAGCCTCATAGTTCACTCATGGCCCTTACCAGCTTGTAATGTAATAGTTACCTTTTTTGTTTTCTTATGCTATAGACTAAGAGTATCTTGAGAACAAAGTTGAAATAAACTCATACCTCACCTTTTAGAATAGGGCTCTAATGCCTAGCATATAATGGATCAGTGTGTGTGTTTGTGTACGTATTGTATGTGTGTGTGTGTATGTGTGTATGTAAAATTGAATTGAAGCACTGAAGGTGTCAAATATTGCAATATCCACAAGAGAAATGAAAACTTGGCAAATACTTGGCAACCATTGAACTAATGTTAGTGACAGAGGTGGAACTCAATAAGTCATAAGTATTACTATTATATGAAGCTATTTTCACGCTCAGCAGTTCATTATGAGCACTTACTGGGCCCTGCTGTCTTCCCCACAACCCTGCAGGGGAGATAGATTTGAGGGGAGTGGAGATAAATGGCTTCCCAATTTCATTTACTGCCACAATTTTTAAGTGGTGCATCCCCACTGTCTTTCAATGAACTCCATTTAGAAAGGATACTGTTTTATAAATGGCATTGATCCAGTTGTAGTATGGCAGAATATGTTGTCTTTGAGCTAAGATGGACCAACTAACACCCCTATATAAAGGTTCAAGGCCACTTGGTGTCCACATTAGGAAGCAGGGAGCATCTGTGATTATAGGACCCATGCCTGAACCTGCTTCCTCTCTCTAGGCCTTCATCCCACATCCGTTTTCCCCAGGGTCTAGGTTCCGCTTACTGTGCCCTGTGCAAAGCTACCTTCCATTCCTGCACCACTGCCCACTAGCACCTTCCTGCCTTGTGCCTCGTGTCAGTGCTTTTAGCTGACTTGCTGATCTTTATTGAAACAATTCGTATTAAGCTGTCAATGGCATGGCTTCACAGAAGCTTGGAGTTTTAACTCTTAGAGGTGGTCTAATGCCGTCCCTTCATTTTGCAGGGGAGGCATGGACGATCTGGAGACAGGAAGTGAACAGCTCAAAGTCATAGATCTGACGGTGGCAGAACTCGCACCTGGGGCATCTCCCTGATACCCCAGCATAGTCCCACATATTTTGGCTGACATTCCTGTTCAGCCATTTACTGATCACACGGTTACGGAAAAGTTACTTCAACTTCCAGTGTGTCTGTCTTGTTCTCTATAAAATCCAGAAAATGGTACCTTCAACCTGACAGTTTGCTATGAGGATTAAGAAAAAAATATATAATGAGCTTAGCACGGCCCCCAACACGTAGTAAACGCTTAATAAATGCTGAACAATTCTAGCACCATTCGGCCAGGCTGGGTCTCAGCGCAGGCTCGTCAGTGAGGTGGTTAGAGCAGGTTACTCTCTTAGCTCCTGGAGCGCTGGTGGGAATTCCTGATTTTGACCACTTACAGTGCACTTTGCTTATAAGTCTTTCAGGATCGATTGGCCATCCCTAAAAATGAACGTTTTGGTTATTCACAGTCAGCCCAGCTGAGTGACAGAAGCCACTTAAGCCTCTTCCGTCTCATTTAGGCTTCTAGATGGTAACGTTTCTCCGTCGTCTGTAACCCGGCTCCCTGGACAGCTTCTTCTGACATTCACTGTGCTTGGAGCCGGCTCTGTGCAGGGTTTCGGCCAAATGCTCAAGGGGGCAGTGTGGTAATGCCGAAGAAAGCTGCCTCTCCTCGAGGAAAGCCTTGGCCGTTTTTACATAAAAGTGTTTACTCTGGAAATTAAATTATATTTGGGATTTTGGGTTTCCCCTCCCCCACCCCCACCGTGGGAGGTTTCGGAAAGTTACTGTGGTGACCATTGCAATCAGAGGGCTGTCAGCATTTCAGCTCTGCACCAAGCAGGCCCCGTAGGCTCCTTCAGCACCGCAGCCCCGGGGGACCCCATGCGTGTGCGGTGGGGGGACTCCTTGCACGTGGGGGGCTGGGCCTCCAGCACAGGTCACTGGCTCCGCAGCCCCCTCCCTCCACACACACTCTCCCATCTTTATTTAGCCCTTTTGGATCAACAGCTGAGTATGAATTTCAAACTTAAGTTGGATAGTTTGAGAGGGTTGTTTTTGTTTGTTTGTGTCTGTGTTTTCCAAAATAGTTCTGACAGTAGCTCTTAAAATGCTCCCTGTGTATCCATGGATTCATGCATATTCATAGCCTGTTCCTCTTGGTATGTTCAAGGTTTTTTCTCTGTCAAATGGGGCGTTAGATAAGGTCCTAGCTCTGGCATTCCAGGGTTCTAGGTATTCAAGAATACAGAGAAATCTGTGAAAAGGCCCAGCCCTTGGGAGATTCCTCTTTCCTCTGTGGCTTCTCCCACCTAAGCCAGTCACTCAACATGCTTGATAACTTGGAGATTAGCGATTCCTGTTCTCTAGGTATTCCTACTCAATGAACTCATCATTCACCACCAAATCAATATTTATTGCACTTTATCCTGTGTCAAGGACTCAGCGAGGTCCTTCGTACAAAATGGTAAAGAAAACAGACACACTTCTTACTCTCATGAAGCTTGTAGATTAGTGGAGGTATAGACATTACGCAAATAATCACACACAGAGAGTGTAATTACAAATTGAGGGGAGTGCTGTGCAGGTAAAGTAGAAGGTAAAGAAGGTAAAGTATAAAGGGGACCTAATTTAGAATTAGGGGTCAAGGAATGAGGAAGTGATTTTTAGCTAAAACAGAGAACGTGTGGAAGTGGCACAACTAGAGGTTGAAACCAAATTATTGACATACAGTGGCTGGTTGAAAGCGGTAACAGGGACCTCATCTTTTGATATCCATGGAAAAAATTGACCCATTTTAATTCTTAGTGAATGCTTGTAGCAAAGTTGATGACATTGCTTATAGATCATTTGAATTTTCAAAGATTTCAAAGCACCCTACAGTGAGAAGTCCACCTGATTCAATGTTCTTCTTATTTAGAATATCCTCAAAAATATGCTAAAGAATGATCAAGATTCTGCTGTGGAACTCAGTCACTCAAGAGTTACTTTTCCATCTTTTGACAGTTCAACTTTTCCTTCCATTGATTTTTTAGATTTCTCCTTACTTAGATTTATCTTGCTAGACAGGGAAAAACATGTAGTCTTCTTTGTTCATTGACATATCTCAAGTGTCAAGAACAATACCTTCTATATATTAGCTTCTCAAAGAATATTGATGGAATGAATTAATTGAGGCTAAAATAGGCCTCCCTAAATTTTTGCTCGCTGGCTCTCGTTCTCTCTAGAACAACAAAGAACAGATCTAATATCTCGTATGAGGATAGTTGTACAGTCATTTGAAAGTAGCTCTCGTTTTTCCAGCTCTTCTCTCTGTTAAACATACCTATAAATGTGGCTTTCAAATTCTCAGTTTTGATCACTGATTGGGATCCAGTTGGTCATGGTAGTTCAACCAAATATGAACCCACTTTCTTATTATCTATCGGTCATTTCTGTATTTTTTTATGTAGGTATCTTCCTTTAATCCTCCACTGTGTGTGTGTGTGTGTGTGTGTGTGTGTGTGTGTGTGTGTGTGTGTGTGTATGAATTTGGCTCATGTGATTTTGGAGGCTGAGAACCCTGAAGATCTGCTGTTGGCAAGCTGGAGACCCAGGAGAGCTCATTTGTAGTTCCAGTCTGAAAGTTGGCAGTCTGGAGAAAAGCCAAAGTTTCAGTTGGAGTCTGAAGGCTCGAAAACACTGATGTCCCAGCTCAGAGCAGTCAAGCAGAAGTTTCCTCTTTCTTGAGGGATAGTCAGCCTTTTTCTCCTATTCAGGCTTTCAGTGATCGCATGAGGCCCACCCACGTTCGGAAGGAAGGGCAATCTGCTTTACTCAGTCTGTAGATCGAAATGTTAACTTCACCCCCAGTACTTCACAGACACACCCAAAATAATGCTGGACCAAAATATGTGAATACCTTGTGGCCCAGCCAAGTTGACACATGAAAGTCATCATCACATTGCCTATCACACTATCAAGGAGGAGTATATGTCAGGAAGTCTTGAACTAACTTACAGAGAGACAGCGAGTATGTACCCCATAGATGAGCAGCAAGTAGTTGTGGCAGCTTCTGTGAGGAGGGTGAATTGTTGGGTCGGCGCACAGGCAGGAGGAGAAGAAAAAGTTATCTTTACTGGGTCCAGAAAACCCTGTGGAGCTAATGGCAATGATGGGAGCAGACGAGACTGAATACACATACACTAATAATTTGCTTGAAATAATGATTCTCTCCGATAATCACCCCCCAATTTTGCTGCAGAAATGGCAGTGCAGGCAGGGCCAAAAACTAGAAAGAACTTAATATTCTCTCAAGAACTCTCTGGGCTTTGAAGTCAGCCTGAGACAGTTTAATCCAAAGATGATACTGCAGCCCAACCCTCTTCTGGATTTAGGATCGAACAGTGACAAGAAGAGACTAATCTTTAATCATCAATACCTAGAGCAGCAGAGCTGGAAGTTGGGAGTTGAGCTAACAGGAAGTGTGTTCAACTTTCTATGCTGGGGATCAATCCCAGATCAACTTATCACATGGTAAAATGTAAATGATCACTTTCTCAACTTTAGCTGTGACACATAGAAAATAATTCACATTCTCTGGGATAAACTAAACAAAATGGGAGCATAACTCAATTTCCACTGTCATTCTATATATAATTTCATACAATAAAATATTATGAGACATGTAAAGAAGCTAGACAGTAATATCCGTTATCAAAAAATTCAACGGAAACTGACCCACAGATGAACCAGATGTTGAAACAAGCAAAGACTTTATATATTATTGTAGTCATATTTGAGGATGTATAGGAAAAGATGAAGAAAATAAATAAATAGGCAAAGAACCTCAGGAGAGATTTGGGAACTATTAAAAAGAAGATCCCAAATGTAAATTCTAGAGCTGGAAAATACAATAGTTAAAAATTTTAAAAATACATATTAAATGGCTGTAAAGGAATTCTTCATGTCCATATAGTTTTACTGACAAATTCCACCAAACATTTAAAGAAGAAATAACACTAATTTTACACAGTACCCTACAGACAATAGAAGAGGAGGAAAACCTCAACTCATTTTATGAGACTAGCATTACCCTAACACTAAAATCTGACACCCATAGTACCAAAAATCAAACTAACTAAAACTCAAGACAGACCAATGCTCATTATCATAGACACAAAAGTTCTTCAAAAACAAAAAGAAGACTAGTATATTAAATCCATAAGTAAAAAAGCATACCACAATCAAGAAGAGTTTATTCCAATAATGCAAGGCTGGTTCAGAATTTTAAAAAATCTATAAACTAATCTAACATATTACAGTTGGCTTTTAGTTTATAGTAAATAAAGCTTATATTTATTAGTTTATATATATTAACAGTTTAAATAAGAAAGACCACATGATCAGATCAATTGATGCAAACAACAACAACAAAATTCAATACCCATCAAGGACAAGAACTTTCAGCAAGCTAGGAATAAAAGGGGACTTTCTCAAACTGCTAAAGGACATCTACAAAAAAGCTACAGCTAACATCATACTTAATGATGAAAAGTTGACTGCTTCCCCACAAGACTGAGAAAAAGGAAAGGATGTCTGCAGTCAACACTTCTATTTAACATGGTACTGGAACTCTTAGTGCAGCAAAGCAAGAAAAAGAAATAAAAAGCAAGCCAATTGGAAAGGAAAAAATAAATTATGTCCTTATTTACAGGTCACATGGTTGTCTACATTAAAAAGACTCCAAGAAATCTACAAAAAAAAGTCCTAGTCCCAAAAATAATAAGTAAGTTTAACAAGGTCGTGGGACACGACATCAACACAATCATATTTATTTTTTTATTAACGTGTCCTTCAATTTAATGATATTTGCTATAAAGTCCCACTCTATAATACAATACATAGAATCTTTTTGTTTTGAATTTAGCTTTTAAAAAAATGTATTATACTGTGGTAAAAAACACTTAACATGAAATTTACTGTCTTAAAAATTTAAGTGTACAACACACTGTTGTATTATTGGCTGATACAATGTTTTATAGCAAACCATTGGAACTTATTCATCTTGCTTAGCTGAAGTTTTATGCCCATTGATTAGTAACGCCCCATTTTCCCCTCCCGCCAGCCCCTGACAGCCAGCATTCTACAATTTGATTCTATGAATTTGACTATATTAGATTCCTCATATAAGTGAAATCATAGTATTCGTCTTTCTGTGACTGGCCATTTCAATATAAAATCCTCTGGTTCAAACATGTTGTTACATATTGCAGAATTTCCTTCTTTTTAAAAGCAGAATAGCGTTCCATTGTATGTATATCCCACATCATCTTCATCCACTTACTTGTTCACGGACATGAAGGTCGATTCCACATCTTGGCTGTTGTGAATAGTGCTGCAACTTCTGCAAAAATGCCATTGGGATTTTAATAGGAATTGCATTGAATCTGTAGATCACTTTGGATAGTGGGGCTATTTTAACAATGCCCATGAAGTCTTGTAATCCATGAACAGGGCATGTCTTTCCATTTGTGTCTTCTTTAATTACTTTCAACGTATTTTGTAGCTTTTAGTGTGCAAGTCTTTCACCTTCTTAGTTGTTCTTTTTCAAGTATCTTATTCTTTTTTGGTGCTATTATAAATGGGATTGTTTTTCTGGATTTCCTTTTCATATGGTTTTATATACTAGCATTAACAATATGAAGCAAAAATTTGAAACACAATAAGATTTACGATAGCCCTGAACAAATAAAACACATGTAACTCTAACAGCCTATGTAGAGAATACACATGCTGAAAACTACAAAACACTGAATGAACAAGTAAAAGAAAATCTAAATAAATGGAGGAAAAATACTCAGTTTGTGGATGGAAAAAATACAGTAAAGATGTCAATTCTCCACCAGTTTATATATAATCCTATAAAAATTACAGCAAGATGTTTGAAGATATAGACAAGCTGGTTCTTAAATGTATATGGTGGGCCGGCCGAGTGGCACGATGGTTAAGAACTCGCTTGGGACGCCAGAGGGCCCCGGTTTGGATCCCACATATGAGGGCCAGTGACACTGCCCTCCACAGCTAAGATGCTGAACAAAAGCTCAACCTGGAGCTGGGTTGCCGTGAGTCGCCGGCGACGGCGTAGGCTGCAGTCCCTGTGGCAGTGGGTTGCCATGGGCTGCTGTGTGTAGCCAGCAGCCAGCGTGAGCGGCCAGCAGCCGCAGTGAGCGGCCGTCCAGAAGCCGGCGACTGAAATGCCTCACCAGGGAAGAGCGCAATGACGGTGCCAACTTGGGCCAGTGAAGCAACATCCTCCACAACTAGATTGAAGAACAAAAATGACAGCAACTTGTCTGTTCCCCTTCCCCCAATTCCCCAGCACTGTTCCCATCCCCCCAATTCCCCAATAAAAATCTTTTAAAAAAAATGTATATGGTGTATCAAAGGAGCTAGAATTGACAAAGAAGAGTAAAGTTGGAGGAATCCACTATTTGATTTAAAGACTTACTATATAGTTATAGTCATCAAGACAGTATAGTTTTGGTGGAGGGATAAACACATAGATATGTAGAATAGAACAGAGTCCAGAAACAGACTCACACAAATATGGCCAACTGAGTTTTGAAAAAGTGCAAAACCAACTCAGTGGGGAAAAAAACTACGTTGAAACAATTACACATAGATAAGAAATATAAACCTTGACAGTAACTTGCACCTTACACAAACATTAACTCTAAAATGTCATAAACCAAAACAATATGTTAAGCTGTAAAAGCATTAGATGCACTAAACAGCAGAGTGAACACTGCAGAAGAAAGGATCAGTGAACTTCATGACATTTTAATTAAAAAATGCCCAAAATAAAGCACAGAGAGAAAAGACGGAAACAAAAACATAACAGAACATCATTGCTCTGTGAGAAAATTTCAAGCAGTATAATATACAAGTAACCAGAGTCCCAGAAAATATCAAACAGTATAATGTACTAATCAGAGTTCCAGAAAAAGAATGAGGCAGAATAATGCCTAAAAAAATACTATCTCAAATTTGATGAAAAATAGGACATCATAAATACTAAAAGCTGGCAAATCCCAAGCAGGATAAATATTCTGAAAAACCACATTGCACATAATATGTTTAAACTTCTGAAAAACAAAGAAAAATCCTAAAAGAAAAATAAAGAGAAAATTGTAAATGACTTGGATATGGGAGTGTGTGTGTGGGAAGGCTTATCGCATATGAGTGAACAATAAGATTAATAGCTAATTCTTCTCAGAAACAATGCAAACCAAAATACAATGGAATGACATCTTCAAATTGATGTAATAAAAAATAGATAAAAAGAACTTTCAATTTAGAATTCATATCCAGTGGAAATATATTTCAAAAATGAAAGTAAAATAAAGACACTTTCTGATAAATAAAAGCTGAGAGTATTTAGTGTCAGCAGATACGTACTATAAGATGTGCCAAACAAAGTTTTTCAGGTAGAAGTAAAATGAAACGACTTGGAAACTTGGCTCTAAAGAAGAATTGAAAAGTTCCAGAAATGGTAAATAAATGGGTAAGTATAGAAGACCACTGTTTATTTATTTTGATATTTCTTTAAAAGATATTTGACCGTTTAAAACAAGACAGTATATGAGGCTTATACCATATAAAGCTAAGATTTTGATTTGATTTGATCTAATATTTTGCTAAGAATCATTGTGTCCATATTCATGAGGGATATTGATCCGTAATTTTTCTTCTCTTGTCATGTCTTTGTTTGATTTGGGTATCAGGGTAATTCTGGTCTCATTCAATGAGTTTGGAGTTGTTCCCTCCTCTTCTGTTTTTTGGAAGAGGTTTTATAGAATTAGACCTATTTCTTCCTTAGATGTTTGATGAAATTAACCGGTGAAACCACCTGGGTCTAGCTGGCACTTCCTTTGCTGGAGGGTTTTTAACTATAAAGTCAATCTTCTTGATAGATGTGGTGCTATACAGATTACCTGTTCCTTCTTGAGTGATTTCAGTAGTTTGGGTCTTTCAAGGAATTGATCTATTTAATGTACATTGTTGAATTTATGGGCATAGAGTTGTTACATTTCTTTATTCTTTTTAATTTCTGTAAGATCTGTAATAATATCCCTCTTCCTTTCCTGGTGTTTGTAATTTACATATTCTCTCTTTTTCATTCCTGGTCTATTTGACTAGTGATTTATCACAAGAAAGAAAATGAATATAACCTACCCTGGGTTCTATTCATCTTTATACCAACTGCAGTTGTAAAACATAACCCTTAATGTTTTGTTGAGAAAGGGGCCTGCAAGGACAGAAGTACCTAGGGCCTCGACATAATGCAATCTGGCTCCGGAATTATATAGATCATAATTAGTTGGTAATCCTGATCGAGATATGTCTCTTTAATATCACAACCTGTTTGTTCATCTATAAAACAGGACAAACAGTGTTTGTCTCAGAGGAGTGTGGCTTTTTAGAAGATTAAGCAAAATCATGAACATAAGTGCTTATCAAACTGCTTGTTGTACGTTGAGCACCCAATAAATGGTAGCTGCTTTTAAAATGCATATAACATGCTACATACTTGCTTAGTCTGTTCTGTGTTTTCATTCATCAATTTAAATGGGGTTAAGACTGGGGAAAAGAGAGGGGTTGTTATTTTTTAGTACATATTTCTGTATCCCTGCTGATTCAAAATTTCCTGGACAATTTATTTTTAAAAGCTCTCCAGGGGATTCCAGTGATTGACTAGATTTGGAAATCAATGTCTTCTTAACTATCCAAACTATTGCTAGTGTGAAAAATGCTTTGTTGTTTTAGGAAAATGGACTGGGGTGTGGAGAAGGAGCTGTGAACATCGTGTGCTGAAAGATCCCATAGGTACTATTTTTTCTTCAAAATCTGATTGTTTGGAGTGATGCATGTCTGTTTGGCATGGTGATGTTATTTGTTACTGAGCCATGGACATCTCTGAGAATTTTATCACTGCTATCAATGGACCCTTTTCCAGGAAATCCAGAATATTTCACAAACAGCTTCAGAGAGTTAAAGAGCCTTTAGAAGCTTTCTAAAACAGAGCTTTCAGATTAGTGGACATGGATGACAGAAGTCAACTATAAGATGACCCACTCAAGCTCTTAGCTAGTCATGTTGCAACCAGATATTGGAAGGTCAGTCACGCTGCAGTGTTTATTCCACTGCATTATGCGTTCTTTTTTTTTAATAGGAGGAAAATCTAACATATATGTCTAAAGTTACTTTGCTCACAAGAATGGATAACTCCCCCTCAAAGAAGCCTAGAAAATAAAATACAAGCTGTGTGGGAAAACTCTATACTACTTACTTGGTTCTCAGTTTCCTTCATGATAAGATGAGGGAGAATGTTGGATCAAAGCAATGGTTTTTCTTTTCTTTTCTCATTATGTATTTTATTTCAAAATATTTTAACCATGGAAAACAATATAATGAACCCACATATATTCACCATCTGCATCAACAAACATGAACATTTTGCCATATCCGTTTACGAATTTTTAGGAAAAGTAAAATGTACTAAACTACAATTGAAAATTCCTTGATGCATTAAGCTGATCTCATTTCCCTACCTTCCAGAGGTAACCACAATTCTGAAGCTGGTGTGTCTTTCCATCATTGTTTTAAATTTTGTTACATATGTTATGCATAAAGAAAATACCATATTGTTCAACCAGTTTGGGAATTTGAGTTGAACTGTAGCAAACTCTACATAATTATTTGGCAATTTATATTTTCACTTACCTTTATGCTTTTGAGATATTTCCATGCTGACATTTGTAGCTCCAGTTCGTGTATTTTAGTTTCTGTGTAGTATGCTGTTGAATTAATATCCCCTGAAATTTTGGAGTAAGTGTGACATTCAAGAATAATGGAATTTATCTTAGAGAATAAGACCAGAATGTATCTTTTTTTTTTTTTTTTTTAAGCTAAGCCATCCTGCCACCTGTTGGCAGCTAAGTGGCAGCTCAGCTCGGGCTGAGAATCAAACTGGCAACCCTGTTGCTCAGAGCTCACACTCTTGAGCGAGCGAGCTCTTAACCAATTGAGCCACTCAACCGGCCCCCAGACTCTATCTTCTTATCTCCAGTATTCTTCCAGCCTCATTGCCTTGAATATGGCTCTCCTACAAGGTGACAACTGGAGAAATGTTGGTATTGTGTCCACTCTCCTGGGATTCCTTTCCATCCTTAGGGCCTAGAAACCCTCTCAGAGATATTTAAACTGGAACAGACAACTCTACCATATACTGCCAGGTTAGACAGTGGATCGCAGGACCTGCAAGACCTTATCGCTTAGCCCCTCATTTCACCTGGCTGAGTTAGTTGAACCTTATTTATTGTGTTACAGAGGGAATTGACTGGACCACGGTTAATTTATCTGTCCTCGACCGATGAACATTTTGGTTGTTTCCATCACTTATTCCTTTGGTATTTAACATCATTTTATGTTTTCTTCTATCCATATGCGAGTGTTTCTCTAGAGTGTTCATCTTAGAGTGGAACTGCTAAATGAACACAAGGAAGCCAGACATCTTCAACTTTGCTAGACGTTGCCAAATTGCTCTTTTATCAGTGATACCAGTTTATCTTCCAACCAGATGTTATGGACTGAATGTTTGTGTCCCCCCCAAAATTTGTATGTTGAAGCCCTAATCCCCAGTGTAATAGTATTTGGAGGTAGGGCTTTTGGGGAGGTGATTAGGTTTGATAAGGTCATGAAGGTAGGTCATGAAAAGATAAGTGCCCTTATAAGAGAGGAAGAGATATGAAAACTCTCTCTCCACACCACACAAAGAAGAGGTGATGTGAGCACACAGAGAGGTGGTGACTGTCTATGTAAGTCAGGAGGCAGGTTTGACCTTGGACTTCTAGCCTCCAGAACTGTGAGAAATGAATGTGAGTGGCTTAAGCCACCCAGTTCATGGTATTTTGTGTTAGCATCCCAAGCTGACTAAGACACCAGCAATTTAGGAAACTTCTCTTTGTCCCATTTCTTCATTAAGTATTTACTTGGCATTGTCACATTGTTCCCAATCAGATGAATATGAAAAGGCATCTAATTATGGTATTAATTTACATTTCCCTGATTGAATATTCTTTGATATGTTTTTTGGCTCCTTTGACACCTTCTGCGAATTAACTGTTTACATATTTGACACATTTATAGAGGAGTACTTGTCTTTCTCTTACTAATTTGTAAGAATCCCTCATATATATTGTGGTTATAAAACTGGTCAATTACCTGTATTATATTACCTCACAATTCATGGCTTGTCTTTTAACTTTGTTTATGGGTTTTGAGGGTTTTTGTTTTTTTTTGTCTTACACAAGTTTTTACTTATCAGAAAAAACTTGTTGAAATACAGCTTATGTGCAGGAAATTGTACACAGCATGATGTACACACCTACGGAGACAGCACCCCAGAGGCCTCTTCGTTCTCCCCTTCAATCGTGGCCTTCGTCAAAAGTAACCACCATTCACACTTCTAATGCTGTTAATTAGTCATGTCTGTTTTTTGAACTTCATGTAAATGAAACAATGCAGAAATATTATTTTCCTTTGGCTTCTTTTGTTCAGTGTCATGCTAGTGAAATACATCTGTGTTTTTGCTTGAAGCAATAGTTTGTTTCTTCTCAACATTGTATATTTTATTACTTAAATATACCACAGATTATTTATCCTTTCTATTAGTAGACATGTTTTGGGTTAATCCAGATAGTTTTCCTGTGAACATTCTTGTATATGTTTTTGGAGAACATACGAAAACAGAATATTTCTGATTGACATATGTCTATGAGTGAAATTGCTGGTCACAGTGTATGCATGTATCATCTTTACTAGATATGCTACACACAATTCAAAAATTTCTTACCAGTTTACACTCCCACCATCAATGCATAAAAGTTCCTGTTGTTTCACAACCTGGCTGCCATTTGGTATTAACAATTGCTTTCATTTGAGCCATTCTGGTTGTGTGTGTGTGTGTGTGTGTGTGTGTGTGTGTGTGTGTGTGTGTGTGTGTGTGTGTGTTAGAATCTCACGATGGTTTTAATATGTATTTTCCTGATGACTAATGAGTTGAACTTTTTTTTATGTTTATTGGAATTAAGATTCCCTCATTTGTGAAAGGCCTGTTCAAGTCTTTGGCTTATTTGAAGGAGGTGTTGTCTGTCTTTTCCTTTTGATTTGTGGGAGTTATTTATATATTTTAGGCATATATGGACAAACGATATTTAGACATCCTTTAAGAGACGTATACATCTGAGATATATTTAATGTCTTCCTCACTTGGTGCTTTGCCATTTCAGTTCCTAATGGCATCTTTTTCTATATTTTCTATATAATATACTCATATTTCTATATTTTCTATATACTTTGAATCATATAAAATTACCTTTTAAAAATTGAGCATAACACATATAGAGAGAAGCACATGTAAGTGTACAGCTCAAATTTTCACACACTGTAACTAGATCCCAGATAAAGAAACAGAATATCATGAAGAAATCACGTCTCCTTTACTTCCAGTCACAGTCTTCTAAAGGGTAACCACTAAAGTGACTACTAAAATTACAGACTAATTTTTCATGTTTTGGAACTTAACACAAATGAAGTTATACTTTTTTTCTTCTTTTTTTTTTTTGGAGTGGGGGAAGGTCTGGCTTCTTTGTTCAACAATAGGTATCATTGCTTACAATTCTTTTATTGTTAACTAGAATTCTCTTGTATGAATATGCCATAATTTATGTATTCATCCTACATTTGATGGGTATGCTGATAATGTCCATGTTGTAACTATTATGGCTAGTATGGCTGTGAACAATCTTGTACACTTTTTTTGCGAACACATAGACGCATTTCCTTCTGATATATACTTAAAGTGTGGAATTGCTAGTTCATAGAGTATGCTTGTGTTCAGCATTAGTAGGTAATTCTAAAGTGTTTTTTCAGGTTTTTTTTTACCAATCTACACTCCCACCAGCAGTTTTTAGAGGCATTTGAGGAAGGAAGCCAGCTGAGAATAGAACTACAAAACCCGCCTGCAGACTTGTAGACTGAACAAATGGTTCTTGTTTTGAGCCATTGAGTTTTACTGTGGTTTGTGATGCATTGTTGTTGCAATATATAACTGATACATTTGCATTCTTGGAGTAAACCCCCAGTTGGTTACAATATATTAATTATCCTTTTATATAGTGGTGAATTAAAATTGCTAATATTTAAATTAAGATATTTGCACCTATGTTCATTACAGATGTTGGCTTTTAAATTCCTTTTTTTGTAATACCCGTCAAGTTTTACTATCAAGTTATGCTGGCCTCATAAACTGCGATGAGAATTTTCCTATTCACCCTCACTCTCAAACACTTTTCCCCCACTAATCTCTGGAAGAGAGTGTGAGAAATTGCTGTTACTTCTTCCTTAAATGTTAGGAAGAATTCACTGGTAAAGACTTTTAGACTTTGAGATCATACAGTGGAAAGGATTTAAATTCTAAATTCAGTTTACTTAATACATATGGGATTATTTATATCTTATATTTCTTCTTGATTCAGTTTTTGGCAATTAGAGCATTTCTAGAAATGTGTCAGTTTGACTGAAATTTTCAAATTTATTCACATGAAGTTAACAATATCCTTTTATTATCTATTAATCTCTGCAACATCTGTAGTGATATCCTCATTTTAATCTCTCATATTTGGGAATTTTTCCCATGTCTGTTTTTTTATCAGCTTTGCTAGAAGTCTGTTAATTGTCTTAGTATGTTCTGAGAACCATGTTTTATTTTTTATTAATACATTTATTTTCTATTTTATTTATTCACATTATTTTTATGATTTCCTTTTTTTCACTTCCTTGGGATTAATCTTTTTTCTTCATCTTCTTGCATTGGATACATAGGTAACTGATTTTCAGCCTATTCTGTTTTCTCACATATGCACTTGAAACTGTACATGACACCCTTAGCACAACTTTAGCTGCATTTCACACAGTCTGTACTTTCATCATTACTCAGCTCAGAATGCTTTTTTAATATCTTTTGTATTTCTCCTTTGACATTTGGATTATTTAGATGTATACTGCTTATTTATCAAAGAGTGGGAATTTTCTAGTGATTTGTTTTTAATTTTTTGCGTCATTCCACTGTGGTCAGAGAACATGTCCTGAATGATTTATCTGTCCTTGTTCTGTGTTCCAAGCAGATGACAGGTTCTGAGTATAAAATCATCATGCTGTCTTTGTTGGTTTTCAAACTGTGAACCATAGACTCTTGTGGTTTTTCCAAGTCAACTGGGAGTCAGAAAGAGCAAAAACAGGCCGAATTCTATCCTCCCACTGCCCTATTTCATTTTATTTAGAGCAGATCTACTTTGTCTGTTTTATTTATTCGGTTTTAATATAAATTTTTTTTTGTTTAAATAGTGCTTTGCTGTTTAAAAACCAGTGAATTAGAATATCCTGCAGTCCTTCCATTTGAAATACCATCACTGTGTTCTATATATTTTGCTACTAGCAAAACCCAAAGTCATCCTGCCAGGGTCAGAATGATCTTATCAGGTTAACGTGGCACCCTAGCCTTTATGCAGTGGTTTCATTAAGTTGATCCAGTTATATTATTATTGTATTAATTTCATTGTATGATCGATGTGTGTATGACCAGATGGGCCTCTGCTAAATTTTATAGAAACCAATACAGTCCGTTATCTGTTTAGCTAGTAAAAGACGTTCAGCCCATCCTAGGAATCAAAGATGTACAAGTTAAACCAATCATATGATTTTCTTTATCAGAATGGCAAAGATTAAGTATTTTTATACACCGCTGGAGGGAACCTGTATTGAAATTTTTTAGCTTCAGTATTTTTTTTTTATAAGGAAGGAGCTGGACTAAAGTCAGGTGTCACAACCTCTAATGCCTTCAGGAGCCAATAAAGGGAGATCAGACTGACGTGACTCTTTCCATAAAAGTCATCTGCAGAAGCCATCTGCACAGTTCTCAGAGTGTCACCAAGAAGAATGAATTGAGCCAAGATGAATTTCAGATATAATGACAATAATTAGATATACTCAGACATAAAGTGTTTTAGCATTCAACATCCCTTCTTATCACAAACACACACGCTTGGTGACAAATCCAGCTAATAAGCATAAGTAAAAATAAGTAAATCAGAACTGAAGAACCCATAGTAAAACTATTAGTGATGCATATGGAATTCTTTCAGATCTAAAACTAATACGAGCAATTACATAAAGCGTATTTATAGAACAGATTAGTCATATGACAAAATATAATAAAAATAATGATAAATAAAATCACTTTAACAATTAAAGAAGCAGTTAGAGGAGGTAGGAGGAGGTATGAGATGTTCTTTGATGGAATCAATTAATAGGGCAAAAATTGAAATTTGTTTCAAAAAAATCAGACCTAATGACTCCAACCACTAAATAGTTTTCATGATATCTTTCATCAGCCTTACAGAGCTAGTTTATGAAAATAAGAAATAAGGTCACTTTACCCTTTTCCCTTTTCTATTAAAGTCAAGTTAAATTAAAGTGAAGGCTTTTATACAAAAACATAACAGCATGTTCCCATTTTATAAGGTTTCAGATCTACTTATTTTTATATATATATAAAATGATACCTGAAATGGTACTCCCCTAATAATGATGACTGTTTTTTGGTGGGAGACAAGATGACATAGGAAATTCCTTCTTTGTACTGTTCTCCTTGGCTAAAACGATCTGTAATGATCATGTAACAACTTCATAAGAACTTTATTAGCGATGTTTTCTTCTTCAAAATAAAAATATACTGATTGCGATACAAATGCATAAATAAAATTGTGTGGCCCATTCCATAAGCTAAATTTGAGACCCAAATGATTGTGGAGATTTTTGTAATTCTCAGTCCTTTCAGGCTGGTCCCAACTAAGGAGAAGCGAGAAAACGCATGAAACATGTGTCCTCAGAGGGCATCCCATCAACCTGCTGCCCTGGCCTTGTGATTGGGGCTGTTCTCCCTCCCGCTCTCCACCAGCTGCCTTGTTCCTCTTCGGCCTGTGTGTACAAACTCTTCCACTGTCCTGTGTGCATTGGGATTTAAATCCTCCAGCTACATTGTGGGGCTATTGAATGGGAAGAGAGTCTTTTCCTCCCTGCCTAACTTTCCCTTGGAGGGAGCCGTATTTATTGCTTTAATTAGGGCACGGAGCTGTAAAAGGAAAGGCAAGTCTGCAGCCTTTTCTCCTGACAGCTTCGCTTGGGGAAGGCAACCTGGCAACTTCCTGCTGCAAGAACTGCCAGCTGGATAATTAGTACTGTGCGGCTCATAGTTTCAAAAAAAAAAAAAAAGTGGGATGGGGGAATGAGAATCAGCGTCAGCATCTTTAGCAGATTTTAGCATTCCAAAATAGCCGTCCAAACTGTTGCTGATGAAATAATTGCGAGATTTAAAAAATAATGTGACTTAGCGTATTAATGTTCTCTTTATGTGGGGGGAGGAGCAAGGTGTTGACACTCATCTAACCTGCAGCAAATGTCACTGAATCGCTGAGCTGGCTTTTTCTCTGTGTTGACAGGAGAGAATAATTCCCCACAATTATTCCTCCAGGGAGCATTCAATTTGCCAATTGATTAAGACAAGAAAAGACAAACTTTCTCAAGGTATTTTGGGAATTTGGCAAAGTCTAAATAAGTCATAAGCTTTGAAGGTAATAACCTGTATTGTAGTGTGTCCAAGGGTGGTTTCCAAAATTGTTAGTGGCCAGTAAGGTATGGCCCAGACCAATTAGAATAGAAGGTAAACATTATGCTGTACAATTACATGATGCCTCAGCGTTAGCTCTCGTTAAGTCCGTATTCACATGATGTACCTCTGCTTTGTTTGGGAGGAAGGATAGAAATCTCTGTTGGTCTCCAGAAGAAGGAATTATTTCTAAGCAGATTTGATTACTTTTTTCCTAATTCTGAACACATATAATAAATCCTTTATTTATTCATTCAACAACCACAATACCGAAGTCACTATGTGCCAAATATTGGGGCTACAACGATAAACAGCAAATACCACAGCCCTTGCTCTCAGAAGTTTACATTCTAAAGAAGGGGCCAACAAATTTTTTTTTGTCAAGGGCTTGATAATAAATATTCTCAGCGTTGCAGGCTATCAAGTATCTGTCACAATAGTTTGACTCTTCTGTTGTAGCTTGAGAGCAGCCATAGATAACACACAAGCAAACAAGTGAGCCTGTGTGCCAGTGAAACTTTACTCATGAACATTGGACACTGAGTTTCATATTATTTTCACATGCCCACAAAACAGTCGTCTTCTTTTGATTTATTCCTATTTGAAAATGTAGAAACCGTTCTTAGCTGGTAGGCTGTACCAAAACAGGTGGCCAGCAAGATTTGGCATTTGGCCTGTAGTTTGCAGGTCCCAGATCTGGAGGTTTAATAGTGAAGGGGATCAAATCACTAAGGTCAATTGGCTGATGTTGAAAGTGGAACAATAAAATACACACTGGCTTAGGTAGCTGTATGCCCACGGGTGTGTGAATTATAGGATCTTAGAGGTGGAAAAAATCGCAGAGACCTTTTTTGGCCTTGAATAACCTTCACAGAGTATTTGCTTCCCCACCGAGACATCCCCAACCAGGTGGCATAGCCCCTGCTTGAGCACCGTCCATGGCAGGACATGGGCAGCTTCCCAAGGGAGCCTGTTTTATTGCTGGCCAGAGGCGTTTTCATTAAATGTGTACTTTCATTAAATACATCTATCTATCTATCTATCTATCTATCTATCTATCTATCTATCTATCTATCTATCTATCTATGAAGGACTGAATCCCAGTGATGCTTCACTAGTATCCCTAGTCTGCCCTCTATGATAGGCCTCAGGGAATCAATACAAGCAGCTTTTCCGTAGGACATAATTTACAGACAGTTATCCCCTCACTGGGAAGCCTTTAGCAATTTTATAGTGATTATATTGTTTGCTTATTTCTGCTCCCATAGTTTGGTTCTTCTAATTGTAAGGGTGAAAAGGCATGGTTCTCGTTTCTCATTCTTTCTGATTCCTTTATATATTCAATATTAGCTCATTTGTTTCCAGCATGGAGAGTATTAAAGAGTAGGGAGAAGAAAATTAGATTGTTTCCTTTTAAAGGGGTGATTCAAAACATATTTGCATAATAATAATATGTGCCAATATTCTCTATTAAAGTTAATCTGCTTATGTGATAAGGCTTTTGCAACATGAGATGTAGCTTAGTTTCGCCTTGGGAAAAAGTGCTAATCCCAAATGAGCAGCATCTTCTTTGCAAAATAATTACTGCCAAAGCTATCATTCCAACCTTTTCCTGTATTTTCTTATCTTTATTTAAATATAAGGCCAATGGTTGACATCAACTTCAAAACAGGAGTTGCGTCCCAGTGGGCCAAAATACCAGGGCACAGTGGCATGCTGGGGGTGTGTGTGTGTGTGTGTGTGTGTGTGTGTGTGTGTGTGTGTGTGTCCACCTATAACACTGTCTCATCACTGCTGGACATTGTACTGGATAATGAATATAAGAGATGATTTTGGAGTCAGATGAACTATATCAAAGAACAGCTTCATCACATCATGTTTGAATAACTTTTTGCAGGCACTTCCCCGAGCATCGTTAAGTCTGTATTCATTTGTAAAATGAGAATAATAATAGACATGTTATAGCATCAAATGAAAAATGTTAGCAAATTGTTTAACAGGATGCCTGGAACCCAAATATGATTCTTTTCTTCTTCCTTTCAGCCTCCACCAAATCCCTTTTAAGGCTAGTAATTAGCAAATTGGGAGTGCAAGGCAAAAAATAAAAAAAATAAAAAAAAATAAAAAAGTGTGATGCTGGAATATGCCCTCAGAGAAATTCTCAAGCTGGAGCTACAAATACATTAGCCAAGCGACTGGCTCCTTGGCTGCTTTATATAAAAACCTTTTCCTAGAATCATTAAAATATGATCATAATTGATTATTTAGTTTAAAAGGAAACTTCGTTTCTCATTTGGAGGTGATTACCAGGAAGCAAGCTGGTGTGGTCCTCATTTAAATATAAATGTTGGTTGCAGCAAGTGCGATTACCTCAAAGTAAGAAGAGAACAAAACCTGTTGTATTCCTGGAGGTCGGGGTATTAACAACTTTTGACCTTGGGCACCAAGATATTGGATAATGGCCAACATTTTTGAGGCAGGTTACAATGTACTATGTACTTCATGTGCATCAGCTCTTTAATCCCCACAACAAAGTGCCAGGCACTGTTTGTCTCCATGTACAGATGGGGAAACTGAGGTGGGTAGGACCCCCAGTGAGTTAGTGCAGAGCCAGGACCTGAGAACAGGCTGGCTGGCTGTGGGTTTACATGGCCCCTCCTGTGTTCTCGATTGCACTCCTCCCTTCTTCATTGCCCTTCATTCTTTCTCCCTATTTCACTGGGGAAAAAAGTGAACAGGACTTTAAACCTGGTGAGTGGGGTCCTAAGCTCACAGCCTACAAGGCCCAGCAGATGGCATAACGAATGATGCAGGGCCATATAAGATGGTCCATAGAGAGAATGCCCTGAGGAAGCAGCTGGTACTCAGCTCCAAATAAGGATTTTTTAACATGTAGCAAATACTTTCCAGATAACCCTCCTAGGCACTTGGACTACTATGGTTAAGAAGATAAAACCCTGTGTCTTGGGTTGAATAGTGTCCCCCCCCCCAAATTCATGTCCACTCAGAACCTCAGAAGGTGACCTTATTTGTAAGAGGGGTCTTTGCAGATGTAATTAAGGTAAGGATTGAGATAAGATCATACTAGATTAGGGTGGACCCTAAATCCAATGAGAGCCCTTATATATAACCTTCCTCTTGTATGTAACCCAGTTTCCTCTTGTGATAACATCTTATATAGCCACAGGACAATTCCAAAACTACTAAATTAAACTTGCAGTACTACTATTAACTAAACTTTCAGAATGTATTTAGATTTCACCAGTATTTCTACTAATGTCCTTTGGCTATTTCCGGATCCCACACTGCATTTTCTTGTCATGTCTCCTTAGTCTTCTCTGATATGTGACAGTTCCTTGTCCTTTGTGACCCTGACGCTTTTGTAGAGTACTCATCAGTTATGTTCTAGAATGTTCCTCCATTTGGGTTTGCCTGATATTTTCTTAGGATTAGATAGGTTGTACATTACTGTGCGGGATGCTTCAGAGGTGATTTGCCCTTCTCTGTGGATCATATTGGAGCTGCATGATGTGGATGTATTACTGATGTTAACTTTGATCACTTGGTTAAGTGCTGAATTCTGCCAGAATTCACCACTGTAAATTTATTTGTCCTCTTGTAATTATTAAATATCTGGAAGGGGAGACTTTGAGACTATACAAATACCCTATTTCTGCTTAAACTTTTGCCTGCTAATCTTAGCATTCATTGATGGATCTAGCAGAAAACATTTAGAAACAGAAGATTTATCAAGACTTGTCCAATCAGACTTTAAATGTTCTAGAAAGCTTCTGTGATTTAAAGGAGCATGAAAAATAGGTAAATAGACAAGTGGATTAGTGAATAGAAAGAAAGAGCCCAAAGATCCAAGCGTATATGCAAATATAGATATAATAGTGGGGAAAAAATGGATTATTCAATAAATTGTGTATGGATAATTGGTTAATCATTTGGAGGAAAATAAAGTTAGATCTATTTAATACATGCACACATATATTTCAAATATATAAATATAAAATTAGATCTGTAAAGCTGCTAGAATAAAGTACAGAACAATAGTTATATAATCTTAGAAAGGGGAAATCTTTGCTATACATGATTAAATACTAGAAATCTAAAGTAAAAAATGGATAGTTTGCATGAAAGTTTAAAAAACTTTTATCCAGTGAAAGATATTGTAAATAATTTTTTAAAAAAGCAACAGATTGGGAATGTGTGTGTGTATGTGTGTGTGCACATGTGTGTGTACGTGTGTATTTGAGAGTTCTTACAAATCAATGTAAAATAATAACAAGCCACACTCAAAAAATAGGCAAGGAGCATAATCATGTCATTAACAGATAAAGAAATGTAAAAGGCTACTTAGTGCTCATGGGAAAGGAGGGTAAAATCTATAATTTGGGAAGTAGAAATTATAACAATTAGCTATTTTTATTAGATTTATTATTATTTAGATGGGCCTTTTAAAAACCATTATAATATTCTTTATTAGTGAGTGTGTGGGGAAAGTGTTGCTCTCTGAGATGTGTGATGAGAGTGCATTTTGTTGCACTTTAGAGGACAACTTGGCAGTATCTATCAAAGTTATAATTGCATAAGGCTTTTGATATAGCAGTCTCACTTCTAGAAATATTAGTGGGAATGTAAAAAAAACTACACACACACACACACACACACACACACACACACACACACACAATGATTTCATTCCAGAAGTAATTAAAACATCAAAAACTAGAAACTAATGCCAATCTACACAGGCATAGTTAAATCAATTATATTCATGCAAAGGGTTAACTACATAACTGTAAAAAGAATATGAGTGTTTTATGTGTTCTGACAACCAGGAATCATGTTATAATTGAAGTAAAAGTAAAATCAGAATGGGAAAAGATACTCCAAAATTTTATGAAAAAATGTCCAGTTTCTTTAGAGATCGTAAAACTAAAAATAAAACAATGAGAATACCATACAACATGTATAAGTTCAGACCCTTTTACTAAACTATTCTACCTGTTATTTTAAAAAATTATTTTTTTCCAGTTACGGTTGACATTCAGTATTATTTTATATTAGTTTCAGGTGTACAGCCTAGTCGCTAGACATTTATATAATTTATACAGTGATCCCCCAATTAGTCATACCCACCTGGCACTAGACATAGCTGTTGCAACATTATTGACTTTATTTTATATGCTGTACTTTACATTCCCGTGACTATTTTGTAACTACCAGTTTGTACTTTGTAATCCCGTCCCTAGGCCAGTGCCAATTCAGATTTGGCTATGTGGGGGTGGGCTTAACACAGGAAAGATGGTACCTACCTGCCAGCTGCATGGGAGGAGGATTCTGCACAGAGAAAATGGCAACTGTTCCTTCGGTCTTTGCCCTGAAGCCACACAACTAAGTTTCTCCCTGTTTGTCGTTGACGCCCCTCCCCTGAGATACATACATATCAATGTAATGTGAAATGAAAAAGGCAAAACAGGCAGACAAGTATGGTATGATCCAACTTTATAAAAAATGTATAGAAAAAAAGGACAGAAACTGATATATACTTTAAAGAGTTATTGCCTTCAGATCAGAGATTCCATACCTGGGAATCTGTACTTTCCCATCCAAAAGGCAAACAAATCTTCATACACCAAGATTTTTACTGCAGCATTGTTTGTAATGGCCAAAACACTGGAAACTAACCAAATGACCAGAACTTTGAGAATTGTTAAGTTAGAATTTGATACATTCATATAACAGATTGTGTTTTGGCTATTAAAAATGTTGCAAAGAATTTTAAGTAATATGCAAAAACATGGTGTCATATAAAGTAAAAAATGTAGGCAATAAAATGTTATCTGGTCATAACCGTAAAAATACATGCGTAGAAGAAATTCAGAAAGAAAATGTACTAAAATGTACTAGTTATTTGTCTTTGTGGTGGGGTTATGGGCAATCTTGATATTTCCCATTACACTTTTCTGTATTTTGCAAAATTTATTCCATGAGTATGTATTGATATTAGTATCAGAGAATAATATTGTTTTTAAAAGAAGAAAAAGCACAAGGAGTAAGGTGTTTTTCAGATGTGTATTCTATTAAATATTTCCAGTAGTCTCCCCAGAACAATGAGACAGCAACAATTCACCATGAAACTTAGAACAACCCATAGATCTGAGACAAAGTGAAGGTCAGACCTTTAACTGTTGGTTTTACTCTAGCCAAGAGAGGACAAGTACAGTAAAAATGATGTTAGGGATAGAAGGATAATTGGTGCCTTGAGGTCTGCACTGTGCTGTTTTGTAAGAAAAATTTGTGGTAATGATATTTTTAAGTCAGTAAGGCACAGACCTCTGGGTATGAATTAAAACCTAAGAGAAATGTGTATTAGGGAGCCAAAGGATAAAGAAATAGCCTACAATTCAGTGAGGGTCAGCATAAAGATTTTGTTTCTGTGTTTGTTTGTTAATTTTAAGCCTGATTAATAAAAAAAGAAGTTCACAAAATGGCTACAGAAGGGTCTGATGACTCACTTTTCAAAAAGATTGTTCTAGAATTTCTTAATAGCAAGTTTTCTTCAGATACATAAATGTTCACTTTTTAATCATTAAGACTGTCAAGAACTAAATGGAAACAAAAGCAATTAGGATGCGAAAAATCATTGCCAAATTGCAGACCTTCAGAAATGAAGACAAATGATAGTGGAAGTCAACAGGATTAGGTATATAAACACTTGTTTACAGACATATCTTTGGCAGCTCAGTTATGGGGACTCTCCAAATTATATGTATTCTGTGTTGCTAGTAAAAGTAAGACCGGTGAGTAGAAGCTACAAAGAATCAGTATTTCAGTTTACTGTAAGGGTAATTTTTGCTAGCCATTAAAAATATGTTCAATGAATTTCGTTACCTTCTGTACTGACTCAAGTCACTATGGAGTCCCATCAGAGATCATGTCATTGCATTTGGGTTGATGAAACTCCCATACCATTTAGGAAGTGATCGACTTACCATCCCACCTTCTGTATTTCAAATCTAGCTGATGGTATCACCATACTCTTTCCATTTGCCTAAGTTGATGATTGAGGGGTCATTTTAACCTTAATCTACCTCATATTAAATTAGGTATCAGTTGAGCTTTAGAGAAATACATGTAATGTTCCAAGTATCTCCTAGTACATCCACTGCCCCACTGCAATGTCTTTTAAGCTCTTGTCATCTTCTACTCATCTATTATAATAGTCTTCTCATGCTGTTATTCCTGCTCACCCAACCCTATTGATTGAGTAATATCTCAGTTTCGCAGCTCAGAGCCTCTTCTCTGAGGCATGGTAACCCTTTTGCAAACCAGCACATGTCCTAAATAACAAGATGTCACTGGTGGAATTTGAAGTCTTTAAGTCTATGGTATACTGAAAGTGAACACAGCAACATCAAACCCAGCATTTTTAATTATAACACTTCAAAATTAATGACAGACACCAAACCAAAAATCCAAGAAGCTCGGAATTACCCGAGCAAGATAAATACTACACACACACACACACACACACACACACACACACACACACACACACACACAGTAGTCATTCAAATGACATTCAATCCACTGAGCACAAAGACAAAGAGAAAATCTTGAAGATAGCCAAAGTAAAAAACACACATTACATACAGATGAAAAAAGATAAGCATTAAACAGACTACTTGTCAGAACCATGATTTCAAATAGATGTACAAACTTAATTAACCAAACAAACACTGAGAGACTTCATTGCCAGTAGGCTTACTCTACAAAAAATATTAAGGAAGATTTTCTACAGGCAAAAGAAATATGATATGAAACAGAAACTTGGATCAATGCAAAGTAATGAAGAGCCCTGAAAATAGAATAAATGAAGGTAAAATGAAATCAGTGCCTTCTAATATTTAATTGCTCTCAAAATTATCTAAAGCAAAAATACAAGCAATGTATTGTGTGTTTATAACAAATGTGAACATTAAATTATGACATCAATAGAGCAAAAATGAAAAGAAGGATTATAGAATATTCTGTGTTCTTTAAACTACACATAATGTGACATGCTTTTGAAGGTAGACTGACTAAAATGGTATACTGTAAATCTTAGAGAACCACAAAAATCTTAAGTGAAATGGTAGAAATACTAAGCCAAGAGATGAGATAAAATTTAATCATAAAAAAACTGATCAAACCCAAGATGAACCATAAAAATAGGGAAACAGAAAGAAAAAAAAAGGCAGATAAATTTTAAAAACGCTATCAGCTGGCTGAGTGGCTCAGTTGGTGAAGAGCTCGCTCAAGAGTTTGAGCTCTGAGCAACAGCGGTTCGATTCCCGACCTGAGCTGAGCAGCCACTGAGCTGCCAACAGGTGGCAGGATGGCTCAGCTTAAACAAACAAACAAACAAAAAAGAGCTATCATGTTGATAGACTTAACCTTAACCACATTGATATTACATTAAATGTGAATGGTCTAAACACACCAATTAAAATATAGAGATTGCCAGAATAAGAAATAAGCCCCAACTCTATACTTCTACAAGAAATACAATTTAAATATAATGATATAAATAAATTGAAAATAAAGATCTGATTAAAGATATATGATACAGACACTAACAAAAAAGACTGGAATAACTATATTAATATAAAAAATATACAAAGTAGAATTCAGAGCAAGGAATATTATCAGGAATAAAAAGAAAAACATTAGGTAATGATAGAGGGTTCAGTTCTCCAAGAAAATATAAAACTCCTAAGCATGTAGGCACCCAACAGTAGAGCTTCAAAATGCATAAGGCCAACACTGATGGAATTGAAAGGGGAAATAGAGAAATTCATGTTTGGTTGCACTATTTGCAGGCTTACTGCTCTGTTGATTTTGACAGTGTACTAGGGCAGAGTAGGGAATGAAAGTTGAATAGAGGTAGGAAGTCAGAGCCATAGGTAATCTTGAAAATGTTCAGTTCTTTGTGCATTTGTGGGATTTTGGGAGAGCATCAGAATCCCCAGAATGTGGAGTAGGATCAGCGCCACCCCATTCCCTTCTGGATTTCAGGAAAGAATAGGCTTTGGCTCATTGGGCAGATTATGGTTTGTAGGCCATTACCTTGGAGGCACATTCTACAATCAATCTGCCAGAAAGACAGTGAACCAAACCTTTGTATAACTCTCAGAGGTTGGACAACTTATCCCCTCGGAATGAAAAAGGAGGGCCCCAGTGAAACGGAGAATTGATGTTTGTCTCTGGTTTTGGCAAGGAATGAAATGTTACATAGCCCAGGAAGAATTGCTCGTTTGACTTAATTTCTGTGTTTTCAAAATATTCAGAAAAGCATAAGCACAATCTTATTTCTCATAAAAGCAACCTCCCCTAACTGAAAAGCCTAGCACAAAGCCAAACCCTGCCTCTTAAAAGGGGTTAGCATCCCATCTGGGGGGTTAGTTTCAGTTTCAGGGAGGCTGATTTTAGGGGTGAAGTTGACACTTGCAGGAAGCTAGTAGAAACTTTTTTTGAGGGGGGGCAAAGATCGAATTGCTTTGCTCACAGTTCTGTGACTTTGTTGGAGCTCTGTGGTTGCTCATGCCTTTGGGACACGTTAATAATTACTAGACTATATTACTGAACAAAATTTAGCTCTTGGGAGGCCAGAGTGTTCTTCAGCAGCATTGGCCAATAAGAAAAACAATATCAGAGTATTAACACTGGAGGAGTTTAGAGACCTAAACTCAGTGTTTTCCACCAGGTTCTGTTGAGCCCAAAGGTTCTGAAAAGGTTCTTAGGCACAGGGAGAATGAGAGTGGAGCTGAGGGAACAGGGCTATAAGCCATCCACTAAAACAAAACCTTTCAACAAGAGCAGTTCTACCTATTTGTTTTATATTTGGATTGTGTTCCATATGAGATTTTATTTAGTAGAAATTAGTAATTTTATGCCTTTTTTCCCCCCCAAAAAAATCTAGATTAACAATTAGTGATCCAATTCAGGGGTTGGCAAATATTTTTGTAAAGAGCCAGAAAGTAAATATTTTAAACTTTTTGGCTACATACAGCCTCTATCACATGTTTCTCTCTCTCTCTGTCTCTCTCTCTCTGTATAATCCTTTAAAAATGTAAAAACAACAATAACAACAGCAATTGTCAGCTTGTAGGCCACATGTAGACAGGGCCAAGGGCCACTCTAGTTTGACCCTCTCAAGCCAAAGTTTGACTCTGATTTTGACCAACAGACCCACAGGGCATATGATCCTGAGATCCATTGAGCCCGTCCTGAACTGTATGACTCAGAGGCTTGTTACCTAGTTAAATACTGGAGTTTTATCCTAAAGGCATCAGAGTTGGGGTACTCTCTTTCAAGATGGCATTTATGTTGAACCAATGGTCATTTTGTGGTGCTGAGCACCTTACAGGAATAGGTCTGGAAAGCAAAGGGTAACAGTAGGAGTGGCCCCCTCACCATCACTCCCAGTGACTCACTTGGGTAAAATGTATGCTCTCTGATACCACACTTTTAGATTCCACTGGCCTAAAGCTTCTAGTTTCCAGGGAGTAGCTACTTCTACAAGGGGACACAGTAAGCATTTCACTAATCCTAAAAACCACAGCTCCTACTTAGTTTTGGGCTCTTCATTGCCAGTAGACCAACAAGCAAATAATGAGCTACTATACTGCCAGAGATAACGGACCCTGATCATCATGAGGATATTGGGTTCCTACATACGGGAGCCAAGGATAATTCACTGGTCGGCCATTGGCCCTTCCATGTCCAGTGGAAACCGTATTTGTATCCTACAACAGCCATGGCCTGGCAAAGGTGTACCCAGGAGTGCAGTCATCTCAGGGATGAAGGCCTCATTACCCTACCAGGCAAATAGTTTAAACTAGCAGAAGTTCTGGTTCAGGATAAGGTAAATCTAGAGCTGTTGTTGTAGATAAAGATGATGAATATCATTTGGGTGTGAGTAGTGCAAGAGCAGGACTGCATGAGATGCTGCTGGCGCCCAATCCATAACATAACCCTTTGCCTTCATCGCTTTGATGTGTAGCAGCACTTACCTGTACTTCTTTCCTTGAAGTTTCCTTTTATTTTAATTGCCAAATCTTGGTTTACTGTCTGCAGCGTAGCACCTAAGTGCTAGGGAATTAATGCTTCTTGGAAGCAGTCCTCACCAATACTGATCAAAGTCAAAGGATAAACATCTCAGCTATCTCACACCATAGGTGGGAGAGCCAGGAGGCAAGCCTTTTACTCTGGCTCCCAGAGTTTGTCCAGCTCAATTAAGCTTCATTTGCCTTCAGGGGTAGCTGGCTTGATACTGCACCCTTTACTTGCTGCTTTCCCAGCCTTTTTTTAACTTTCCTATTCCTTTACTTGTTTTCATTCACCTCCAAAATAAGCTACATGCATGCAAATCATTTTTCCAGGATCTTCTTTTGGGGAACCAAAAAAAAAAAAATAGGGAAAAGAGAGATGGGTTATTATTATTGGTTGTTTTTCAGACATAATCATGGGTTATATTGGGAACTATGTTTGGTGCCCATACACCTCATCCATTTATAAATGAGAACCTCACAGAAGCTGCAAGTATAAAGTGTAGCTCTTCAAATCCACCCCAACGTATTTTAATGTAAATATTAGCAGTACTGCTTGGTTCAAAATGAAGACTCCAAAACAAATGGTGAACTGAGTTGAGACAATAGGGATAAAATGGGATTGTCCCTGGGAGATTGGTATTTGTGGCCACCCTGCAAATATGCTGCACTTATTAGTTCCTGTCTCCCCTTTGCAATTTGGACTGACCTCATCATTTGAATTGCATATTTGGTTTCACATTTCTATGAGCTCCAAGTAACAGATTCCTGGCTGTTCTCCTATGTTTTGACTCCTTACCTTTGCCCAATGCTGAGATATCTCTTCATCTCAGTCTTCTGGGTCTCGGACGCCCATGACTTGAATGTCAGCCATGTAACTCAGCATCCAGTTAGCTATCACAAGCCTTTTAAATACTTGACGTCAGTAATTATTGTCTATTATTATTTTTTGTGAAGACTTTTAATACTTTTCAATCTTTCTATTTATTCTGTTTTCTATCATTTTGATGTCCTTTATACATCAGTTCCCAGCATCTCGAAAGATCTTGGCTATTTCTGGTGTTCTAGGGAGCACCCCAGTCTGATGGAGAAGCAACCACGTCTGAATAACACAGCTTTGATTTCAATACCCAGCCTGTACCTTTTCCAGACTTGGCTGAGCACCCTTGGTCCTTGGGAATATTCTTCTCTCTCAACAACTCTGGGAAGCAGAGTGACGCCCAATTCACATATCCTGAACTTTTAGTAATAAAGAGCATTTTAATTGAATTCCAAGGCAGTTAGTTTGGGTCTTGGAAATTCATCACTGTCTGTGGGTGGCCTCTTGAGAGGGGTATGTGGTGTGTGTGTGTGTGTGTGTGTGTGTGTGTGTGTGTGTGTGTGTGTGTGTGTGTATTTCCTTTCTTCTTTTGGATGGGTCCAGCTGAGACATGTTTGGTGTACTGAGTCATACAAGCAAATATAGCTCTAGCCCCAGCCACGTTCCTGGATCATCAGCTTTGCATAATATCCCTTTCTTAATTACGAAGGGGCCAAGACCTACTTAGCAACAGGATATTCGCCTCGTACTCGAGTCGACTCCTTCATGACGCCTGATGAATCCCAGAGAAGAAGACTTGTCTGTCTGTCTTATTTGTGACCTCACCTCTATGTCCTTCCAGAATGGCACAGTTAACTAAGAAAGCATTTTAACTGAGAAATTTAAAAATATCCCAGACAGCATAATTTAATGGTCAAAATATTCCACTTCAGGGAAGAGCAATTACAGGCCTCCTGTCTCTTCTATCTTTTGTGGAAAATCGGCATGGCTATCTCTTTTGCTGTCATCAAAGGAGAATAGTTTTGTGTCTACAGGGACAATTGTTGCACTTTGGGCGTCTGGAGCCTTCTGTGGTCTACTCTGATTAGTGGCCCCTTGGGAGAAATAATTAAACGCTCCGCTTAATGGATTCAGCGACCTCTCTTCAGGCTCTTATGTTCTCCTGGGTAGAAACTTGTCCAGATTGTGGCATCAGGAATGGTTTCCCTAAGAACGTGAAGCCTGAGTTAAGCACAGAATTTTGGAAAGATGGTTATAGTTTGGCTGGGGCCTATATCACCACTAACCAGCCCAGAATACACTTGACTCTTTCCAATGAAATCAGAATTCCTCTCTTATACTCAGAAATGCACTACACCCAGAGTGCAAGCGTCCTTCCATGAGCTCTGTGTCTTCCTTCCATCTCCCCTGAACCCCATTCTCCTTCTGCCATCTTCTAGGAGACATTTGAAAACTGGGCAAAACTTCCCTTTTTTCCATTGTTTGAGATGTAAGCCTGAACTTTTCCGCGGTGTTTTTTTTATCTTCCTCCTTGGTTGAAATCCATCCTACATCCTCGGCTTCTTTAAAAGCTGTTGCCCATAACAGAGCATGATCCTCTCTGCAGGACACCATTTCTCTTGGTAGTTCATCTGAGGGAGTGATGATAATTATGACAGCGGAGCACAGTAATAAATTTTCACACACCACAGTTGGATGTAGCTCCATGATACATACTCCCTTTTTTCCCTGTAACTTGTCTGATCATTTTCATGAGCACACCCACCCGCCTGCCGCTCCCTAGGAGTGCACTGGGCTGGACCCATCACTGTGTATTCTGAGAGCACCCTTTGATGAGGAGCCTGTGCTCCATTCATTTTTGGCCCCGTGGCACTTACTGACTCAGCTTCCCCTTGGCTCGTGTAGTCGTCTCAGAGGCCTCTGATTCTCTGCCAGTCCCTTCTTCCAGATGCCTAGCCATGTGACGCTCTTATGTTTTGAAGACCCCATGGCCCCCAGCTCTCCCCTTCTTTGTCTTCTCAATCATTGTCATGCTGTGTACTAGGCCTGTGTGAGGTGGGTTTGGGTTAACTCTGCTGTGTGGTTTGCAAGGAGTGCCAATTTCCTCCCCAAACCTGTTGTGCCTGGTACTAGTCCCAGTTCTGGGGCCTCAGGATATGATTTGCTTCTCTCCAGCAATGGTCCCACTCCTGTAGGCCTTTGTCTCCAATCTCTGTCTGGTTTGAAGCTCCCTCCTTTGACTTCAGAGCACCTTGAACTGATTCCTAATCCCCTCTTTTAACTTCCTTGGCATTATCCAAGTTCAGGCGTTTTATACCCACCTTGATTCATACTTCGGGTCTACTTGGTTTGCAGGACACATTTTCACTAGTTTACTGTTTACCAATAACCTAGCAAATGTTTGTGAAAAGGTGGCCGAAGAAAGGAACAGGAACGTTTATTAAGGACTATCTGTGGGCTGTTATCATACTGGGTTCTCCATGTTGTTTACCTCATTTGATCCTCATTACACCCCTGTGACGTTTGCATTATCATCACTGTTTCAGAGGTGAAGACACGGAGGGGCAAGGTGATTAGGGTAAGTAGCTTGTTTAAGGTCACAGAGCCAGTAAGAGGGAGAGAGATGATTAAAACTCGGACCTGAAGCTAAAGTGCACGCTTCTCCCATTACTCCATCATGCTACCTGTGCCACGCTTGGCCGTTTCACCAACTTTCTAAGTTCTCCACCAGAGCTAGGTGCCATGTGACCTTGAGGGTGAATACCTTCATTTATATATGAATACCTGACTTCCTCATGCTGGTTCTAAATTACAGCTAACCAAAGACCAAAGACTCCTGCTTCTTCCTATTTCAGCTTCTGTTCCCCAATGGGCAATCCACACAGTGCTTGTTTCCTGCGGAACATGGAACATATCCATGTTTCTACCTCATTTGTGGCATTCATTTCTGGTGTGTCTTGAAATCAGTGAATTAACCCACTTTTGCTGCCTCAGATTACCAGGTTTGTCTCTCCCCCAAATATAGAAGAATTTCTATTGAAAAGCTACAGCCCTGTGACTTATTCTCCTCAGCTATTCTTCTGTTTCTCAAGGGTAACACTTTTTCTCTTTGTTTTTTGTTTTGTAGCTCTTACTATGATTACTTCTCTATCTTTAAATAACATGCTTATCACATTGTCTTTTGGGCTATCAAATTTAGATGACACCAGTTAAATTCTTATGATGATAAATAAGGACTCAGCTTACGTATACTATCCCCAGTGCCATCTCATTCTCTGAAACAGTTAATCACTCTTTTAAGTTCTAATAGTTCACTTTTAAGTTAGTTTCAAAAATATATCTACGTTTTTTGTTGTATCAAGTATAATATTTTCTCTAGACCCCTCACTTCATAAGATTAGGATGTTAATACCCCTTTCCTTCCACGCTCCTGCACTTCCTGTGACATCCTTCTTCCACATCTCAGGTCTGTCTTCTCTAAATTTATATTTAAAATGGCAGACTGATCATATTTACATTCTGATCTGTAAGTATAATGAGCCTTCCATGCCTTGTCTGTATATTGATTCTAAAATTTAAATGTCATCATTTTTTTCATTGCTCTGACCATTAAACATTATTCACTGAAGAGCCAAGGAATGTGCTACGATCACGTTTCCTTTGATAACCATTTGCCCTTCATTTTGTTTTTAATCCCCACCTCTTGTATTGTGTATATTTGTTGTATCCATAAAATACTTTGATCTCAATTTCAAGGGTTCCATCAAATCTTTGAAGTCTCCCTTTGTTCTAGTTCCGTCCCTCTGGACTCTTTCTTCTCAACCCTGAAGTGATTTGTCTCCAGGTTTGATGAGCAGGAGCCATCTTGGGACGTCCCCTCATTACTCTCCTGAGTGTATTCACTGTTCCGTGGATCTCATTTCTTCCTCTCTGTTCATTTAAACCTTCAAGGGACTTCCGCTGGGGAAAACAAATACATTGGCAATAATATCCTGAGCCTTGCTTTTAGTTCATCCTCACATTGGTTGGTAGCTTGGCTGGACTTGGAATTCTCTCAGCACATGCTCCGTGTCCCATCATCTTTTGGCGTGCAGTGTCACAACGGAGAGGCCTGAGACCAGCATGACTCTTCTTTCTTGATACAATAGATAACCTGTTGTTCTCTCTCTCTCCCTCCCTCTCCCCTCTCTCCCTCTCTCTCTCTCCCCCTCTCTCCCCTTCCCTCTCTCTCTTCCTTCCTCTTCACTAGGATTATCCTAAGTGTTTTGATATTTCAGATGATTACGTGATATATATATTTTTAATTTTACTAAGCTAGATACTCAGGGGACCCTTTAAATTTGAAGACTCATATCCTTTAACCTTTGAACATAGATTTCTTTTATCTATTTGACAGTCCCCCCCCTTTGGTTGCTTCTGTTCTCCCTCGCTAAAAATCCTATCAGTCAAGGGGCAGAACTCTAGTCTCAAATTTTCTATCACTGCCTTTTGTTCTACATTCTGTAAGATTCCCTTAATTTTTTTCTCTATTCTTTCTCTCTGTTATTTCATCTAGTCATGTTTTTTAATTTTAAAAAACTATTTCTTACTCTCTTGTTGTACCGTTCTTTCTGCATTCTGATTTAATTTAATAGGTGAAATTGTTTCGTATCTCTTTGAGAATTCTGATTAGATTTTTCTTTTTTCTCTTCCGTTTGCTGAATTATCGGTTTCCTTCAGGATCATCTTCTGTATTGATTTCCTGCTGGGTATTTCTCTTTTCATGTTAGAAGCTTTTCTCAAGTCTCAAATGATCCTGGACTTTTCATTTATATTTAAGAATTAAGTGGTACAAAAGCTGACTTAGCGTTTGGGAGAGGAACTTGTTCACCAATAGGCTTCATTTCAAGCTCAGTAGGCAGGGGTCCTGCTGTTACATGGAGGGACCCATACATACCACAATATAAGGGTCACACCCTCACTGATTAACTAATATTTTACATTTTATTCAAAACGTTTAAAGTAAAAACAAAATTGATCCCCGCCCTCCACCATGGCTGATAAAAACCCATTTTCTTGGTGAACACAGGTAAAGAAGAGAATAGGGGCATCAGTTTCTGTGTACGTGTTTTCACAACTGTCTTTATGCCCATACCCCTGCCCCCATTATATCAGTGTTTTGAGCCAGGAGTCTCTGTGCAGTTCTGCCAACGCTCAGCTTTCTCTCCAAATCTGCCACGCCAGCCAGCACTCTTGCATCTGCTTTGGAATATCCTGTTAGTGATGGCTTTACCCCCATTCTCTTTTTATGGTGGCAAATGAATTTTTTTTTTTATTGCAAAGGGGTCTTAGAAAGGTAAAGGGGTAAACGTACATGTTCAATCCTCTATCTTGAACCAGAAGCTTTGATTTGTATTTTTAGAAGATTCCCCCTTGGATGTTGTGGGAGAAATGGACTGGGTGAGAGCCAGAGGGAATGCAGGGAGACCAAGACGGTAACTATTGTGTAGTTCATGAGAAGGATGACATTGTCTTGGAATGAGATGGAGACAAATGGACAGTTCCAAAATAATTCTAATGTTAGGACCTACAGGATTGGATGTGGAAGCCTCAGGAAGAGAGAAGAACTAAAGATAACTGCAAGCGTCTGGATTGAGTATTCACATGGTGGTATTTAATGTTTGGTTGGGGGGGGGAGAGAGAGAGAGAGAGAGAGAGAGAGAGAGGAGGAAGAGGAGGAGGAGGAAGGGCGAAAGGGAGAAAGGGGAGGAAGGGAGGAAGGGAGAGGGCCAGTTTTGGAGGGAAGTAAAAGTTTCATTTTGAACAAACTAAGGTCAATGTGCCAATTAGGCACCCAAGTGGAGATGTCAAGTGTAATGTTAGATGCACGTGTTTGGAACCCAGAGGAAGAAATCTGGAGTTGAGAAAAAATTGGAGTTTTCCTCAGTAGGTGCGTGGTATTTACATTTCTTTTCAGAAACTCATTTAGGTAATTTCTAGAGATAGTCTCCCAAAACATGTCCACTAAATGAAAACATTTATTAATACAGCAAGATTAACATAATTTCCATGAGTATTAATTCAGTCATTTGAAATGAAGAATCTATAAGGAAAGGAATATGCAATTATTGAAGTCTGTAAAGAACTTATTTCTTCTGCCACTCAGAAAATCGTGAGAGTGTACCTTTGTGTTTTTATTGATTCTCTGTTCTTAACCTCAATTACCTGAAATACAGTAGCCCTCCTTAAAATTATCTAGTTAATGGTTAAGCAGGAAGTCACCCAACTTTACCACCTGCCTGTAGGCGTACACCAATGCTTCCATCTTCTCATCATTAAAATGGGACAAGTAATAGCTAACTCATGAAATTGTTATGGGACAGGACAATTTACATCAAGTGTTTAACACAGTACCTATTGAGCATAATACATGCTCAATAAACAGCAGTCAATACCATTTTCAAGGAGTTGTTAAAACTAAACAATTAGCTTTGGAAAGGCACAGTTTAATATTTTGTCAGCCTTGTCATTGAGGTGGTAACAACTTGATAATGTAGATAGCAATTGAATCAACAAACCACAACACCAACACTCCTTATTAATTACTCACCATGGGTCTATCAACGAATACTTGAGAACTTATCCTAATGATTCAACATTCAAAAATGATTTGTATGCCCCCAAGCCAAGAGGCTTCCAGAAACTAAAAGGCTGGGGTCCAGCTGCTGTTTGGGATGCCTGGGCTCTGATTCCGCTTCATGAACCTTCTCCTTAGAAATGGGTTTGGTGTGCTTCCCGTTAATCTGTATCTAACAGATAATACTATTTTGATGTCTGAGATGTTCTTTAATGGGTATGTACACACGCGCATGCACGTGCAGGCATACCCCACACAACTTTAGTCTCGGAACAAAAAGTTCCGTTTTGCCAGAAGTCAATAAATATAAAATCATACGAATTTAAAAAATGCATTTCCAATGGTTTAACTATACCCTAAGCTGGTCAAATATTTGTTTTTCCAACTCCTAATAACAGTTGGTTCAAGAAGGCTTTCTCCTACAGTGTTATTTCTGGGCCAGTGATAGGAAGACATCTCAGACACTGGAGTAGGTGCTGGGTTTTATGCTATATCATGGAGTGTCAGAATAATTCAGGGAAAGGAGCACGAGACTTTGAGCAAAACAGATTTGAGGTAAAATTCTGACTTACTAAATTTCTCTCACTTAGTGATACTGTTTTCCTTCCTTTAACAAAAGGAGAAAGATTAGGTTTTTTTCAGGATATCGATTAAATTTTTCTCATTTGCCAAAATGATTTCTGAGAGATAAGACCCAACGGTTTTATTTACCAGTGGTCTTGGGAGATCTGAAGAAAGTAGGGCAGACATCCTCATGAAAGAAAATGCATTTTGAAAAGAAGACAGATGACAGGCTGATTTTTCATTCCCTGTGGATTCTACCTGTGTACACAGGCTTCAAGCCATCTTCTCTCCCCGAGAAGTTTTCTCAGTTTTCAGTGACTCAGTCACTTTAATATTTCTACCTAAGTTGGGAAAAAAGAGGGATGCCCAGGATAGCATCAGGATTTGCTAATTTCTTTCGGATGGTCTTCAAGCTTTGGGTCTTCCAACTCACTTTGCCCATGGACTCTATTCCCTGGGACCACTCATCGACTCTACACCTTTGTAATGTTCACGAGAACTCTTGGTTACAGTCGCCTACAGTAGCCCATAGATAGGTTTTCGTTAGGTGTGTTGTCCCCAAAGTGGTACAGAGACAAGACCATAAGAAAGAGTCTAGATAATACATCGGAAACACTGAACCAGTGGAGAAAAGTAACCAGTGAGAAATGCCTAGTGACAGGGTGATGAAGAACTTTCAGGAAAAACCATGCCTAATATTCACATATAATTATTAACAGTGATGGAAGATATGCTCCTATTTCCCTAAACTTTCAGCAAAGCTTAATAGGCCCCACACAGCCTGTGTCAGTGGAGTGTAGAATAAAGGATGTGGAAGTAAGAAGAGTGGTGACCTGCCCACGTGAACCACTGTCACCCCTGACTGTTTCCCATTGGACCCCACAAAGGGTTACAATTGTCATATAAAGAGGGAGCAGTTTCTGGCATTCCAGGTGGTGACCTGAGTTGGGCAGCTGAGACCCAGGTTGAGAGTGGCACAGAGAAGCAGACACAGTGTGGAACATAGGACACGCCCCCTCTCACGTGACCTTGAGCACGAGTGGCTGAATCTGGATGATGCCAATGGTACCTCATAACCACCCACTCGATGGTACTCATCTTCTCACTGACTCCATTAAAAATACTACCTCATACAGGGGTTGTGAAGATGAAGAATGTGAAAGCCTTTTATAAACCATACAATTGTCCATCATTAACATCACCCAATCTGGTAGCTGTATTTTCACTCCGTTGTGTTAGAACACAGGCTTCTCTGAGAGAGAGATGATCTTCCTCCTCCTCTACACCTTCTGCCCTTCTCCACGCGCTCTTCTCTGCACCCCCCCGGCACGTGCTGTGGTGGTTCTCTCCACCTTGCTTGTGTTCATTCCTTCTTTGGTTCCCTTAGAATATGGCTTTGGCTTGCCTACATTGCTACCCTGTGGCCTCCTTTATTTTATTTTAGAGCATTTAGCTGAGGCCTACTGTGGTTGAATTAAATATTCTGATTCTTAGAATGTATGTCATGTTCATGTTCAGGGCTTGGAAGGGCCCATGCAAGCCTAAGAGGCATTTTGGAGCTCAGGCGGCAGGTGAGTTATCCATGTGGGGACTTTTCCACTGCTAATGGAAGGTGTCACATGTCACAAGATACTAAGAGCCCCAGTGAGGTAGATCAGGTCACTGGATCAAACGCCCGATTGAAAGGAGATAAATGTATAGACTGGCTCCTTTCTGTGCTATGGATACTATATCCTACTGCCTATTTTAAGAGGTGGGTTGTCCAAGACAGAACCGGGCTGTGTGAGGAAAGGGTTATGTTGCTTTGTATGGTACTGAACCTACATAAACCCTGTGAGAACTGACTCACGTAAAATCATTTTCTAGGCCCCACACTGTGGTGTGTGATGAAGGTTGGCATCATGAGGTCAGTGAAGGGTTCTGTGATTCTGCAGGTTTTATGTTACCCTGGGACTCCAGCGGTCACAGCCACTGAGTGGGAGGGCCCTACCCTGGTCAACATGACTCATCCCGCTTCCTGTGATCACATTTAAGTTCCAGGAGGTGAAAAGGAAGCCGTGGGCTGACATTGTCTCTCTCAAGGCAGTGACACACCTCGCTGTCAGGCTGGAAATTGTGTGTTAATCCTGCACATTTTTAAGAGCTCAGTATGAAGGGAAAGATGAGCCCAACAACCAGAGAGCTGGCTGCAGAGAGCATCTTTGAATGGAAAGATGCCGTTTGCACAGAGAATAGATAGACTGGGATAGAGGGGGCAGGGTGGGGTGGGGGTGGGGAGACGTTCTCATGCTTGGTAGGATGTTTAGCAGCATCCCTGGTCTCTGCTTACTGGATGCCAGTGGCACCCTCTTCCCAGCTGTGACAACCCCAAGTGCCTCTAGACACCGTCATTGCCTCCTGGCGGGACAAAATTACCCCTGGCTGAGACCCCCTTCTAGAGGTTGTGGTCTTTGTTCACATCCTCAAAGCTGGTGCACCAACACTCTATCCACATTCCAGTCCTTGGGATGGAGGAAGGCGAAAACGTGAAAGGGAAGCAGTTTCCTTTGAAGAGGGTGATGTAGACATTGCAGGTATCACTTAAATCTGTATTCCTCCTGGTAGAAGTTGGTCACATGGCAACCGTAAGCTGCGGAGGGAGGCTGAAACACTCCGTGACGTGCCGACAATCAGAGGAGTTCTATTCCTAACGGTATTGGGGGGATATGAATCATGAGGGGAGCAATGAGTGGTCTCCTTACCCTCACAGGATTATTATAGAATTACATACGATAGTGCACCTAGCGCCTAGCATCGGGCCTTACACAGTACATGCTCGGTGACTGTTGCTTCTGCTCACTCGCCTGCCTCTCCATCCCCAAGCACCTGGCCTGTGTCTCTTTCACACTGAGATTTCATCTTAAATCATTTTGATAAATAAGTATTAATAATAATGACTCAACTTTACATAAGCCCTGCATCTGGCCCATATTAGGACTGTAGACCACTCACAGCATATTTTATACCCTTTTTCTTTCAGGTTTTTACTGACTTCTTTCTTCTGTCTCCGTGGTGGTCTTGCCACCAACACCATCCATCTCCATGAGCACACACACACACACGTGGGCCCTTAAGGGATACTTCCTGGGGGGTCCAGTTTTAAAGTGAGCGTCTTGATATTGATTCTCATCTGTAAAATGGGCCTAGTAATGTCTCCTTGGCAGAGTTGTCATGAATGAATCACAAAGGAGAATGTTTTAAGTCCCTTATTGATTTGGTCTCTTAAACACTATTTCAAAAAACTTTTTTTTTAACCCTAGAAGTTCTGAAATAGCCTCTCAATTTTATAGAAGAGTATCTGTGGCTGGGGAAGGTAATTTGTTTGCCCAAGATTATATGTATACACAAAAAGATAGGATTTGAATCCAGGTCTCCTCTGACAACAAAATCAGGGCCCTTTACAATCACAAAGGTTTTCTTCCACTTCTTTCTTGAGCACATATTACTGCAGAGGCTTTAAACTACTTCTGTCACTTAGAGAAGTCCTGTATGTGGACTGACAGAACATGGGAACACAGTTTTCCAAGAGGGACACGGCAGCACAGAATGGACTGTCCTCTCTGCCCTGGAGAGAGTCATGATGTGAAGAGAGACATCTGGGGGTTCTGTGACCCTACCAAGAGCGTGGTCAGGGGAGCCTTGCATGCTGAGCTGATTGCCGGCATCCTGGCGCCCTCGGAGGGTTCGCCGGTGTCTGCCTTCCTCTTCCTCTTCCTCTGCCTGTGCCTGCAGCTAATGGTCCAAGCTGCTGACCTCTATGGAAAGCACTGCATTTCATGAGAATGAAATAAGTGCACTGGACAGGAGCTCCACATTTCCTGCCATCAGCTTCACTTCATTTTCGGGAATGGCCCTGCTAACCTATGATTTCAAAGGATTCCAAAGAATTCTGGAGTCCAGCAATCAGTTTTACTGGTAGTTTCTTTACTTCTGGGTATCTCGATGTAGCGTGGTCCTCTCTGACTCTGTGTGTGTTTGTGTGTGTGTGTGTGTGTGTGTGTGTGTTGCCTGTGTATCTGTACACGCATTCCTGGAGGCAGTATCGGGGAACTGTGCTCTGTATATACCAAGGTGTCTTGTAATATGTCAGAACAGCTGTGGTGTCATGAAATGAGCATAATACTATGAGTCAGAAAACCTGGTTTCGAGCCCTGAGCTTCTTACCTGGGGACCTCTCTGTGTGACGTGGGGACCTCTCTGGGTCTTAGCTTTCCCAAATGGAAAATAAGGCTAAGGATTCGTAAGGCTGCTGAAGGATCTGATATTACAGACGGATGGCAGTGTGCAGTAGTGGAAACAGACCCGAGTGCAAATCCATCGTCTCTCTCTCTATAAAGCCATGTGAATCAGGACAGCTTACCAAGCTCTGTTCCTCAGTTTCTGCATCTTTAAAATGGGAGTCATAATGATACCTCCACCCAGATGTGTGTGGGTCAAATGAGACGTCTGTGAATCCTGTAATCTAGCCCCTAACATAGAACAGCAGTGCAGCATGTGCTGGCTGCTTTCCTCCTAGCCTTTCTTCACTCATCATGTGGAAACTAATTGTAAACTTCCCAGCGGTGTGCAAATAAAAGATGATAGTCACATGGTAAGTGATCACAAAAGTAAATGATATGACTCATCTTAGGGGGCTTAGTGAAACATGGCGGAGGGTGCTCTGAGTCAGAGCAGCGCAGGCCGGAATGCATCTCAGTGTCTATTACTGCAGCTAGGCCCCGGGCCTCCTTCAGGACCTAACAGGCTGGTGAACGGAAGCCTTTGATTGTGACTCAGCGCAGAGCCCACTTGTCTTCCTCTTGTGACACAAAAGGCGTCTTGCCTGCTTTTATTCCTCTTTAGCACTTACTTGTGCGGGCTAATTGGGTTAAAACAAGATTGTCCTCCCCAAGGGCTAGCTCCCAAATTACCAGCCCCGGATGAGTCACTGCCTTTGTAAAGATCCATTTTCATCAGCGACCCCCCTTCTCACTTCTCCGAGCTGGGTCTTAGCTCCGTGAAGAGCACCCAGCTTGTGTAAGGTTAAGCACATCCTTGGGAATGCGTGTGGGAGGACACTCATCCCAACATGGAGAGCCAGCCATCGACCCTGGGGTAAGGTCTCAGCTTCATGAAAAGACCCATGGGGTGGAGTTTTCACTAAAGCTCCTCTCTCAAGCTCTAGAGAAGGCTCTGAGAAGAACTTGACCTTTGTCTTTGAACCCTACCCTGACTGCCTGCTCAGTACTTCCCACCACCTTCACCAACCACACCCTTACTTTCTATCCAAAAAGACGGAGCTCTCATTCTGTGCTTTGGCTTCTGCAGCCATCCACGGAAGCATCCCACCCGTGCAAATCCCGCACGTGTTTGTCCTAGTACCTCGAGGTCCCACAGTGAGAGAGGCGTAGATACAATAAATCCATCTCGTAGATATAGTTATTTTTAAAGAATGATACTGAGTTACTTCAGTTTGATTCTCATCAACTTTACATCCACAAAGCAGCCGTGGTCCAGGTGATGTGTCAGGCACCCTGTAGACAGATGATTTTATCCTAGGGAGTTTACACTGTATCTCATTTAATTCTCAAAAAGCAGACAAAATCATTCCTGCCCTCAAAGAGGAAGCAGAGAGGTTTGATGACTTGTTCAGAGTTACCAGGGCTTCTGCCTTGCACAGCCGCAGGGGACGCCCTTCCCACCGTGGTCCGTGCCGATGGTACTCCCTGGATTTGTGAGGGAACAGTCACCCTAGGGCTGTGCAAAGCCAGAGACACTGACAGTCAAGAGCTGAACCTGGTTCTCGTCCTGGGTTCAGCAATGCTTTCCATCCACACAAAAAAGCTTAACTTCTAGCTTGATGCCAACCCTCTTTGCTTCTGATAAATTAGATAAGGAAAGGGGTGATTACAGGTTGGTATAAAATTATTTGAGCACTCAAGCAAGGATGGCGGACCCAAACAATGCTTAGCCTTCTCGCTTGAGTAGTGAGCTGCTAATCCACACACAGTATGGGAACTGGCACTGCCCAGGTGAGTCCTCACAGCTCAGGAAGGTGTAATGAACACTCCACCCGGGAAGTTACCTGGCTGTAGGGAAAAAGCAAAGGTCAGACAGAGAGCTCCGTTGAAACCCTCAATTTGCCACTTCTTACTGTGCCCTTGGATAGTAAGTTCTTCTGCACCTCAGTTTTATCTTTTGCAGAAAATGGCCCTTCAGCGTGGGCCAGAATATCTTAAATTCATCAGGTAAGGTTTGCTCAAGTGTGTATAACACCACAGTTCAGTGCTTCGAAAAGTAAATAACATTTGGGTGCTACCAGGACCGTTTTAAGTTAAATCAATTTTTTTTATTAAAGTTTATTGGGATGACAATGGTTAGCAAAGTTACAAAGGTTTTAGGTGTACAGTTCTGTAGTACATCATCTGTATATCACATTGCGTTTTCACCATCCAGAGTCAGTTTTAATTCCATCACCAAATATAAATTGATTTTCTAAATCTTCTTTTCTCTGAAGAAATTTTTACAACTGCTTTCTTCAGTTATAGACCACTGTTTACTCAAATGGTGATTAGTGCTTCATTCTAATCAGTTTTACTGATTTATAAAGTCAGTGTTCTTTCTGTTACACTCCTTTGCTCCTTAATTGTTTTTAATTCATATTTTTTAAAGCTTTGGGCAGTGTGTATTTCATACATGCTTCAGTGATTTTGAATACTCAGTCAAGTTCTCCTTTGAGTCCACTTTGATGGTAGCATAGGGTGTTTGCAAATTGGCCAATTTCTCCATGAGGGCCAGTGTCCACATATACACACTTGTGTCTTTTTCCTTTGGCTGGTCAAAGATGCCCCACCACCGTCCTTGTGAGCTTTTGTGCTTGAAGAATCAATCAGAGGATGAGGAGGTGTGCTGACAGCTACACCAGCTGATTTGCTGGCCCTCTTAGCCCTCAGGCCCCAAAAGGAAGCACAGCCCCTAATGGACTCTCATTTGTAATTAAATGACAAGGATTTTGTGGTGGGTAGAGTTGTGTCTTCCTTATTAAGGCCACTTGCTGCCTCTTTATTCATTTTTATGTGAGTTTAATTCCCATTGATGTGGGTGATGACTGTTGGTCAGAAACCACTTTCGCATTGGAGTCCGGCACTCTCCCCCAGTGTCCCAATGGGAAACACAGAGGAATTGAAAGACAGAACGATTTCACCTCTGAAGCTCTGTTTGGTGCACATTTTGAGCCCAAGGACCAAACCACGCAGGAGGCCTCGGGTGTTTTCACTCGGGCACAACCATGAAAGTGTTGTGTATGTTTTTCCCCTTTGGTGGAAAAATGATGGCTTTGCTTTCTTGAAGCATTCCTGCTGGCTTATTCATGGAACCCAAAGAGGGCGACATCCAAGGAGGGCAGCATGCAGCCTTCTGTTTCCCAGCCAGAGTCAGGGTTTGGCAAAGAGCGAGGCTGTAGGGAGGGGGGACGGCCCAGTGCAGTAGGTGAGAGAAGAGTTGGCCAAAAGGTAGGAAAGACTTGAAACCAAAATCCACACTCTGATGTGCGGGGCCTCCCAGTGAGAAAAAACACTCACCAAACACCCACATACTTATTTGGGTTGGAATAGGGTCTGTAGTGCTTAGGAGGCTGTTGAAACAGAGAACTGACCCCCTTCAATGGGCTGTAAGAGCCATGGAAGCCGGGGCAGGGGCTGGGAGGGGGAGCGAAGTGGAGCTGTGGACACTTGGCCCAAAGAACCCATTTTGCAGGTTTACTTGGGATGAAACTGTAGGTCCTGCCTTGTGTGGGTGGGAGATGGAGAGACTTAGAGGAGAAGTAGGGGTACGTCTTTTCTCTGGAGCCAGACAGACTTGCATTTGAATGCAGACACTCGACCTTGTATGAGCATTGGACCCCTGGGGGAGTCACTTAATTTGTCTGAACCTCAGTTTCCTAACCAGTAAAATGGGAATACAATTTCTAATGAGGATTAAATCTGGTATTGCATATGAAAAGTTCGCCTCAGTGTGCCTGGCCCTCATCAGTTTTCAGTGAACAGCTGCCATCTTTCCATATGTTAGATGACTAGTCGCATTTGGGGAAGGCATTCTCATATAATGGTTTTAGAGCATCTCAGCCTGGCTGTAAATCCTGGCTTTACCTCGTACTAGCTTTATGACTTAGAGTAAGTTTCTCAACCTCATTAAATTGCAATTTCTTCCCTCTAAAAAAGGGCATCATAATATTTATCTCACTGTGTTATCAAGAGTTGAGATAATGCATGTGTCTTACTTACTAAGCAAGCATAGTGAGGTTCAATAAATGTCAGCCAAGATGATAGTGATGGTAGCCTCTGAGGACAGGAATTGCATAGACTAAACCATACTTTTCAATGGGGGACCTCAGGAGACATTTGATGATGTCTGGAGACATTTTTGGCTGTCACAACTTGGGAGGAAGGGTTGTGCTGCTACTGGCATCCCATGGGTCTCTACCAGGGACTAATAAACATCCTACAATGCACAGACCAGCCCCTCACAACAAAGAATTGTCCAGCTCAAAACAATCAACAGAGCCAAGGCTGCAAAACCCTGGTCTACACCAGACACTTTGGCAAGACTTAGAATAAAGTAGACATCAGACAGCCTGAGTTAGCATCGGGGATAACTAAGTTTTTTAGTTATTTAAATACAAATCATATGTTACCTTCTAGATTGTACCTCTTGGAGTGTAGGGACCCTGCTTTCGTCACCTCTGTGCCCTGTAGCTTGGTACAAGTTTTGCATTCACTAAGTGTCTTTCCAATCAATGCATTAAGTTTCCTGATGCAGTAGCTCCAGTGCAAGGTTAAAGATAACTATTATTTGATAATCCATGGAGGATTTTCACCTTGAAACAAAATAGGAAAAGGGGTCCATTTTTAGACAGAGCATTACCCGGGTGATGAGAACTAGAACTGAGAAACCAAAGTAGCAGAAAACACAGGAAAGTTACTGCTTGGCATGTACCACCCATTTGGGCTGGGAAGGCTGAGAGTGGATTTGCCTTTCTAATTAGGTTTGACTTGGGCTAATATTGAAGTGAGCTTTTGTTCCCTGAGTAGACACCAGCTGGGAGGTACTCCAGGAACGTGCTGGGTGGCAGGGTGAAGTCAGCCTGATATTACACATTTTCTCTGGGTGATCCATAAATAGATGGTTCACACATGGACATCTGAGACCATCTATAAACTTAGCTCTGACGCAGAATGTCCTGAGAGGTCCGACTCTTGAGTCACTCCGGATGACAGTTCAAACCCAGGCTCATTACTGGCTCACAGTGTGGCCTTGCACATGACACTCGGCTTTTCTGAGCCTCATTTCTTTTTTTGTCTTTTTCAGATGGATAAGATCTACTTCAAGAAGTTGTTAAGAAGGATAAAAAAGCACAAAGAGATAAGAGATTATGTTGACTCTTACTACAGAAAATTTGGAATGAGCCAACATTCATTACCCCATGTACTGGTTTAGGGAATATCTCCCTTAGGTAAACGACTTATCGTTTACGTAATTTCTGTGTTACCTACCTCTGGTGTCTACCAACAGTTAACCATAACAAGGGATGGTCTCCTAAATGTTCTTGCTGCTGATCTCTTCCACCCCACCCCAACAATTGTCCTTAGAACACACGCCAGACTACTCCTAAAGCACAGTGCTTTCCAAACCACTCCCACACTCGGAAGCGCTGGCTGTGACCTAAAGAACAAAGTCTAGACTTACTGGCAAGGTGGTAAAGGCCTTCCACCATCTGGTCTCCACAGACGCTCCGCCCTTCATTCGGGGCCACACCCTTTCTAGCTTATTTTCTATTCCTGAGACATCCCTGTGATTTTCATGCCTTTGCTCCTGATATTCCCTTAGCTTGAACCAACTTTTTTAATGAAATCATATCCATTTTCAAGACTCAGGTCAAACCTTGTCTTTCTCTAGGAAATCTTCCTTAATTTCTTTTCTTAGTTAGAATTACAGCTCTTGTTCCTCAGGCCCCCAGAGCACCTGCTGCCTTTATCTTGAGATCTCTAAGCTTTCGGTTCCTGCTGTTTTAGCAGTTTGGGTCCACATCTTTACTCCTTAATGAAATGAGGAGCTCTAGACAGGTGTTAGGAATCTGTGTGACCCCTCTCCCAATCCTCCCGCAACACCTGGAATAGTTATCTCACACAAGGGAGGCACTCAGAAAGTGTTTGTTGAATCAAATCTCAAGATCATTAAGGGGTTCATTCCTTAAAGGAATCTCTATTGCCAAAGGTGTATCCTTCTATCCTACCAAAACATCCTCCAAAGGAATGCTGGAACAAATTCCATTTTCTGTACTGCCAGAACAAGTTCATGTCTACCAGTGCTACAGGCTGGGTGTAATGACGGGATGTATGTGATTTAAGGATTTAGTGTTTCATACCGGTTATCCATTAAATGGCCATTCCTGTAATAAGCAGACCGTGTGTGTGTGTGTGTGTGTGTGTGTGTGTGTGTGTGTGTGTGTGTGTGAGAGAGAGAGAGAGAGAGAGAGAGAGAGAGAGAGAGAGAGAGAGAGAGAGACTTCTTCAAGCTAGACTTGAGGTAACTCAAAGGCCCATGATTATTTCTTTATATTTCTTACAGTTCTCATGTCAGTGCACTACTTTGGACTTCCAAAGAGTACAGCATGGGAAGGGGAGGGGGATAACTTTGCAGTGGAGAGACCTGTAAACACTCCCCCAGCCAGGTGATGCAGGCTAACACCAGCAGTGAGGAGTTGTGTTAATAAGCTGTGTACCCTTGAGGTGATATGGTGAGAATGGAGCTTTATTTCTGTGGTCTTCCTTCCCCAAGCCCATAACCCATGTAGAACCATAAGAAAAACACCAGACAAACCCAAATTCATGGACATTCTACAAAATGCCTGATCTCTACTCCTCAAAACTCTCAAGGTCATCAAAAAGCAATCGAAGCTTGAGATACTCTCACAGTTTAGAGGAGCGTAAAGAGTCATGCCATCTGAATGGAATGCATCCTGGTTGGGATCTTGGGACAGAAAAAGGACCTTAGGTAAAAATCTGAATAAAGCATCGATTTTATTATTACTAATGTACCAATACCAGTCCATCATTTGTGACAAATACGCATACTGATATAAGACATTAACAGTAGGGAAAATTGGATGTGGGTACATGGGAACTCGTGATGCCATTTTGACAACTTTTGACAGCTTTGTTGAATGCCTAGTGAATGAAGGAAAATGGGTAATACTGTATTTGCACTCAACTTCATATCAAGAATTAGAAGAAAACTGAATAGTTTAAAACATCTAGCTATGGCATGGTAGTTGGATAACCTTGAGGAAGTTACTTCAATCTCTTTGATTCCTCATTCAGTTCATAATAATAATTTTTGAAAGTGGATAGACCAGATTAAAGTATGTGGATTAGTAGGTCTCAGCCCATGCTCCCTTCCCTTTGTCATGTTAGACTGGCAGGCCAGTCACTGAACTTCTCTGTGGACAAAGGTATTTGGTATTGAATGGAATTGAAGAGAAGATACTTAAAACAAGAACTGTAGCCACTACTGCCGTCTAATCAGTGGGGCAGCATAACTTTGATCAATGGGGAAATAAGTTTCTGCACTCTCTCCTTCAGTGGGAGAAGGAGAGAGGAGAGAAAACTCAAAGCTTCTTCCATGTCTTCCGGGCTAACAAAGTATGAGTGTGAGGGGGGTGGACCTTTGTTTTTGCAGGCACTTTAATGAGGTGGTATTTTTAAAAATAAGCATCCAAGAGGGTGGTGTTCAGAACAGCTGAACTGTTCTGCATAATTAAGTTAGGGAATTAGAATGAGAGGAGCATAAGAAAGAGAGAGAGAGAGAGAGAGAGAGTGTGTGTGTGTGTGTGACAGAGCTCAGAGCAGGAGCTGGAAACCTTCAGAGAAATATGACCAGCAAGAAATTCTCTGCGGAGGCACAGCGCAGGGACTTCTAAAGCAAAAATGTCTACACTTTCATTTTAGCTTATTTGCTTTTCTGTCATGTAAACACCCCTCATCTCAATTTTCAAAAAGTCTGCTGTGCACGCAAACGCCTGGTGCGAAGGGTCCTGGTGGAAATCAAGGTCCTCATCTACACTGGTACCAATCCAGAGAAAAAGAACAACCTGGGGCGGGGGCGAGGTGATGACACGAGGTTTGGGTTTCAGCAGGAAGAGGAATTTGGACATGGAAATGACCATTGAGTATACACATCCCTGGGAATTTGCAGAAAATTGGGGCTGAGCATTGCATTTGGGCTGATTTTAGTAAGTGGCAATGTATGTAGCGTGTGTGTGTGTCTGAGTGTCCGATAGGAAGCAAAGACATGCTATCACTAGTGAACAACCCCATCTACTTCTTGTCCATCTTCCCAGAATGGAGGCCGGGAGAGGGGGCGGGGATGAATAAGGGCTGATGTTGATGTTTCCTAGGCGCTCACTCAGTGCTCCCCATAGCTCAAGAGTCCAGATGCACAGACCCTATGCCACACCCCTCGGAACCCCTCAACCTCATTTCCTAACCTGCTCCCACATACTAGAATCACCATACCAAGTCATTGATGTCGCCTGGAACACAGTGTCTTTTATTCTTCTTCCATACCTGATACATGCTGTTGCCTTATCGTTCACTTCTCAGATCCCTACTCACCCTTTAAGTCCAGCTCTAGTATTTATTTTTCTTCACTGTGGAGCCTTCCTAAGCACATTTCCTCCTCTTCTAAATTCTGGCCATCGAACTCACTCCCTCCATGATGGACACGCTGGATGTATAACAGAGGAGACCTCAGTTATTTGCAGTCATGTTTTTATATACCAGTCCCCATCCTTACATAGTAGCTACGGACGCTTTGACTGCTTAGCTCCCTTTCGCTTAGAGATTTTCACACTTGTCAGCACCTTGGAATCACTGGGAGCTTTAACAATTACTGGCACCTCAGTGTCACCGCACATGTCCTCACTTAATTGTTCTGGCTGCAGCCTGGAGCGGGGGCTTTGAAGCCGCTGTAGCGGGTGCTAACGTGCAGCCCAGTTAGAAATCCTGCTCTGGGTCCAGTGCTGGCTTGCTTGGGCTCCTTTTCCCCATCTGGCTCTCTTTGTTGACACTGTTGCTTGTTCCATCTTTCCTCAAGGCCAGTCTTCCAGAATTGTCTACAATAAAATATAAAATAAGATAATAACATAAGTGAAAGTCTTTTGAGGAAGTAAAAAGTGTGTTGGGACTATTAGGCTCCATGCTGGCATTTTCTCCGTTGACTTCCGTGAAATTAGTGAAGGGCGGAGTCTCCCTATCGTCACTGTGGCAGAAGCCGCTCAGGCAGTCCTCAGAGCGAGGGCAGGTACAGACAGCAGAACCCTCTCACCGGCCCATCTCGGAGCCGGTCCGCTTCAGGCTGCTCGCCTGGAAGCTCTTACCAGGGGTGCAGTGGGATTCACTGCGTAATGAACGAGAAAGTGCCTGGTTCAGAGCACAGTGGACACAGACAGGGACGCATCCACCTGTCCACAGGTCCCTGTTACTGTCTCCAGGTGCCTCTCCACTGGCTTGCGCGTGCTTTGCTTCTGAAGGCCTGAACCTCTTCCTCTCCCTGGAAGATGGCCTTAGGAGCTGCCTTCCTCACACTTCAAGAACGAGAGTGCCTGGAAGTGTGTGTCCCCCTTGGGCAACGTTACCCAGTGACTGTGGAGGAGAAAGCATAAAGCTCAGCCCCTTCGTCCGGAGTTGAGACACCCTCTGAGCTGTAAATTATGCTCCAGGGTCCCTCTGAAGGCCGAGGCAAGACTTTGCCTAAATCTCCATGCTGGCTTGGCCCCTTCGCCATCTCTGTCCTGCACCCCAGTCCTTTGCTGGTTCGTCCTGGGAGCCCTTCCTCTATCATTGACTTGCACACAAATCTTGTCTTGCAGCCTGCTTCCGGGGAACCTGACTTCAGTGACGAACACAACATGAGGCAATGGTGTAATTCATTCCTCCTGGCAACTTGACGATTACAAAAATATACACTTTCTGAGCATCTTCTTAGAAACTGTTCAGTGGTTTTTATTTAAAACGTTATCATTTCATTTAATCCCCAACCTAACCCTCTGTAAATGAAGAAGCAGAAGTTTAGGAAGATGAAGTAATGTTCCCAAGATCACATGGTAGCTTAGTAGTCATTAAAGAACAGGCCTGATTGAATCTCAAACTCGTGCTTTAGTTTCCTCCATCAAACTGAAGGTGTGGGGGAATGTATTTGTCCCTGCCTTTCTGTTAGTTTTTCCGACTTTACCTTTTTTCCCCTTTCCTTCTTACCCCTCTTTTAATCATGTTAGCTCAAAGGTAGGCCTAAGGAGAAAATCCTGTTTTTCCTCTCAGGCAGATGGGAAACGAAAACCCTACTCAAAGCTTGGCAAGGACCAGGGTAGTGATTGATCTCCGCTCGCTGCCCCAAATGGCAGCCACTTAAAACCAGTCCCGCCTCCATCCTGGGTGGAGAACATGTCACTCGCCACATTTCCCATCCTCCTCAAGCTGCTGCTTGCAGTGTGAGAAGTAAGAAGCTGTCAAAACAGGGTCTCATTGCTCAGTGACGTGTGGGGCGGATTCAAGCAGTGTTTCTGTGGGGAGCCCCGAAGGCAGGTCGTTTTTCAGCTTATTTGGAGTGACTGCTGGTCATTTTGTTATTTACTTTTCCATTGAGTATTAAGCACCTGCTAGATGGCAGATACACCACACCAAGGTGGACAGGACTTGGTTCCTGCCCTGGAGGAACTTGCAGTCTATGGGTGAGACAGTCACATTCAGCCAACCAGAGCCCCTGAAAGAATTTGGAACCTGAGGTGGAGGACATTCAGGTCAGCCTTGCAGATTCATAGACATTGTCAGATATAGTACTTAAGCTGAAGTGCAGGATGGCTGTAATTTCTTCAGGCAGAATCGTAGTGGGGAGTGGAAGGTATTCCAGGCAAAGGGAAGAGAATCCAGAAAGACACAGAGGTCTTAGTATGTAGAGCACCTTCTAAGAGTCATCCGGAGTAGCTGGAAATGCTGGGGTGGCTAGTGCTGAGAAATGCAGTCATACCTCACTCAAATTTTATTGCATGCCCACTATGTACCATGTAGAGTGCTAATAAAAAAATGAGTAAGATACCTTTTATCCTTTAGTTGTTTGTATGTGGAGGAGACAAGAAAAGAGAATTACAGCAAAGTAAAATGTGTTATAAGTGAGCATATGGAAATGATCTGATAGAGCTAGGAAGACTTCCTGGAGGAGGGGGCACTTGAGATAAGTTTTACAGTTGAAGAAGGAGTGATGAGGCTGGAAGGGTGGGCTGTGGACCAGTTACTGAGTGCTTTATGTCAAAATAGGGGGTTTGAACTTAATCTGGTAACGAAGAGTGGAATCAATGCATATCTGGGTGCAGTGGGGCCAGGGGGCCACCATTAGACCTGTGTTTATGAAAGATCATATAGATGACTAGCTACACCTGAGCTGGTCCTCAGCTCTCCTGACCCTTGCACTGGTTGATTGATGAGGCTGTGCGCTCTGTTTTGAGATATCAGTCCTATTGTCCTAGGTAGTTCATGGATTTATTTTTGTCTCTATAAATTGGTGGCTTTAAAGCCCTAATAGAGCAGAGAGCTAGGAGCAGGGTTGGGAGTGGAGCAGGGAAAGGCTTTCAACTCACCTGCTGTGCTAAGTCCTCTCCTTCAGTGTTCTGTCACAGAAGAGGGAACTGATGGAGACTCTGATGGCTGATTTGGTAACTATGGTAATGATCAGGCTGCTGTCATTTATGAGGGGCCTGAATGGATTAGAAGCATCTTTTAAAATGCTTGCTTGCGAAGAGGTAGATAAACACGTCTTGACTGTCTCTGACAAGCTTATTTCCAAGTGTGCAGGGAAAGGGCTTTAGGAGGCTGAGTTTCAAAGGCATGCCCAGCCTTTGCAAATAGAGAGAGGCAGCTTGAGGATCGCTCAGACCTGGCTTGGCTATTTCCAGCTAATGCTGGGCAGCTGCCCCTAAGCCCTCCCCAAGTCATCCACAAACCAAGGGCTTTGTTTTGAAACTAAGACTCTGCCCCGAATATCCATGGACTTAAAATAGCAACAAAAACTGCTGTCTCTTTGTGTCATATCCTGCTACCAGTTCCACCTTTGCAGCCTCTTTTGAACTTCTGTAATAACCCATCTCTACCCATTTTCTCTAATATCTTGAGCCATATTAGGCTTCCATCACAACTTCCCAGATAGGGAAATTAGACTGACTTCGGATTTCATTCCAATCTCCGTTGCTTCCTTCTCGCTGTGTGACCTGAGAAAAATCATTTAGCCCCTTTGAGCCTCAGGTGTCGAGTGTATAAGACAGAGATGACAGTGCCTATTGTAAAAAGCTATTGTGAGAGCTTTTCAAAGCCTTTAATCATATCCGTGCCACAGAATGAAGACTCAGGTTAATGGCGTCCTCTTTAATTTTCCATCTTCATCCCATTCTCTTGAAGCTGTGAGTTTTTGAAGACACAGTCTGAACCTGTCACATGCTACTTCCGATTTAAAGCCTAGCCTGCCAGTGCATAGGGAAAATAAGCATGAGAGCTGAGCCTGGCTCCAAAGATTCTGTTAAGCCAGTTTCTGTGGTCTGTGGCGAATATCCCAGGTTAGTTAGATGGTAGCCCTCTTGCTTGGCCTCTCACTACTCCCAGACCCTACAAGAGAAACCCAACACAGGAATGCAACCTATGCAAGATGGCCTCCACTCCCAGGAAAGCAGGCCCAAGCACATGACGTACTGGTGGAAAGAACTGTGGTTTTGCCGAAAGGATGGAACACTGGCACATGGAGACAAAAAGAATACTCTCAGAGCTGGCTGAGTGGCTCAATTGGTTAAGAGCTCGCTCAAGAGTTTGAGCTCTGAGCAACAGCGGTTCGAGTCAGCCTGAGCTGAGCAGCCGCTGAGCTACCAACAGGTGGCAGGATGGCTCAGCTAAAAAAAAAAAAAAAAAAAGAATACTCTCAGCATGCCCTGCCCATATCTTGATATTTTTAGGCAGTCTCAGAATCTCTTCATATCCCCAAAGCCTTCATTCCGGCCTCATCGCACGCCTCCATCTGCCTGAAACACTCGTAGCTTCTGCTAACCCAGTCCTTCCATCCATCCAGACGACCCCATGCTGGTTGCACCCTCCCTGCAAAGCTTTCTCTGACCCTCTTGTTCAAGTTGATCCCTCCATTTCAGACAGAAAAACACCTGTGATTGGTATAGTTACCATTTGAGAATTAACTTCAATTTTTTTTGGGGGGGGGGAATTGAGGAAGGGGAACAGACAAGTTGCTGTCGTTTTGTTCTTCACTCTGGTTGTGGAGGACGTCACTTCACTGGCCCATGTTGGTATTATCACTGCGCTCTTCCCGGCTGAGGCAGATTGGTCGCTGGCCTCTGGACGGCCGCTCACTGCGGCTGTTGGCCGCTCACGCTGGCTGCCAGCCACACACGGTAGCCCATGGCAGCCCACTGCAGCAGGGGCTGCAGCCTACGCTATCACCGGCGACTCACGGTAGCCCAGCTCCAGGTCGAGCTGTTGTTCACCATCTTAGCTGTAGAGGGCAGTGTCACTGGCCCCATGTGGGATCCGACCCAGGGCCCTGCTGCCCAGAGCTGGCGTCCCAAGCCAACTCTTAACCAATGCGCCACCTGGCCAGTCCTTAACTTCAATTTTTAAAATAGCTTTTTTTTTGCCTTCTGTTTTTAAATTACAAAGCAGTTACCACAATGCCATTGAAAAATTTAAGAATAGAAAACAATCAATCATAAATCCATATGTTTTAACACAACTATATTTGACATTGTGATATATTCATTTCCTGTGGCTTAATTTTATAAGTATTTTTAACTATGTGTAAAAAATAAGACTTTATATATTGCAGTCTGGTTTGTATATTAAAATGTTAGCATTTTCCTATACTGCAACATGATGTTGGCAACCAGCACTTTTTATGAATCGATTATATTATTAGGAAGTATATACTCTTAAACTTTCAAAGATTAACATTTAGGTTGCTTCCGCTTTTTCATTATTATAAATAATGCTGCTCTCTGCATCTTTTGCATATACAATTATATGGGTCAGCAGAGACTAATATTGCAATGGATAAAAAAATAAGTCTTTTTCTCACTCATGTCACAGCCTAATGTCACCATTCCTGTTCTCCCCTATTCTGCTCCACACATTTTATTTAGGGACCCAGGCTTCTTCCATCTGGTGGCTCTGCCACCTTCTAGGAACTCAGAGACCTCCAGAGGATCGTCAGCATTCAGTAGGCAGATAAAGGAAGTAACAATGCATGAGACATTTCAAAGAAGGCTTTTGGGGTCTGCCTAAAAGTGATATATTAGTTATACACAAGTGTCATTGGCCAAAACTCAGTCACATAACTTTGCCTAATTGCAAAGGATGCTGGAAGAGGCAGTCCTGTTATGTATCCAGGAAGGAGAAGTAGATTTGAATACCATCTAGTGAATCTGCCACAATTGGCTTTCTTCATTTCATATTACTTATTTAGACTAGTAGAATGATTTTAGTGTAAACTTCAATAATGCTTTTCTAGTAATTAATGTATATTAAATCACATTCCTTCACTCATCCATTTATTTCAAAAATATTTGTGTGTCTTCTATAACACAGGTACCCTGCTAGGTAGGCACTACGATACGAGGTCTGACAATTGAGTTTGTGAACTTGTTGCAATGATGTTGCTAACCTTTTTTGATATCAAAGGGATTATTCATTATGAATTTGTACCAATTGGACAAACAGTTAACCAAGTTTACTATTTGGAAGTGCTGATAAGGCTGCGTGAAAAAGTTAGACGACCTGAACTTTTTGCCAACATTTCATGGCTCTTGCATCATGACAGTGCACCAGCTCACACGGCACTGTCAGTGAGGGAGTTTTTAGCCAGTAACAAATAACTGTATTGGAACACCCTCTCTACTCACCTGATCTGGCCCCCAGGGACTTCTTTCTTTACCCAAAGATAAAAGAAATATTGAAAGGAAGACATTTTGATGACATTCAGGACATCGAGGGTAATATGACAGCAGGTCTGATGGCCATTCTAGAAAAAGAGTTCCAAAATTGCTTTGAAGGGAGGACTAGGCACTGGCATCAGTGCATAGCTTCCCAAGGGGAATACTTTGAAGGTGACTGTAGTGATATTCAGCAATGAGGTATGTGGCAGTTATTCTAGAATGAGTTCGCGAACTTAATTGTCGACTTCATATAATGCTGAACAAGACATATAGCTTAAATTCTGGCAAGGCAGTCAGGCAACTAGTCAAGCTGTCTATAAAATATACTCTCGTTTTGTGCTTGAATATCTTTTTTTTTTTTAAAGATTTTTATTGGGGATTTGGGGGGATGGGAACAGTGCTGGGGATTTGGGGGAAGGGAACAGACAAGTTGCTGTCGTTTTGCTCTTCAGTCTAGTTGTGGAGGACGTTGCTTCACTGGCCCAAGTTGGCACCATCATTGTGCTCTTCCCGGGTGAGGGACATCAGTCGCCGGCTTCTGGACGGCTGCTCACTGCAGCTGCTGGCCGTTTATGCTGGCTGCTGGCTACACATGGTAGCCCATGGCAACCCACTGCAGCAGGGGCTGCATCCTACCCCGACGCCGGCGACTCACGGCAGCCCAGCTCCAGGTCGAGCCTGTTGTTCAGCATCTTAGCTGTAAAGGGCAGTGTCACTGGCCCTCATATGTGGGATCTGAACCAGGGCCCTCTGGCATCCCAAGCCAGTTCTTAACCATCGCGCCACCCAGCCGGCCCTTGAATATCTTAATATATAAATCTCCATCAAAGTTTTTATATACCATGAGAGCCATATATTTATTTTGTAGTCTCAATAGTATCTAGCTCAATGCTAAGCACATGGAATCTAAAATGTTATAGTTTAAATGAATGATTATGTGATCACTCATCAAATATGCTTCATGAGTAAAGCTCTGAGAGGTGAAATGCCTGGCTAAAGATCTACAGGGAAATTCTAAAACACAGTAACTGAAGAAGTGTGCAGTTGAATTGGACAACACATCAAATAATGTTTCTCCAAGGAAAGAAAAGATGCCTTCTGAGCTTGAGGAGGACTCTCTCAGCTCTACTCTGTGCTTGAAATAAGCAAGTACAGATACCGTGTTGACTCACAGCAGGAGGGGCACAGCGAATGCCAAGCTTCCGGTCATGATGGTTTACACGAAAATCAAGGGAGGCTGTAAACTTCCACCCAAGGCACTGCTAAGAAGGAAGCTAGTTTCCTTTCAGTCTACAGCAACTTGGAAAAATTCAGCTCACAGGAAGGGATAAATCTTTTGTTTTACCTCCATTTCTCATGTGTAACTCTTGTCTTTTTAGGCACAATACTACTTGCTCTATGCTGCTCGCCTCCTTTTTTTCTCAATAAAGCTTTAAAAGAGAATCTGTTCCCTTCTGGGAATTATGGTTCTCCCCCTCACCCCCTCCCACACACACACTTCTCATATTTCTCAACACCTGTTGGGCAGCTGCTACGTTCTGCCCAAGCAGTGGCTGCATTTGCAAGGACTACATTCTAACAATATGGAAAGTTAGTGATACTTAAGGGATTTGCAATATGAACTTAACTATAGTATATTGCTGGAACCACGCTCTCATATTTCCCATGCACTTCTGTGGAAGAAGTACATTCCATTAAGAAGCAATAAAAATAACAGAGCTGCTGAGTTCACTGGCTATGGAGCTGTGAATCTTTCCACCCATCTACGTATAACCACATAAATGCAATACTTACAAAGCTCTCTACGTATGACTATGCATGTATATATAGCTGTATATCTTTATCTGCTAGCTATTAATAATGGTTTCTTAATAGCATTACAGCAGCAGCTAACACTGAGCATTTATGAGGTGTCGGGGACTATGCTAAGCATTTTACATACACTGATAGATTCAAACCTCAAACAGCTATGAGAGGTAGCTACTGTTATAATTCCTATTTTATAGATGAGGAAAATAAGCCTCAGGCTGGTTAAGAAGATTGTTCCGGGTCACACAACTAGTAAGTGCAAGAGCCAGGATTTCAATTGGACTGTCTGGATCCACAGTCCTGACTTTAACTGGTATGTAATCCTTACATTTAGTATTTTATTTTAGATTTATTAAACTATATCTCATAGTAAAAAACGAGGAGCATTATTATCTTTTAATTTGTAACAAGCCATTAAGATAACTAGGGCAAACATTATCATAGTTTTTAATATTATCATTTCTCCCATAATAAAAATGAGGTACAGAGAAATGAAGTGACTTTTTGCTTTCTTCTATTTTTTTATTTTAATTTTTTTTTAAATACCTGTTGGCATGAAGTATTATATTAGTTTCAGGTGTACAGCATAGTGGTTAGACATTTATATAACTTACAAAGTGATTCCCTTGATGATAAGTCTAGTACCCACCTGGCACCATACATAGTTATTGCAGTGTTATTATTGACCATATTCTCTATGCTGTACTTTACATCCCTGTGACTATCCTATAACTGGCAATTTGTTCTTCTTAATTCTTTCACCTTTCTCACCTATCCCCCAGCTCCCTGCCTATCTGGCAACCATCAGTTTGTTCTCAGTATCTATGAGTCTGTTTTTGTTATGTTTATTTATTTTGTTTTTTAGATTCCACATGTAAGTGAGATCATATGGTATTTGTCTTTCTCAGTCTGACTTGTTTAACTTAACATAAATACCCTCTAGGTCCATCCATGTTGTCACAAATGATAAGATTTCATTCTTTTTATGGTTGAATATCCTACTGTATATATGTACCATGTCTTCTTTATCTAGTTGTCTATTGATGGACACTTAGGTTGCTTCCATATCTTGGCTATTGTAAATATTGTTGCAGTCAACATAGGGATATTTATATCTGTGTGAATTAATATTTTGGATTTCTTCAGATAAATACCCTGAAGCGGAATTGCTGGGTCATAAGGTAGTTCTATTTTTATATTTTTTGAGGAACCTCCAAGCTGTTGTCCATAGTGGGTGCACCAATTTGTAATCCCACCAACAGTGCATGAGGATTTCGTTTTCTCCGCATCCTCACCAACATTTGTTAGTTGATTTATTGATGATAGCCCTTCGGACAGGTGTGAGGTGATACCTCACTGTGGTTTTAATTTGCATTTCTCTGATGATTAGTGACATTGAGCATCTTTTCATATGTCTATTGGTCATGTGTATGTCTTCTTTGGAGAAATGTCAGGTCCTCTGCCCATTTTTTTTTTCTTTTTTTTTTAGCTGAGCCATCCTGCTACCTGTTGGCAGCTCAGCGGCTGCTCAGCTCGGGCTGGACTCGAGCCGCTGTTGCTCAGAGCTCAAACTCTTGAGCGAGCTCTTAACCAACTGAACCACTCGGCCGGCCCCTCTGCCCATTTTTTAAATCAGATTGTTTGTGTGTTTTGGTGTTGAGCTGTATGAGTTCTTTATATATTTTGAATATTAACCCCTTATCAGATGTATCATTGGCAAATATCTTCTCCCATTCAATAGGTTACCTTTTTGTCTTGTTGATGGTATCCTTTGCTGTACAAAAAACTTTTTTAGTTTGATGTAGTTCCATTTGTTTATTTTTTTCTTTTGTTTCTCTTGCCTGAAGCGATCTGTCCAAAAAAATATTAGTAAGAGCAATGTCATGAAGTGACTTTTTAAAGCTCATGTAGTTGGTGAAGGAGGAAAAACATTCTGTGTCTTGGTTATATATGTATATTACTATTTCATATATATATATATATAAAATATACTGTATTACTATGGATTATATATATTATATGTAGTGGTATGCAGGGTTTGATATACAGTACTTGGTTTTATTATAATAGTAAATATCTAAGTATATATAATATATTGCTATATAGAATAGTAATAATGACTTGGAAGTGACCTTATTTCCAAGGGCAGTGACTTGAAATATAATAGCACTATTCAGATCTGATCAATGTACATTTACTTTAGAACCTTTTAGAAATTGAAATGCCCTACCTTAGGAAAAAATAGAAAGGACATTTTATGGTCTAAAAGAATTAAGTTTCATACTTCTTGTGAAAACAAAATTCATTACTTAGTGACAAAAGGTTACAGGTTTCTTATAATAGTCCAATAAGCTAGGTTATTAAAATTTCAGAGCCACTCAACCTTCCATGGATACTTTATATATCTGTGGAGGTTTGAGAGAAATGAGATGAAAGATCTCTGGAGCCTGGGTTCTGCTCTTAACTCTGCTAGAGGTTGGTCTCTGGTAACCAGGAACTAGTTTCTTAGCCTCTCTGGGCTTCACATTACTTGTTATAAAAATGAACCTAGGGGTATCATTAGTATACATTCAAGAGGCCTCGGAGTTCTCACCAACAGCTGTTGAACATTTCTTAAAGCAATGGAGGTGACAAGAAAGGGTGGCTATTGCTCACTGTGACATTGAACATATGAGAGGCAGGCATTTAGTGACACTGCAGCAGAATCAGTCAAAAGGAAAGTGTTTTGTTTGGTCAGCTCTTTCTGAATTTGAGGATTCGGTCATTTTTCCGCAAAGTAGTTACTCAGCACCAACTATGTGTCAGGGACTGTTGTAGGTATTGGAGATAGCGCTGGGAACTAACATCGAAGCCCTTATTCTCCTGGAATTTACATTGGGGTTCCTTAAGCAAATGAACAGCACTATATAATACGTCAAGTACTGATAAGTGCTATGGAGGAAAAAAGAAAAACAGGACAAAGATGGAGAAAGAAAATGATGAGGGGGATTTTATTTCTCATTCAACAGCAAATGATTTAATTGATATGAAGCTATTTATGTGGTTATTCATCTCATTTGGTGTGAATAATTACTCATCTAATTTTGCTAGAAAAGTATTAATGCATTTGAATGGTGGGTGTTGCCCAAAATGTCGCTGGGGAGATGTACTGTACTATACAGCATATGCACATAAATTTATAAAATCTGAAAACAATACATTCCAAAGCACCTCTGTACCAGCAGATTTCGGATAAGAGATCATGGAGGTCGACCAGCCAGACTTGGGGAAAGGGGTCAGGACTGGAAATAGAAATGCGAAAGTCATCATTCTATCAATGGCATTTTGATTACGAGGAGGAGCAAGGGCTGAACCAGGTCTCACTCCACTGTTTAGAGTGATGAGGTGGGAGAACCACAGAGAGATTGTCCAGAAAGCAAATTAAGAAAGTGTTTCAAGAGCGCTGCGGGAAGGCGCAGTCAGCCACGTGCAATGCAGCTAATAGGCTGAGAAAGATGAGGACTGAGTGTGTGAAAGAGCAGTAGCAGCAGCAACATCCAGCATGCTTTCTCGTTTTCATTGTTCTCGCCAGGATTCATTATATGGAAAGCCATTCTTGATACATGTTTGATCCTGTATCTAAAATGATTGCATAATAGCTGCTTCTTCAAGACACTACGTAAATTACTCACATGTCATAGATGTGAGGTGTATTTCACAGAAACAGTATAATATAGTCAATAAACTTCAAAGCCAGATGGAGCTCGGTTCAAAACCACACCGGTCAACCTCAGACAAGTTATTTAACATTGCTATCTCAGTTTTTTCACCCGAAAAATGAGGCTGTTAATAACAATCTCAAATGTACGTACATTTGAGATTGTTATTAACAGCCTCATTGATTAAAAGCAATAGCCTGTAGAAAGGATTTTAGCACATAACAGGTTCTCCAAGTTCTTCCTGATTTTTAGGGACAGTGGACAAACATGAAGCATGGTGGGTGGTAGGACAAAGCATGAACTGAAAGGGACCAGAGGAGATGTGGACTAGGGCTCTGGCCCTGGTGGCCACATTTTGTGAAATCGCAAGTAACTCACATCAAATTTCTAAGCTTTAGAATCAGAGATCAACAGCCAGTAGGCCCACTTTACCATGTTTTGTTTGATTGGAACAGTATTGTTAATTGGTTGGTTAGTTTGTATCATTTTCTAGTTTGCCACAGTTCATCCTTTCCTTGTGACATCACTCATTTACATCACCTGTCTGTCCTGAATCAATTAGAGTGCGCAATCATCTTTCTGGTCCCTTCATTGAGAATATTTTACAAGTTTTGTAACTAGCACTCCAAGACGTCTTTGTTCAGGGCAGTTTTATATGTTGAACACTATAGAGACAAGTTTAGGGTCTACATATTTTTCAACACCTTATTAAAAATTTAGACCTGAAAACAAAATAATTGCCTCTCAAATAATGAAGTGCAAAATTAAAATTTTGTACACAGAATATATAACGGCATATCAAACAGTCAACTGTAACTCAATGCAGGTAGTTTGACATTAAAAAAATAAAGTTTAAGTCCCAAGAATAAAATTAATTTATTCTTCGGGCAACTTGGAATTATAGAACATTATAAAAATCTTTGTTAATTTTTAGGGCAAAAATTGCATTTAATGGTACTATGGAGGCATTAGATAGACTTATTTAGGAACTACACTTACTCGTGCCACTCTTCTTGGCAAGAAGCTATGTAGCCCATAGTTTTTTACTTTTTTCATCCATTTCCTTCACCCTTTCTCCAAGTTGGCAGATAAGTGAGGAAGGGAATGGCTATAGATGCTTCCATATTTAAACACTTTATCCTACTATACAGCCATATGTCTTTATAACCTGGCATATTGTAGGTACTCAGTAATGTTTATTGGCTTAATCATCTGTTGAGGGGAAGGTAGGGGCAGCAGGACTCAGGCCTGGAAGGAGTATAATATAAGGTTTTGATTGCTTCCTCATAGGATGTCTGAATGCCTCCATCATTCATGGAAGCAATATTCCCAGAATCCCTTACTTCTAAGCGGGGGCATGTGACACAGTTGCTACCAGAGTCCTAGGTATAATCTGCTCAGATTGTTGGAAACGCTTTTGCTTTTCTGACTTCATGGGATGGATTCAGTTGGTGTGGCATGCGCTCTTTCTACCTTGAATCCAGGTATGATGCCTGGAGATGCAGATGGCATTTTGACAACATAAGTTGACAAGCCAACATGCTGGGGATGGTGGAATAGAGAGGCCGAAGGACATTGGGTTCTTGATGACACACTGCTCCAGCCCTTGACCACATACTTCCACATTGCTTATTATGAGAGAAAACTAATCCTTATTTGTGAAAGCCACAGAAAGTCAGAGTTTTTGTTTTTTTGTTGTTGTTTTTGTTTCTGATTTTGTACTTGCAGCCAAAAAGATATCTGACCATGGAAAAGGTGGTTAAAATGGAGCGGAGATAAAGGTCATTGACATCAAGGACATTCAGAAACGGTGAATCTAGGAAGCTGGAGGGGTGTTCTAGAAGCAAAGTGACTGTTCAAGTATACAGATACAATCAGATAAAATCAAGTAAGAATTGAAGAAAACTACAGTAGTTAGGGAAGCAGGGGACGTGAGCTAGGTGTTTACACACTGAAGTCTAAGATAATTGGATGATGATGGAATTACCACTCAGCATGACTACCTCAGTCCAGGTACCCAGCTTCCTGGTCCTCAGGATGATACAGGTATACTTTTGAGCAAGTATAAAGAAGTTGATGCTCAGCAGGCCCTTGACGTTATTTGTCTGTTTTCTTACCAGCAGTTTTTGGCAGGATTATGGATATAGATGATTCCATCTAACGCCTTGGAATTGCATGAAATGGAGCTTTTCTGGTCATATCATAAAACACCCCTACTATTAGATTGTGAATACTTCCGGATGGGAAGGAGAGGTGTGGAAAGGAGAGGGTTTGTGCGTACTGGGCTTGAAGACTGTGGGGCATGGATTTGGAGATGACTCCCGGGCAAGTATTAAAGCTAGGAAGTATTTAAGCTGTTTTGAAGTGGCTTTTGAAAAATAATTGATTTGGACTAGGTAATTGGGGAAGGAAATTATATCTGTCCTGTGGCTATTTACAAATAAACGCATACCCAGAGGTTTCCTAAAGCTTGGCATCCTTAAGACATATTATTTCAAAATTTTTCCCCAGTTTCATTCTATTTTGGCATCAGAGAAACCTCCTTGTACCCCTGAGAGTTGAAACTCAGTTCATTGTGACATGGTGCTAATAAATTAAGAGGTGTGTCTTTCATTTTCACGCCTCTCATTGAATGCTGCTGCTTCAGCAGAGACATAATCACCAGCAGCGGGATATAGGATGATTCAGTTGTCATCTGTGGGCCTCAGTTTCCACACTGGAAAACAAGGCAGTGAGATGGGTGTTCACAGAAGTGCCTTCCAGTTCTACCATGCTTTGGTCCTGGAATCTGTAACATAGACTCTGTTACCTTTCAGTCCTGAGGTGAAATGGACAAGTGGATACCTGACTTGACCCAACTCATTTTTCAGAATTGCAAACCTAATCATCCTCTGAGAATAGATAGCCTGCATCACTTTAAAAAATATTTTTTATTGGGAAACAGCCATGGTCATTGGTTACACATTGCCTTCATGCTACAATGGCATAGTTGACTCTTTTAGGGAGGGCACAGCTCACAGTGGCCCATGTCTGGATCGAACCAGCAACCTTGGTGTTATCAGCACCATGCTCTAACCAACTGAGCCAACTGGGCACTCCTATCACTTTCTTATATAAAGAATAACTCATCAACGTTAATATAGTAAGCCTGATATTTAAATCTGTCTTCTGGATATAATTTTAAAATACAAATAAATGTCTTTCCTTTTGGAGTCTGAAATAAGAGAGCTTCATTAAAAGGAGTGAAAAAAACCCAAAAACATTTGGAATTGCCCTAAAAGCCCAATGTTGGATTCTTGAATCAACCAAATGGCCTCAAATTAGCTGCCCCATTTTTATAAAATCTTCACAAGAAATCCTCTCGTTCAGAATGATATAGCTCTAATCAAATATCCACTGCATGCCATAATCTATGCTAGGCCATTTCATGTTTTCATCATCCACTAGACAATAAACAACTCGAAAGTATGTCTGTTTTTATGCATTCTTGTATTTCCAGAACCTAGTACAGTGACTGGCACATAGAAGACACCCACAAATATTTAATGTATTTGTGTTAAGAATTAACAATATGGAGTAGGTCACTACTGTTATTTCCATTATGAGTATAAGTAAACTGAAGCTCAAAGAAGTTAGAACACTGGTCCAGTGTCACAGACAAGTCATTGGCAAACCTATAGGCTGTGTCGAAGCATCTTAACTCCAAAGACAGCCCTCTTTCTAATTAGATTGTGCCTTTTTACCATGACTCCCCACCTATTTGCCCCGTCTTCACAGTCCAAGCCCACAACAAATAAATTTTCAACTAGAATATGGAAATGATCAGCCACTGTGGGAAAGGTTGTTTTTGTTGTTGTTGTTAAAAACATTTTGCCAAAAAACAAAGCTTTCCTTGAGGCTAACCTGGAGCAGTGAATATGCCCCAATACCATCCCACAGAGACCAGGAAAGAGTTAAATGACTGACAGAGACACAGTACACAGAGAAGCAGGATTGTGAGGAGAGGAGAGAAGGCACTGGGGTAAGAGCCACTGGGAGAAGCAGAAATAAAAGCTAGTGCAATGGAACGGAGGAGCCACTCCGTCAAGTCCAGCGCCCCCTGCGGATTGGAGCCGGCTTAAATCCATTTTTTTCCCCATTCATTTTGAATTCTATGGGTGTTTGACTAACAATATGATTATTTAAAATGTGATCTGTACTTCTCTCTCATTCATAATTGTAAAGTTCTTGAGTTACAAACTAATAACAGAGCTATACTATTAACTAGTTAATATCAGTTATATCATGCAGTTTTCATCAACACTGCTATACCAGTTTGATTTTATATTTAATATTACTACAATTTCTCTGAAACCCAGTTTTCTAGAATTTGGATGAAGCTGGCTGGTCCAGTTCATCACCCCTTCTCTCTTCAAGTTTCCCATATATTTGGAAAGTTCTCTTTGTCAGATATTCACTGAGCTCCCGACACCCTGAAGACTACCAAATGCCTTCAGGGTTTCAACTGAATGATCCTTTTCCCATGAACCCCAGGAATCTCGGAATTGGTTTGAATACTGTTAACCAGTCTTTCTACGAACTGAAGAATCTGGGTTTATTAAGACATTATGTCTCAAGTGATATCTATCGTATTAAGGGATTATACCATTCATCATTCCTTTATTTTTCAGATGCAGGAAAGGATTAGTAAATATATTTTAAAACGGGTGGGAAAAAAATCAAAGAAAAATAGCCTTTAACATTAAGGTTACTATATATACTTTGTATAAAAATATACATGTCATCTTCCTGATTTGGTCTAAGTCAGGTTCTGCCAAAATATTAAATAAATACTTAGAATTCTGAGCCTAAATCATGAATTGATTTCATTGCTCACTAGCTCCGGAAACTTTGAGAAATTACTTGACTTCTCAGTTTCCTCATCTATAAAGTAATAATATCTTCTGCATATTATTAAAAGTGTGTGTTGAGCTATATGCATACATAAGTAAAACACTAAACATGGTAACTAACACATTGTGTTAAGAATGTAAGCAATTTTTGTTATTAATAAATTCACAAGAAACTCACTTCTTTTATTCAAAAGTGTTCTGGATAGTCTGCAATAACACAAAAATATAATATATTAAATATTATAAAAGAGATAAGATTGCCAATTTTGTACATAACATATCTAAATGTCTAAGAAGATTATACTTAAAATTTATCAAACTGTAAAATGATTTAATAGTCATCTGGATTCTATATTATGTATATGTATGTATATATCCATATATACTATACACACACATATACTTTGTATGTATAATGTATATACTACGTATATATAATCATATATGAAATTATAATGTATTTATTTAAAATCCATATGTATATACATATGCAAAATCCAGCTGCATATTAAATTATCATATATATTTATATACATTTATATATTTATATATATGTACCTTATACCCAACAATAACCAGTTCAAAAATGCAGTAGAATATAAATCATTCACAATGTCAAAATATATGTGACTACATTTTTGCCCCAAGACTTTGATGTGGCTCATAGAAGAACACCAACAGACATGATGAAAGGGTGTAGTTTCTTTAATGGCAAAAGATAAGAAACATGTTTATTTGGAGCTTTTTACACAAAGCACTCTTGTGTAACACAGCTTACCCCCGATGAAGCCACAGGCTTCATGGGTTTTTTTTACATTTCGCATGAGATGTCCATTGGCTGATGCTCTCGCTTGCACTAACGGAGGATGCTGGTAGGTCTAGAGAAGCTGGTTTTTGCTGAGAGAATTTTACATAGTCTCTCCCCAACCCTGCTCTATTCCTGTTACAGTTCTGCCCACTTAAATGAGGTACAAATACCTAGTGTAGAACAAGTGAAAGTGAGTGAAGGGCATGTCAACATCTCAGGCCTTCCTGAGGTTTATACCTGTACCCACCTCCCGTTTAAATGATGTAGCTTCAACCCAAGTGGTTCAACCATTAAGATCTTTTTGTAGCACAGAAATACCCATCGCTATTACTAGACAACTGCTTGAATTAGGGAGCTTAGGGGAATGGTCCTGTATCATTGAAACAAATTGAGCTTTTACACATTATTTTACCAATTGAATTATGTACTTTCCCCTCTTTTTTTGTAAGAAATCAATTGAGTCACCTTAGTGAACATGACATTTCTCTATGATAGTTATGTTAGTTTTTCCTTTTGGCCATCATCATCAGACATATACCCCCTGACAGACAGAACTGCTTCGAAATAACAGTAATCATTTTTAATGCCCAAATTGCCACTACTTGGTCACTGGCAACCTTCTTAACAGACGAACCTGTTTATCGTTTGAACTTCCTTTCAAGTGCATTAGATGGTGTTCTTTTTACCAAAAAGATCACACATTGGTGTGATCTTTTACTCTGCTTTCTTCAAATAAGAAATTATCTACTTTCTAAAGATTGCTGGATTGCTGTTATTTTTTTAAATATAGCATTTGACACCAAAAACATTGAGTTTTATATGTGTGTGTGTGTGTGTGTGTGTGTGTGTATGTATGTATGTTCAGGGTAAAAAAGTAGTGCACACACTTCAAGCAGAAAAACCCCTTTGTATCAAATGATATGACTTCATTTATTCTCTCATATTTATTTTCTTTTTGCATTTGACTTTTTTTTTTTTACCTTGTTCTATATGAGTTTATTACTCCAGTGTCCATGCCTTTTCTACTAACATGGTAATAATTGTCATAACCAACACCGTATTTACATTTCCTTGATGAATACTGATATAGGGAACCATTATATAGGCTTATTGATCATTGGGTTATTGCTTTTTATGAAAGTGTAGGTTATCTAGATATTTTTCCACATCTCTATAATACCTTAAAAATATAATCTAGAAATATAATTTACGATGTTTTCTACCGCATTGGCGTCATTGGTCTGCTCTGGCCTACCTCGTTTTACTTGGAAGTGGAAGTCCCGATATATATTTTAAAGTGATACACTTCACATTAATATTCTGCTGAAAACTTCCCAACACAATCTCAATGAAATCCAAACTAAAGTGGCCAGCAGCTGGCTTCTCTGATCCTGTCACCGGCTGACCTGTCCTCCATTCACGCCTCTCCTGCCACAGTGGCCCTCTCTCTCCCTTCTGAGTATGTGCAATTCACTTCTGCTTCCGGGTGTGAGCACCGGCTGTCACCTCGTCTGGGCCCCTCCTCCCTCAGGTCATTAGAAGTCTGACTTTTCTCACTGTTAGGACTCTTCAAACCTCAGCTCTTTTAGAGGCATCTCCTGAGCTTCCTAGCTAACGTACTGATGCATAAACTCATCTTTCCTATTGCCTTGTTTTATTTCTTGCATAGAAATGATCACTTTCTGAGATGCTGTTAATCTGTTGAAGGACTTTTTGTCTTTCAGTTAAGTGAAAGCTCTCTGAGAGTTGAGACCTTTTGTGTTATTCTTCACTGTTTTTACAGTGCCTGCCACACATCAGGCACTCAATAGATATTTGTTAAAATGTCAAATAAAAGATCAAAGCATACGAAAGAATAGAAGACAAATACAGGAACATGTTATTAAAAGCTTGCGATAGAGAAGGCTTTTCTGTCACCAAGCGGAGAGGCATAATGGACAGATTTGTTTGTATATAAAATTGTAAAACTTCTGTCTAGTAAAATTCTCCACAAGAAAAGTTAAAAGAAAATATTTACTGCATGTATAATTAACATTGATAAATATACAGTTCAGATGAATACAACCACCTGTTTTGAACCTATTTAGAGAAGAGTCATCATGCTCATTCAGTTTTGCTGAGACATTCTGTAAAATAAGTATAACAGGAATCATCATAGGAAATGATGCAATGCTAAAGATCACACATAAGGAAGAAGGCAAAAGTTATGAATAGGCAACTCACACATGCAAACGGACAGTAAAAGATCAGAAGATATGTTCAAACTTTAATGATTTAAAAATATATATATCTACACAATAAAATGTAATTTGCTATCTGTAAAACTGTTAATTTTTAAAAAAATTTGTAACATGCTATGCCTTCATTTGTGTGGGGGAAAATAGGTTCTCTAATATATAATTGATAGAAGTCTGAATTGTAATGACATTTTTGGAAGCAAATTTGCCAATGTCTGTCCAAATTTAAATGTACAGACCTTTTGACTCAGCAGTTCCATTTCTAAGAATGAATCCAATCAGTATGCCAAAGCACATATACAAAGATGTCCATACAAATTACTGCAGCATTATTTATAATAACAATACGGTAACAATCTAAATGCTCCAGAATAGGAAATAGGATAAATAATATCTGGTACATCCCTGATGCAATTCTGTGTGATCATTAAAGGGAAAGAAGTAAATCTAAATGTACTAATACACAGTGATGTCTATGATAGATTAAGAGAAAAATCAAGTTGAAGATCAGTACGTACTATGAGTCATTTATTAGAAAGGATGTTCTAATCTGCAAATATTCCTAATTATGGCTAAAATAACAAAGGTATCTTATGATCCTACAGAACAAGATGTCTGATGGAATTGTTACAAGGTTATTTCAATGGCCAATGATGTCAGAGTATTGGGTCAATGATTCAATCCATGACTCTCTTTCTCTCATGGTCACAAAATAATCATTACTGGTCCAAATAGCAGGTCTCTGCAGTACCTTCCTAAGCTGAAGAGAGCTGGAGAACAGGCTTTCTTCTCATGAATCGGTGTCTTTTTACCCAGCAATATAATCTCTAATAGAGACCTCCTGTAAGATTTGCCCTTACTCCACATAGCCCAGAACTGGGATGCATGGTGCCACCCTGCTGCACAGAAGCCTGCAAAAGTATCCTACAAAGAAGAATGGGATTCTAAGGGCCCACTTAGGTTATGCGGTCAATTCCTAGGGTTGGAGGAGGAGCCTGCCATCCGCAGATCCAGAGATCTCTGCCTTCAAAAGCACTGGCCAAAAAAAAAAAGATAATTTGGGCCTTATTGAAATTAAAAGCTTCTACTCATCAAAAGATATCATTAAGAGTATGAAAAAAAGGCTGGGAGAAAATATTTATAACACATAGATCTGATAAAGGACTTGGATCCAACACCATTATCTATGAATAAAATTTAAATATAAATAAAAACCACAGTAAAAGCCAGTACATAGACACCAGAATGACTAATATTAAAAAGGCTGATAATACCAAATCCTGACAAGGAATTTGAGCAAATTGAGTCCTTGTACCTTGCTGCTGGGAATGTAAATTGGTTCTGTCACTTTAGAAAATTCTTTGGTGATATCTACTAGCGAAACTTACAAATAATCTATGGCCCAGTAATTTCACTCTTGGATATATAAGAACAGAAATGAGTGCATACACCCAACAAAATATGTCAAGGAATGGTCTCAGCAGTTATATCCGTGATGTCACAAAACTGGAAGCATCCCAGGCACTCATCAATAAGAGAATGGATAAATTGTAGCATATGCATGCAATGAAAACCACACAGCAAGGATTAAGAGTAAACTACTGAATCATACAGCAAGCCATGAATTAATCTCATAGAAGTGCCGGCAGAAGCCTGACACAAAAGATTATATACATTATTATTTAATTTATCTGACGTGTAAGATGTGGTGACATTATAGTGATCAAGATGGCGATTGCCCCTAGGAGATACTGACTGGGAAAGGGCATGGCGAGGCTGCCTGGGATGATGGACAGAATCTGTACATTGAGCTGGGTGGTGGTTTGACAACTGTATGTATCCGTAAGCATTGACCTCAAGAACTGAAATCTACAGTATGTAAGTTTTACCTCCAAAAAATAAGACAAACCTAAAAACCTCAAACCAGCCAAAAGATCTCTTCCTTCTACCTTAAAAAATGGGGTTCTTATAGCTGGAAAGTAGAAGTTAGGTGTTCAAGGTTGTTGCGTTGTCAAAGAACATTGGCGCAATTGCATTTGAATATGTACACAAACAGACATATACACGTTATGTATATGTGTTTATTTAAGCATAACATTTTTGAAACAATATATGTTCAGCTGATTACAGCAATAACATCTGCAGATGGAATTGGATAGGATTAAAACAATTTTTTTGTTGATACATTTCTGATTACTAAAATGAAAGGAAAATCATAACATTAGAGCAGGAATCTTGAGGGTGTCTAGCCAAATGGTGTTAGGTGTTAGGGATTTGTCCTCTATGATGAATAAATGGAGAAAAAGAGATGAGAGACATCCAACCCCCCCAACCCCCGAACTTTTCAGGGCGGAGGTAGGAAAAGTTACTAAGGACTGCAAAACCTTCTCTGAGCTTATTTCATCAAGATGGAAAAATCTACTAGGAAAGTTAATATGTCTGAATAGTTGAGAGTCTACAGTATACTCTCCTGAAATGACATTTTTTTTTCTCACATGAATGATGCAAAGAGTAGGAAAGCAACATTAGAGGTCATCTCATTTAATGCCCATGCCAATGTGCCAATCTTTTCCATAATTCTTACTTTTAAAGTGTCTCAACAGTTGTATAACAAGTGGAAAATAAGTCTTTACCACCAAGTAGGGGAGGTGTGCTGTATGGTCAACTGGCTTAAAAACAGGCTGTGACATCGGCCCCGTTTGTTTACTCTGCCACCTAGAGCGCCGTCAGTTATGTGTGTGTGTGTGTGTGTGTGTGTGTGTGTGTGTGTGTGTGTGTGTATGTGTACAAGCCTTATGTGTGTGTGTGTCTATGGAAGAGAGTCAAAGAGACTGAGAGAGAAAGAAACTTGATGATGTAAAGGATGCTGGGTTTTGGAGCCAATTTAGCAGAACTTGCTTGGGTGAGGTATTGATATGTCTAACATTGACAAAAAAATTAATCGAGATTTTTAACCTCAATCCCTTCATTCTAGTTTTCTATGAATAAAAAGTGCATCAAGAAAAAGTTCTTAACTTCTCAGAACACAAGAACAAGATGTGTTCTGACACGGCTCTCTGTAGGCCCCGCTCTGAGTCCCTGAAAACAGCTGAACTGACACACGTGCTATTATGTTTTCCAGGCAGCTTTGCAGCATTATTGATCGTCACTGCATGATCTTTTTCCCACCAATAATTTCCCTCACTCATGCAACACATACATTTCACTCGTCTTCTTCCCTGGCTTTTGAGTTTGCAAAGCCTAGATATGGAGGGACATAGTAAAAATAGATTTTAAAGAATGTCTGAGCAGTAGAGCCATGCTTCTTTATTTCTCAGACCGGGTAGAGCCCTCAGCATGGGGAGGAGAAAAGTAAGGGAGGATGTATTCTATCAAGTAAATAGACAGGAGTAAATCCCAGAGTAAAAGGAGCTCTTTGCTGGGCTTCCTGGGCCAAACCCGGGGTGAGCAAAAAAAAGAAAGACTTCAGGTAAATTTGTGGCATTTGAAATCAGAGGGTCCTTATAGCTCACTTTTGGAGCACATTTCTGGAGGTCAGCAAGCCCCCAAAGAAGATGTGGTATGTCTAGGCTGATAGAACTTTAGAAAGCCTCCTGGAGTTCCTCAAAGTGTAGTGTGATTTAGACGCAACAGAAAAATTCCCCTGAAAGGGACCCAGAAGTAGTAGCGAGAGAACCAGAACAGAAGGGACCCAGTGGACTGGAGGGGGATAACCTGTGCAGAGGACCACAGGAGGGCAATGGGCATTGCCCAAGGAGGCCAGCGTGGACAGCAGCCATCACCTTCACAAGGTCATGGCCCTGTCTAAACCTCCCAGGAACTCAGACCACCTCTGCGCAAGGCAGGAGACGGGGACCAGATTCCTGAATTCAATGAGACTGACTTTCTACCACTTTATTAGAATTTGGACTCAAAATTGAATTACGAAAAAACGAGAAGTTACAGATCCTCTCTCAAAAGGTTCGTGCCTACCCCATAATCATGCAGAAAGCATGACTTTTAGCTCCTTTGGTTGTTACATAATGGGTTCAAGTTCAGCCACATTCTCTGAATCACTGATTTTTGTACCCAAAATTCTAAGTGTTAATTAAGGAGACTGGTTTCTTAAAAGTCCTTATTATTTCTTAGAACTTGCCATTGGATGGTTCACAAGGGTCTTTGTTTGGTGACTGGTTCAGAAGGAACAGGAAGTTAACTATACCTAGAGAACCGTGCTGAAATTGCCTCTGGGCTAGCCTCCTATAGGATACTTGGAAAAAGGAAAGCAAATACAAGGGAAGAAAATGCAAGGATAAATCAAGTTTCCCACACACATCTTTTTCAAACTGCAGGAAAGTGTCTGGGAAGTGTTAGAGAAGCAAAAAGTGAGTGTGCTTTGATGATAGGTGTCTTGTGAGTTTAGCATCAGCCAGGCGTTTTACTGTGGCCTGTTGCGTCAATCTGTAGATATCAGATTAATTGCAGAGAACACCACATTAGAGGCTGGGTAGAAAGCTCAGAGAGAGCCCCCAGGAAACAGTGTTCTGCCTCCTGATGCACTCCTACTGTGTGCTGAAGCTGTGCCACAAACCAGGGTGATACCTGAGAGTAAAGAATCGAATGGCACTTTCCTGGAATTCCCTCTTCTTCTTCCTCCTCTCCCCCACCCTCCTTTCTCTCTTCTCCTGCGCTTTCTTCCCCTGCTCATTATTGCTTTTTTTTTTAGTTCCAGGTGTACAAAACAATATTGTTCCCATTTCAATGACCCAGTGGCTCAGGTTGAAAAGCCTTTAGATGTTTACGGTTGAAAACGTATCCTCTTCCACCCTTCTCCTTTGCCCCTTCTCCATATGCGCTGCACCCTGGAGAAGCATGGCTTCTTTGGGCTCAGCTGCTGTTTTCCTCTTTTGCTTTACAGATGCCTTCTTGCTGCTTATTATCTGGCCCTGACTGTTCCAGGCACCCAGCAGACTTCCTCTCCTTCTTTATTTTACTCTTGGTTTTTTGTTAATTGCATCTCCACTGCGCACAATTGTGTTCTAAAAGCATACTTGGGATTTGTTTTAATCAGGTGTGGTAAGACAGGCAGACATGAAAATGATTGTCATGAAGGAGGAAGTTTATATCACAGATCCCTAGAAACAGGAAACACAGCAGGCCATGCACGGCCGCGTGGGGAAACGGTGGAGCTGGCTGGGAGAGAGAAGGGGAGAGGGAAGGATATAGCACAGAGCCTTTACTGGGGTTCTGTGGGCAGGAATGGGCATGGCAGGGAAGGGATGCGGACTCGGTTGGAGATTTGAGTAGTTGGAATGATTTCAGCAGGCTCTGGGCTCTGGGGGTGTTCCCTAGTTGCCTGGTACCTGGCCTTGGAGTGATTTAGGGCAGGAGACACATTGGCTTGGTGTGTGAACGTTTGATAAAGGGGACAGTTGGGAATGTAGAATCTGGATCGGTTGGTTTGTATATCAGACGCATGCTCATAGGGGAGTCATTTGCTGTCTCAAGGAATTAGCTAGTCCTGGGAGCAGCAGTCTCTCCAGGATCGACTCCAAATGCCAGAGCATCAAGAATGCAGAAAATATAGTCAGTATGAGTTGGATTAATAATAAGCATTGTTTCATGACACCTTCTCATTGTTGGTTCATTCATGGCCCTTTTTATTTTATGTATTTATCTCCAAAATAAAGACCAGCCATGAATTGACCACAGAACCTAAAAGCTGGGACACTCCCATCAACTTATATTTACTTATGAGCTTCTACCCTAATCTTGAGGAGTCCACCAGCTCTTTCTGCGGTTTATTAATGGGCCTCCATACCTCGTACAGAGAAGAACTTCCTATTTTGAATGACTGCCAATGGCCACTTACATTCCCTGTCCTCCCGTCTATCTCATCAGCTTGAATTTCAAGCTCTTTGAATGTTTTCCAAACTGTAACTTAAACGTGGGCAAACAGAAAAACATTTCACTTGGCTTTGGATGAAAAATTCATGAAGATAGATGCTGATATATATATATTTTTAAATATTACTTTGTGCTTACATAAGCCAACACTTCTGATAATGGCAAAATACAGAGGTGCCCAAAAAATTTATACACATTTTAAGAAAGGAGAAAACTGTATTAAAATTGTAATACTCAATATATACCGATAACAAAAGATGAACACATGTCATGTGTATACATTTTTTGGGCACCCCCAGTATTCTTCACAGCTCTTGAACAGAAATCTACAAGCAAGGATTTAGGAAAGAAAGGGACTTGGCAGAGGGATTTTGAAGTCAGGCCTGAGGCTATGGTAACACCAGCAAGAGTCCTCTTACTGTCTAGATTTTCAGAAGCTCCACTATTCATTTTGAATGAGGGCCACCAGACACTGTCAAACTGCAGCCAGCAGACATGAAGGGACAGGGCTCCTCATAGCTTTTGAAAATATTAATTATGATGTATTTTGAGTGGGACGTTTGAGGGATGCTATGTTTAGAGAAACTGGTGGGGCTGTTGTTGAAAAACCCACGAAAATCAGATGCCTACAAGAAAGGACCCTGGAAAAGCCAGCGGTACACGGTCACAGGCAACAGGTATTCTGAGGAGGGGACGTGTTGGGGTGATGTTCACGGGACTTCAGACTGACTTTCCAGTTCCTCTTGTGACCCTGGAAGGTCTTAGGTGTTTCTCTTTCCAGATGCTTAGAAACAGGAGGAGGCGAGAACTGCTGTGTGTGTTGATGGCTGGGTCAGTTCTGCCTTACTCAGCCCTTTTATTTTCTGTCCTTTCGGTCATTCTGTGTAAAAACGTCCACACAGGTTCTTGAGCTATTGTTACAAACAAAGAAATGTGTAAGACACGGTTTCAGGTCTTCGTCAAAACACCCTTTTTTCTGCTTTATCTCCTGTGAGAACTTGGGAATCTGGCTTTGTTATGTCCTAGCCAATGCCTCCTCATCAAAAGGCTTTCAGAAATCTCCTCAGGTCTCAAGTTCAAATCAAACAGTGGGTCTGGCTGTATTTTGTGCAGATAATGTGTAACTCATTTTCTGTCAGATTTTAGACTTCCTGAATGAACTGTCCTGGGAAAAGAGTACTGGGGTGTTCAGGGTTCCCACAATTTGGGGACTTTGGCTGGATCTCAACATTTTTTTCGGAGACCCCGTTTAAAAATGTTTGCCTATCCAAATGCAATGAAAAGGTGCTTGTCCTACAAATGGCCCCTGAAATAACTTCGGAAGTCCAGCCCCTGCCACTGAACAGTGGCTATTAGCCTTGGACACTGGTAAGCGGGGCTTGTCATTCGGGAATAATTTCCCTTTGAATTTATGACTCTTCAGCTCAGTTCACACATCAGCCTTCTCATCTCCTCTCCCATGTTAAATGAGTCCATAAAACTCCACACACCATAAAATGAGATCTGGGTGGAGATGTGGCAAAGCATCCCCCAAGGTCAACATTATGATAGACTCTCCACCCCACCCCCAGCCTTATCCCAGAAGAAAATGGAAACAAAAAGCACGTTGCTCTGCAGGCTTTACTCCTGGCAGCCCCCAAACGGCCATATGTTCTTGTTTAGCTGAGACAGCAGCAGCCTTGATAAAGGGGGACCCCTCTTTCTTTCCCTCCATGTCCCTTATCGGAGTAGTGGTCCACACAGATGATCCAGAAAACGCAGGAGCCTCGCTCGGTTCGCGAGAACTGACACCAGGGACTTCCTGTGGCCTGGCTCCAGCCACATGCGGAATAGCCCTGATGGTGTCTGAAATATTTGGCTACTGGCTCAGGCTGTGGGCTGGCTGGCTGGTTGGTTTGAACACACACCAGCCTGGGAGTCTTTGTGTAGACGCTTCTTGAAGCTTTTTCCATGACATCTGCCAATTAAATGTATGAATTACTCTGTTTACTTGTCCCTGTGACAGGGCAGATATTTTATTCAGAAGCAAAGGATTTCTCCTTATCCTTGCTTTTTCTTCTAACATTGATGAGCTTCTATTATGGGCCAGAAATGGGCAGGATGTGTTTGCATGTGTGATTTCATTTTATTCTTCATTGCAGCCCTGATAAAATGGGTGAGGATTCCCATTTTACAGGTGAGGAAACAGATACAGAGATAGGAAACGACTGAGCTAGGGCCACACAAACTCATCAGAGGCAGAGTGGGAACTGGAACTTAAGTCTCCCATTTCAAGGTGTTTTGTTTTGTTTTGTGTTTAATCTTCTCCATTCCAATTTCCTTAAGATTAATGCTTGAATATTTTGAGTTGATATTTGAGCCTTTATTTGTTCATTAATTTAGTTATCCATTTGACACAAGCTTCTACCATTGGGCATTTACTATGTACATGGTATTAGGTCCAAAGGCTAAGCATAGGAGTCTGCAGACTTTTTCTGTAAAAGCTAGATAGTAAATATTTTAGGCTCGGAGAGCCATATGTAGTCTCTGTTGCAACTACTCAGCCCCACCACTGTCGTACGAAAGTAGCCATAGACAATAGATAAATGAAGGGACATGACTGTATTCCAATAAGACCTTATTTACAAAAACAAGCAGTGGATCCGATTTGATGCCCTGGCTGTAGTTTTCTATAGACATCGTGGGTACACAGCCTGCACACCCATACAAATCATCCCCAGTGAGAGACACCACATAATTATGTGCCGACTCTACATTCTGAGCCGGCCATGAGAATGAGGGTCCCTGTGCTGCGATTATTCTCAGAATAACCCTGAGAGGCTCAGCTGAATCACCAGTGCCTTCCATGATGAGATGCCATCTTTGGCCTGCAGCACCTCTCTTGCACCACTCATGGGAATGTCCCTAATACTAACAACACCCTTGTGTGACTTGGGTAGGCAAAGTCTTAAATAGGAGAAAGTAACGAGAACACGAAAGAGTCTGGGCTTGGGCATGGCCATCCACACACTTGATGACATTGCAACACTAGCATAAAAACAACCGTTACCATGGATTGACGTTTATATGCTAAAGGCATCCATCTGAAGTATCTCACTCGATCCTCACACCCATCCAGTTAATAATATTGCTATTTCCACTTTTCAAATGAGGAAACCTAGACTGGGAGAAGTTAGGTCACAGGGTCACACAACCAGGAAGTAGCCAACTCAGGATTTGAGTGAAAGCCTGCATGTTTCCAAAATCTCTCACCACTAAAGTAGACAGCTTTTAAAAGAAGAAAATAAAAGCAACAACAATCAGCTTTTCATGTTGTCACTGTTGTTGGCTCCGTGGAACCATGGCAATGAGATGAGCCTTGGGGACCACTTGACATGAAAGATGCACTTGTGGGGACAGCAACCACACAGTATGTTTCTATGAACTGTGGTCAGATTCCTGAGGTACAAAAAGGCCTTCTTTGAGTGTGTGCTCACAGCGCCCTCTACTGCCCAGGAGGAATACCACAGACACCCTGTTCTTAGTTCTCTTCAGAAAGATGGAAAATTCTTACTACTTACCAGTTGTTGGAGATTGGAATTTGAGTCATGATGTGAGATTTTACTAGCCGCCTTTTGTTTCTCCTAATAATTCAACACTGGATTGCTACGTAGTTACTGGGAAGGGTGGGCGGGAGGGGAGAAAGACGTCGCAGTTCACATGGGATACTTTGAGGTGAGAGGGAAGATGCCCCTCTGCCATTTTGTTACCTACGACCTGAACAAGAGGCATATCCTTTCTTTCCTAGGGTGGCCTATGACCGACTGAATCATGATGACGTTTCGGCCCGGAAGCAGTCAAGGAGGCTCCCCATGATCCCTGGGGGCATTTATAGCTCCAAGTCAGGTAAAGTTGATTTCATTGTTTAAAAAAAAAGTTTTCATGGAAGTAAGCAAACAATGCCCTGACTTAATGGATGCAAGGAAAAGAGACAATGTCCAGACAAAAGCGTATAAGCCAACTGGTTGCTAAAGGAGCTAGAACGGGAGAATTTTAAAAAACAGAAATTAAATAAATAAAATATCACCCTTCATGGTACAGTGGCGCTGTGGCCTGGGGAATGGAACTGGAAACTTTGTGTGGTGAGTTCTAGTGGGATGTGGGTTGGGCCAAAATATATTTGTCTCCAAGAAATACATTTTTTCAAAACGCTAAGCTTTAATTTTTTTTAAGTAAACAGCCAGGAAAATGCCAGGCTTGATCCTTTCTTGAATGGGGCCCTGGTACATCTTATGGAAGTCCTCGTGGGGGGAAACCCTTGTTAGCTTGACCCAAGCTAACCGCTGCTCTGTGGGTCCATTCAGTCCTGCTTTCGCCCATCCTCTTTGACCCTCTGCCCTCGCAACGTTTTGGGCTGTGCCCAAACCTCCACTTTCCACCCGCCACAGGCACATGACGTGTTTCCTTTTTTCAAAGGAGCAGCCATATTGGAAGAAGTACAGGCCCTGAAAAGCAATTTTGCTGGTCCAATAGTCATCTCTGTGCCCACAGAGATGTTCCTCTGCCTACCACATTTTCCTTCTCTTCCGGGCTCCATCCCTCTAAGCAAATACTCCCTCTCCATTTAGACTCCTTTTAACACTGACTATAATGTAATGGAAAGAAGCGTTGAAGATCTGGGTTTCAGTGGTTTCACTATTAACTTCCTCAGTGTTTAACATCCCAGACTTTCATTTTCCTCATCTTTATTCAGTGTTATCCACCATATAGTGCCAGTGGAGAATCAAATGGGATCATGTACATGAAACTATGTTAATAAACGTGAGAGTCAAATAAATATTTATTAAGTTCCTGATAGGTGCTTGACATTGAGAAATAAGATGCTAAGACAGACTTGGAAACAGAAGAGTTTATAATCCAGTCAGAGAGGTAGGTTGAGAAATAGGTAGTTTTCATGTAATAGGTGAAGGACTTTGGGTTGTGTTTGTTTGTTAATTTTGCTTCTTTTCTTGTTGGGCATAGCAAAACAACCTATAACTTGTTCCAAATCCGATCCTCGCTGCCACTAGCTCCCCTTCCCTTTTTGGGCCTCAGATTTCCAATTTGCCAAATGACTAGGTGACTAGATAATTTGTTGACCAAACCAGGACACTTCTGAAAGTGAGAAGAGACGCTGTTAATAATTATGCCAGAGCAATTGGTGTATCTGGGAGATAGCTCAGGCCATCAGAGAGTATGGTCACACTACACATGTGGGGGGCGGGGGGCAGGCATTCAGCATTATCTAAGGCCTATTCAAGTGCTTACAGTTGATGACCTTACATTTGTTATCACAGGTCTTTCTCTTAGCCCCACTCAGCACACTCTCTCTGTGGTTGCCCTTGTGGGCATGGCTGCTGGTCAGTAGTATATAAAGAGCCTACATACTACTTGGTGCCTTCCTAGGTCACATCCTTTGTGAATCACACTGCGCTGTATTCTTTGTGGTCACATCATCTTTTGGAGCTTAGCTATCGAGTGGGCCTGGGAAACGAAACGAAAATAAACTTAAACACAAGCAGCAGAGGTCATGCTGCTGTGGGATGTTGAGCTCCTGAGCTGTCTCTTCCCCCATCTCAGACACTGTTTATATGAACCTCCCATCCTAGTGCGTTAAGCCCTGTGCTCACACAGATGGACAAGCTCCCAGACAACATATATGTTTAATAACATCCACCCACTGTGAGCTTTGGCAAGCTTCAGATCAGTGAGAGGAAGGGATCAGTGAGCTGATTTTGTGTCTCTCTTTCCCCCACCCTCCTATCTCCTCACAGTTTGATACCTTTTCCATTTCTTCTCTCACCTTTTTTATGGGCTTGGGATGAAGTCTTAAATTGTTTTTGGCATTTCTTCTCCTATACATCCCAACAAAAGTATCCCTAGCTACAGTGGTAGAGAAACTGAGGCACAAATGAAATCTGGGGTGGGGGGTCCTCAATAATCGTTTTACACATAAAATCACACAATTTGTGCTAACGGATTTGAGATCAGTGAAGGAGTCTCATATATTCGGGTTGTATGTATGTCGCGTATCTTCCCGTAATCAGGACTTTAACATAATCTTAAAACCAAGGTGATGTGAGCGGGCTAACCATGCCTCACACGTACATGTGATCCACATGACTGCCTTTTTTCATAGAGAGCTGTAGGCTCTTGGGATGCACATGACCCTGGGGTTGTCTTTCCTAGCACCTTTTCTAGCTCCGTGTCCCCTATGGGAAGCACCGGTGATTGCAGGAACAGATTTGAAGAAGTCTCATCATGCTGGCAGACATCCTAGGGTCCCATCCCTGTTGCTTTCATTTTCATCATAGACAACCCATTTTGGTGGCTCCGTACTGGGATGATAATTTGTGCAGAAGGAATCAGGTTGGGTGTTCGAGAGATGACTGTGGAGCAGAAGGTTGAGGGAGAATATATCGATATACCCACCGAATTCTTCCTGAACCTGGAGGAATTGATAGAAGACCCACTGAGAGGATAGTTACAATCCCAGGTGCAGTGGAATACAGGGCTTTTTTCCCTTCTCATTCTGCACAGCTAACTCAGGCTCTGCGTTCTCCACTGGGACCCAGCACAGCATTACTAAGCCTCCATCTCAGCGAGCTACCTGCAGACATGAGTCGGTCACCCTGTAAATCACAAATCCTGGTTCGAATGCAACAGCTTCTGTCATCCTATCTCCCACCCACTTACTTCATCAGAGACCTGGACAATTAATACTTCGTGATGGTACAGGAAGCAAGGTGAAAACTGAAGTTAGTATGATTTGGCCTGCTGAGGACAAGAGCCTGGGATTCCTGGGCTAATGCTTGCTGCTTCCCGCTGGAGTTTGACTCTTACCCATGCTCTGTGCTCTGTATCCCTCTCTGCTGACTCTCCAGGAGCCTGACTGCCTTTATTTAGTAGTTCTTGTGATTCTTAATCCAATGGCCTCCAATTCCATATGGCATGTTTGAAAGGCAGGCATGCACATCATCTCAGATTCTTTTTGCTTTGTGCTTCAGAATGTTATCTTGAAGATCAAAAGTGAAAGCTCTCCTCTCAGGTTGAGCCCAGCTGTCCTGTGAGGTCAAGGACAGCCCTGTTCAGCTGTGCACAGCCATGTGTCACTTCCCTGGCCCCGCCCTACTTGGCCCTGCAAGTACAGACGTGACGTTATTGACTCACTACAAACTAGGAAAGATGACTTGAGGTTTGCAGCATAACTTAGCAAGTGCCGATTTGAGTGAGCATCTGTTATGTCCCGGGCTCTGTATTTAACTTTAGGGATAGCTTTAAGTTCAAGAAAGGGTGATTGAGCTAACAAGATGAACAAAATACATTTTCAGGAATCTGCTATTTTATTGAGGGACGTTTAAATAAATGACATGTAAATAATTGGAAAATAGCATGTAAACAACATGTAACAAGGCAAATTGAAATAAAAGGCCTATGGAAGCATTAGCATCTCCTAGGGGAAGAAGCTACTTCTACCTGGGGTACCCGAGAGGACTTGTTAGGTAAATTAAAAGTCAGGTAATTTAAACTGAGCTTTGAATGTTAATCCCAGCATGCATTCCATTGCCATTCACTGAATGCCTGATAAGTGACACACTGCAGATTTTGGCAACATTCTTGCCACCAGGTGACCTACCTGGTGAGACAGATAAATAAATGATTATCATAAGATAAGAAATGTTTGTTCTGGATTGTTAATTTTGGATGACACCGTCCCCCTTTCCTTTAAAACATTACCATGTGCTAGGTACCATTCACTAACTATTTTTCAACTCATTATCTAATTATAGTTCATAATCACCCATACATTAGTATCTAATATAAGTCTACCTGAGAGGAAACTTGTCAGGGTTACCTTACTAGTCACTGGAAGAATAAAAAAATTGAACCCTTGGACCCATGTCTGTTAGATTCCAAAGTCCATGCTTTGAAATAGTAAGAAAGAATTGGGTGGAAGCAGCAATGCAAAGTAAGGAAACAAAACCAGGAAAGACTTGGGAGAGTGAAATAACATTTTGGGGTCAAGATGAAGCCCTTCCTGTGTGGTTGGACCTTAGACTAACCTGAGGGGTTTTCTGCAAGACTTGACAAGTAGGAGGTTAAATTTTGAGAACCTTGAATGATGACATACTAAGGAGTGTAGTTTTTATTCTATAAAACATAGGTTCCCGTAGCAGAGATACTAGATAGGATGTGATGTGAGAGAACCCAACTTCGTGGAAGTATCTCTGGGTAGATCATGAGTGTGAGGATGGGCTGCCTGGATCCTCTGGATATTTTTTGAAGTAATGGGATGAATGTCAGGACTTTGGGCTGTGGATTTGAAATTATTTTCTTTTCTGAATGGATATAAATGGCCCACTGGAATTGATCTTTACTCTTAGTGGCCATGAATCCAGGTGTGCAAAAAAACAAGGTAACTTTGTTATTTTTCTAGAATGCTAATTAATTCCTATTTAACAGAAAATGTAGTCTTAATTAATCAGTGAGATTTTTACAGGCATTTTAGGTTGAAACTCATTCAGATTAGAATTGACTCCCTCTTTGGGTGGATCTAAGTTTGGAGAGGCTTTTAAAACATGAAGGGATGGGGGTGGAAAGTGGGGAGGTCAGTATCTGTCCAACCCTGAAATATTTATTCTCCAGCCAGTGCTCATAAACAGCACCATTCTCGATCCTCCGGTTCCTTATCACCCTCCTTTAACCTTTTGCTCCCCTGTGAGGAGAGTTTTCAGATGTTTTCCACTATTCTGGGCCGATACAAGACTGGGTGGCCTAGCTTATGTCTTCCTAGACCTTGCTGATTTTCCCAGGCCAAATCCCGTCTCTCACTGACCCCTCCCAGGACTTGGACTCAGTCCAAAGGGATAAGACCCAATACTGAGCCCTCCAGACCCAGCTCCCACTCTCTCTCTCCTCCTCCCACCCTCCTTACCACCTGAGCTGAGATGGTCTTTATCTAGACTTATCTAGTGGCAGAAGTGTTTTGCAGGAAACAGTTCTGTTTCATGGCATACTCTTTCATATCTGTCTTATCCTGGTGTAACCTCAGCCAAGCCTTTTGAGCTTAAAAGCCCTAAATTTGATGAATGATGGTCCACCTCCCTGAATAAGAGAGACTCACATGGTAAACAGAGAGTACAGATGAAGACACATGGGTTAGTACTTTACAATATCGTGCGAATGCTATTAGATCCTTGACATGGAGAAACCAATATGAGTTGACTTTTTATCCAAGGAGAAATTCCGTCTTAATATCCAGGCATCTTTCAAGATGGCAAATTCACAAATTCCACTTTCTTATTTTTTTTCATTTCTCAAAAAGGGTCTCATCTATGATCAAAGTCTTTTTATTTTTTTCTAACAGCAACTGGCATATCCTTGAAGGTATAATTAGCTACCATAGTAACTATAAATTATAATCTTTCTTTGACTTTCCAGACAACCTAAATAAGATGCCGTCACTTTCCCCCTACAATTAATTCTCCCTGAAGAACTATCTAAGTGTCATGATCTACTGCTAAATTTGGAGCATGGAGGCAAAAATTTGGTCATTTTCACCAGCAATTACAGTGGTAGACAATTCACTGAATTCAGCAAAATACATGGACATACAACTTGGGTTAACAAAACGAATTGACTAGGAGCTTGTGAAACTGAAAGTTAAGTATTGGTTGAAAAAGTCTTATTTATACTTTGACAAAAGTGAGAGAACAGAAGGGAGTATTATTATTATTATTATTCTTGTCACTCACTTAACTGATGCAATGAATTATGGACCTAAAGATTCATGCGCTATCACTCTTTAAAAGAGAGCATTTACTGCCAACTTGCAGTGGAGTATTGTGAAGATTAAGCTGTACTGCTATCTTGACAGTGATGAGGGGGCATAGGAGCAAACTCACATTGAATATATGGAAATGTTTTCTAGACACTGTGGTAAGCATGCTATAATGTTCTTGTCATCCAATCATAATAATAAACTTAGAAGTACATCCCATCATTCCCATTTTATAGATGCAGAAACCCAAGTTCTAAAAGACAAAGAGACTTGTCCAGGGTTAATGCCATTAGTAAAAGACAGACCTTATTATTCAACTCTGGCCTGTATCTGACTAAAGTTGGACAAAATGTTCCTCATTTTCTTTTCCTGAGCCTAACTCTTTTTAGTGAAATCGTGACTTAGACTCATTGAGGGATGATGGCTCCATCCTGGTGATGGGTGATTCTTGCCTCCGAGGCTCAATCTGGGTCACTCCCGGGACCAAGTTTACTTAGCTGTCGGGGAAACGGGACATCCTGGCAGCCCCCTCGTTTCCATTTGTTTTCTCCATGCTCTAGCTCCGTCATCTTCTCTTATTTCTAAGAGAGGGTGAAGGAAATGAAAAAACTTGAGCACACACTATGTTCTAAACACTCACAACAATTTCACAGGCTCTATATTACTATTTTTCACTTAATAGCTTGAAAAGCTAGAGCTCAGATTGTAAAAGCAAGTAAAAAAATATATGTATATGTTCTAAAGAGAAAGCAAAAAACATACTCAAGGTCATATTGTTAAAATGTAGAGCAGGGAGTCAAACCCAGATTTGTCTCCCTTCCCAAAGCCTCTTCTCTTTACACTATTTCTTTATTTAACAAATATTTATTGAGGGCCTGACTATGTGCTGGAGCTGGTTATAAACTAGTAAATAAAATACACATGGTTTGCCCTCACAGAACTTGCCATCTAGTACAGAAGTAGCAAATAACTATTATAATATATATAGTACTACCATGAGAAAGAAATGCTGGGAGTCTCTTTAGATATTAAATATGTCAAATATAATATATGGTCTATTATATTTATATTAATTCAAAGGAGAGACTAGGAGAATTGGGTGGTTTGAGAGGTTCTTGCTGAAGAAAAGGCAGTTAAACTGAGGAGTGGGGTGTGGAGAAACCAGCCCGGGACAGAATATGGGGGAGATACTCTGGGCTGAGAAGAAAGTGTGTGAAGGCCCCAGGACAGGAAAGAACTTGTTGTGTTTAAGGGACCAGAAGAGCTTTTCTTCAGCTGGAGAGGAGTCTTGGGAGAAGAAGGTCATGGAATAAGTTGCATATATAGGGAGGGGCAGGTCATACAGGGAAGTGAGGTCATTTAGTGAATATAGATTGCATTCTAGGTTCAGTGCAGACCCAGGGAAGTAACAAGAGTTGTTGTTGTTATTATTATTATTTTGGAAAATGTTACTCTGGCTGCTTCATGATGATAGTATTTGAAGGAAAAGTAAAGTGATCATGGTTTATCCAGGGAAGTCATGATGGTGGCTTGTGCTAGCAAGGGAATAGTGTGTGTGTGTGATAGATAATGGGTATATGTTACATATCATATACACCTACGTATTATAGATGCATGATACAATATGCAGGCTTATAGTACACTTAGTAAACATACAGTATATATATATAGTAAACAGGGGTGAAGAGGGAAGAGCCAGGGCTTGCATGAGTCAAGGGAGGAATCAGGCCAATTTGTAGGTTTCTGGTATAAGCAACGGGTGTATAGCGGTGCTCTTACTAAGACAGTGACAACTGGGGAGATAAACATATTTGGGGAGTAAATCTAGAGTTCGCTTTTTGACGCACACAATTTGAGATGTCGAGTAGACTGCTATTTGTATGAATCTGGAGCTCAAAAGAGGAATTTGAATAGGAGATATAATTCTTGAGTCATCAGCTTATAGATGTCATTTAAAATAATAGGAATGGGTAAGTTCCCCTAAAGCCCATTTAGAAAGATAGAAAAGATAGCCTAAAACTTAGCCATGAGATATCCTGTGTTCAAAGTTAGAAGAGGAGGATCCTTCAAAGGAGACAGAGAAGGGAAGTCCAATGAGGAAGGAGCCAAACACAAGAATAGAAAATGCTGCAGAGGGATGTAGAACTCTCTGCAACCATGAAATGGTCTGCACTGTCCAGTATGGATCTGGGTTTCATATAGAAATACTGTTTCAATGTAGGAAAACAACTGAAAATTGGCCACGGAATTTGGTAATAGGAGGTTATTGTTGCCATGGATAAAATGGAAGTGGAAGCCAATCTACTGTAGGTGGAGAAGGCAAAGAAATGGAAACAGAAGTTTGTGATGACAGTTTGGGAATATGGCCTCTGAAGGGGAGAGGAAACATGGGATAGGAATGGCAGGAATATGAGAGTTCAAGAGAAGGGCGTTTTATTTGAGGGAATGGAAGATGGCATTCATTTATTTTTTTCATTAGATATTTATTGAGCATTATCAAGCTTCAGCACCATTCAGCACCCTGGAAATGCAGCTATGACTTCAACAAGCAAGATCTCTACTCTCACAGGATTTATAGTCTGTTGGGTGAGGGGAGACAATCAACAACAAACAATAAATTAATTAGCCAAAGGACAATTATGTAGAGTGATAAGTACTATACAGAAAACAAAATAAAATAATAGGAGCAGGAGTGACTACAAAGGGGGTGAGGGCTATTGTAATAGGAAGACCAAGCAGGGTCTTTCCAAAAAGGTTAAAGGAGCTGAGACCTCAGTTATGAGAAGAAGTTAGCCCTAGGAAATACACAGAGCAAGTCTGAATGCTGCTGGGCTGACCCAGTAGAGAGGTGAAGACTGATAATGTAGGGCGAGAGGGATGCATGAAGGCACAAAGTTAAGGAGGTAAAGGAGGACATGGGAGGATTAGCCCTAGATTGGAGGAAGGATATTTCTTCAGAGGTGAGCTCTGTGGCTTGGACAACATGAAGAGATTGAAGAATTAATATTCGTGAGGAACTTGAGAAGGCAGGTTGAAAGCACAGGAAGGGATGATCAAACATGGTAGGCTTACAGTCATGATTGGGAGGTGGTATAGTCTTGGTAACGACAAACCCAGAGCATGATATCGGAGATGGAAGGTGATGAGCGTTTTGGGTATAGGGGAAGTGGTCTTCAGAGTTGAGGATGAGAAACAGAGAGGCTGGGGTACTGAATGGATCACCCACAAAGGAGTTGAAATCAGCAAGAATGATGACTAAAACTGACTGAAGAGAAAGAGCATGAACCAGAACTAATTTTTTACAATATATGAGAAATCACTAGGTAAATGGTAGCAAAAAGGAGAGTTTATCTGCAGGGAGAACACCTCAAATAAACAAGAGGATGTTGCAAGAGAGAGTAGAAGTAACCATTTAAAAGTTGGAAAAGGGAGCAGGGAGGATGTTGACGTTACCTCTTTATCCTACGATATGCAGTAATTGGAAAAAAAAACCAAACAGTCTCTGCTTGAGGACTTAGGTCAAACTCTGTTGGTTGTTTAGTTAATAGCCATTCCTCCATCCCTTCCTTTTTACTTAAAAAGCCCAATTATGTATCCAGTAGCAGGGGATTAATAATTGTTGACCTAAGATGACAAAGTCAATGCCATTCCACTTTGCCAGTGCTTTCTTGCATAACCTTCTTTGTATGCAAGGTTATGGCCACATGACATTCCTTCAACAAAGTATATTTTTGAGCATCTGCATGCATATCAGTATGGTTCTGGGTGCTGAGGATAGAGCCGTGAACAAAACACATAAAAGCCATGCTCTTATGGGGCTCACATTCTAATGAGAGGAGATAGACAAGAAATAAATAAGTACATATTCCAGTTAGTATTAAGTACTTAAAAAAAAAAACCATGGAGGAGGACAGAGCCTATCAGGGAGTTGCTGTAATTAGAAAGGTTGGTCACATGTAAGTGGAAATCTTCTGGGAGGCTTCTGGAAATTTTTTGTCTTATCAAAAGGACGATTGTCGGAGATGAGTTCATTGTCATCCCTCCTTCCTTGTTATTTTTCTCTGGATGTGGATATGATGCCTGGGGCTGCAGCAGCCATCGTATAACTATGGGGCAATACAAATGAGGACAAATGTCAGTATGCTAAGGTTAGCAGAGTGAAAAGGTAGAAACAGCCTGGGCATCACTGAGATGTGGCCCCAAACTTAAAAACAACTTTGTCTAGACTTCTTGCTATGTGAGATAATGAAATGTCTTTATTGTGTAAGCCACTGTGAGTCATTTTCCTATTTGAAGCTGAAAGCACCCTAACTGTTATAGAGCTCCATGGGAAGCAGTGCCATCTGGAGAGAGCTAAGTTTCAGCTAAGACAGAGGGCTGAGCAAATGTGCAAAGGATATGTTGAAGATTTGGAAAATTACTGATCATAAATTAGGAGCTTGAGGAGCTCCTAATTGAGAAGGCTGGGAAGGTGAGCACTGATTTAGCGTATTAGTTATATATTATTGTGTAATAAGGCCCTCCAAAGCATAATGGCTTAAACGTTAAACATTCATTCTCTCACAATTTCTGTAGTCCAGGAATTCAGGTGTGGGTTACCTGGGTGGTTCTGGCTGAGGGCTTCTTGTCTGGCTGCCGTCAAGACGTTAGCTAGGGCTTCAGGCATCTGAAGGCTTGACTGGGGCCGGGGGATCTGCTTCCAAGATGACACATTCATTTGGCTGTTGGCAGAACACCTCAATCCTCGCCCTTTGTGCCTCTCCACAAAGCTGCTTGCACGTCCTCACATGGCAGCTAGTTTCCTCCCAAGGCAAGTAATCCAGGAGAGCAAGGTGAAAGCTTTACTATCTTTTTAATCTCACTGGGAAGTCACACTTCATCATATTTGCAACATCCTATTGGTTATACAAGTCAGCTCTACTCAGTGTTGGAGGAGATTACCCCAAGGTACGAATCACCAGGATGTCGTCTTGGGGACCATCTACCAGAGTCAAATCATGAGATTTACAGAATAAATGAGGATGACATTTTGGATGACCATGGGTAGATAATAGAGGAGACTTAGATGTCTGATGGTGAATGAGAAAAATTAGGATGTGAGGCATGATGGGATTGGTCCTCATAATCTCTTAGAGGAGACTGGTGATCAGTTCTAATGTTGTTGTCTTGAATATGTTATTGAATGAAGTCTTTCAGGCAAGTATTCCTTCATGAGGCTGCTGGTAATGAGGTCTCAGTGATTGGTGACTGCTTCCCAGGACATCATTGGGTAGTATGGCTGAGAGAGGAATTTGAAGGTGCAAAAATAAAGAGCAGCCTGAAACTTTAGTTCTAGTCCTATTCTGGCTGCACCAGCCTCTCTCCCAACTGGAAACGAGGCCATTATTGACCTTAGTTCTTCCAGCAAACACCCCACCCCACCTTCTTTTAATTCCATTCTAAAAACCCATTTTTAAACTCTTGCTTCTCTCTTGGCACAACCTGTGTGTTATTCTTTACCACAAAGGTTCTCTCTACTCAGTAATTTAAAGCCGTTTATGTCAGAATGGCATTAATTATGTCAGGATCCATTGAAACCTTTTATGAAAGATATTTTGTTATTGTTGTTGTTATGAATTAAATGCAAAGAAACTACTCTTTTTACAGTGAATATGAGAGGCCACTGGATTGAAAAATTTAATAAATAAAGGCAGTTAGGGGGGATTAAGGACAAGTCAACTTTTCAAAAGGATAAAGTATATAATTTCCAAAACACCCATTTCTGGGTATAGGCTAAAGACCAATATCTTTTGCTTGTAACTTGTTTTAGCAGAATTCCAGCATTTAATTATTAGTTTGGTGAATGACCACACCAGACCATTTAGTGTAACATGACAGGCCCTGAAGGGAGTAGTCAGTAATTTGAAACACTAACCATGTGTTTTGTCTAAAAAAATTAATACCTGTAGCATGATTGGAGTGGCATGGTTCCACCAATCAAAATGTAGGGAAAAACTCCATGGCATTAATAAAGGCAGCTACTATTCTGGCTTATGGCAAACATAATAGATGCTGTTCACTCACTAGTCACCATGTGTCATTGCTGTAGATGCTGTCTCGCTTTATCTTCTTGATCCCTTTATGAGCTAGATCAAAACAAGCAGAGCTGGTAATATTTACTAAACACCCACTATGTTCCACAAATTTTTTACACGTTATTTATGTGTCTCGATTGTCATAATATGATCATAATATTATCCCTGTGTTAAAGATGTGAAAACTGAGGATTAGGATGTTTAACTAACATTAACATTATATTTACATTGACAGTATGTTGACAGTATGTGGAAGTAAGATTTGAATGGAGACTTGTCTAACTCTGGTGCTCATGTGCTTAACAGATATACTACCTAAAAAAAGACAGTAAAACGTTAACTCATTCTGACTGAACTTGAGGAAGCAGATGATTATGGACCGGATGGGGTAAAGTCTTAGTGCTACACATTTGAAAAATATTTAGTTTAATTCCATCATGTTTAATTACAAACAATGCCTCCCCGTGGGCTAGTCAATAGAGATCCTTGAAGATTTCTTTTTATCAGTTAGCAAAATGGATTTGTAATTGTACAGATAGATTGAAAGAGCATGCAAAGATCTTGTTAGAACTATATCAATAGCTGCCATTTTTTCCAGACATTATCACAGATACGGACCACAACCCTGAAATATGAATACTTAGGTATTAGACATTGCTCTGTTGCCTACTCAACAACAGTTCATCGCCACCTTCCTCATTTTTAACAATTTTGGTAGAACTACCCACCCTCTTCTTGTGGTCTTATGCTGCAGGTGAAGTGGGCCCATACTCTAGCCTGAGGGGTGAGTCATGATGAAACTAAACCAGTGATAGTGATGCAACTGCCCTTGCCAGTGATTGGCTTAGGTGTGGGCCTATCGCACAGCTCTAGCCAATGAGGCATAGAGAACAAACTGCACAGTGACTTCCAGGAAGATTTTCTTCACTGGAAGAACATATCCTCTTCCTCTACTGGTCATTGTCATGTCTGCGGGTAATGCCTAGAACTACTTCAGCCCTCTTATGATAATGAGGGGAGTTGGACAAGTACTAAGGATGACAGAGAGAAAAGTAGGAAAAACAAAACAACAAAAAAACAAAAACCTGGGGTCGTGATGATGTCAAGTTGTTAACTCACGGACCCTACTTGCCGTATCTCAGAACTTCTTGCTGTGTGAGATGATACATTTTCTATGTCAAGTCAGATAAATCAGGGGGTTTTGCAATCTACAGCTCAAAGCTACCTAACTCATAGATTTATCATCCCTATTATGCTGAGAAGGAAAATGCAGCGCAAGAAAACTGAGTACAGTACTTACTTAAGGTCACATCCAATAAATGACAGGGCGGGATGCATACCTAAGTCTGCATAGTCCCAAGGCCTGTGCTTCCCTGTAGTACACCAGCTCTCAGCCTGCCTTCTGTGGACTCCATCTGTGTGGCAAAACCCCTTTCTCCCCCGGAGAGTTGAGGCTGATGAATATGAATGTTTTCCTGCATGCTGAATGTCTCCATCTGCATGGACAGATGGACAGTGAGGAGGAAGGAGTCTTCCCAAGTCCCCCAGGACACTTTGCCAGCATAGGTACACAGAAAGCTTTCAATTCTGTTCTTCGATGCCAGAGATTCAAATGTCTGGATGGTTTGCCATTTTCTTAGTAAAAACTCCGGACTCCTTAACAATGCCTATAAGGCCCTAAAAGCAGAAAACCTGGCGTCTGCTTTCTTCTCCAGCGTCTTTTGCTACTCACACAGCCTCATGATGCAGGACCCAGGACAGGTCTTTTTTCACTTCGTCTAAATACATTCTCCTCCTCGCCTCAGAGCATCTGAAGTTCTGTTCCCTCTGCTTTAACTACTTTTTCTCCTCCTCTGTACTCGGATCCTTCCTGCTCATCCTTCAGGTCATAACTTGACGTCACTTCCTGTCCTCTTTTTAGTCTTCCAGTTATCCTTTAGGGCGCTTATCACAGTGGCACTTACTTATATCTCCATATTCATTTGTTTCATGCCTGTCTCCACTAAATTGCAAGCTCTAGAGTGGCAGAGGATCTCTCAATCTTGTTTACCACTGTTTCTCGGGCTCCTAGCCGAGGGGACTGAATTTAGGATAGGCTCCATAAATATTTGTTGAATGAGTGAATGGATGATGAATGAAGAAAATTCTCCCCTCCTTGTGGTCCATGCCCCTGCCAATTGCAGTACTCAGGCTTTCTGGCTCTAGTGGAGGGTTTAGGATGTGTTTCCGACCATTTTATTTCACCAAACCCCTACACAGAGTGATTTGCCAAGGAACACTCAGGGTTCCTCCCTGATATTTTATATACAGATACCAGGAGAAAGCAGCTTCCTTCTTTCCCTGGGATTTCTAAACTACAAGAGTTGGTGGCCATCCTCTTCTGACCGCACATCCCCCACCACAAAGAAGGAAGAGAATGCAAGTTACAAAGAAACAAAACAGAGAGAGAGAAAGAGAGAGACCCTAGGCATAGAGAGATCCAGATATAGGGGTACCATTTCGGTTCCTGGAGTCCTTGGAGCCAGCTCCATCCTCTAGATAGCCTAGTTATTACATGAACCAGTACATGTCTTTTTGTTTTTACCAGTTTCAGATGGATTTTTGGCAGTTGCAGCAAAAAGAGGATTAGAAAGCACATTCTGATACTTAGATTAATGAAAACTACAGGAAGAAAACAATATTCATTCCTGGTCATGCTAAGTTTGAGATGCTTATGGAAGCAACCAGGAAAGCTGTCCAAAGGGCAGGTAAGCATAGCGACTGGCTGTCCAGGAGAGAGGACATATATATAAATATAGATTTATAGGGAGTCAGGATAAAGTTGATTGTTGCAGCTATGGGCTTAAGTAAGTAATTCATGGAAAGCATGGAGAGTGAGAGAAAGTGGAAACGGCAGAAAGAACCCTGGGGACCTTTCTCTTAAAGGAAGTTGGGTGGATGAAGAGAAGACCCTCAAGGCTACTGAGACAATGTCTGCGGGAGGAGAATCAGGAAAGAGTCGAAAGCTGGAGGTTTAAATAATTTCAAAATGGATGGTGTGCCTATGAATTCTAAATGAGGCAGAAGTGGTATATGATAAGGTCTGTTCTCATTAGGATAGGCTCAGTTACGCTGCAATAACAGATTAATCCCAGAGCCCCATTGGCTTAAGACAACAAAGGTTTGTTACATTTTTACATGGCCTTTACTGGTTGATGTTCCACACAGTTTACTCAGAGACCTGGGTGACATAGGGTCCCCCTCTTGTAACCTGCGGCATCCTTGATCAATGGGATGGAAGAAGAAACTAGAGACCACAAGTGAGCAATTCACTGCCTCAGTCTGAAAGAAACACACAGTGACTTGGCACAACGTTTCGTTGGCCATATTGTCGTCTGACCCTGTCTCCTGAGAAGGAAACTAAGAAACGTAGGGCACACCATGGGATATTGGATTTGGTGAGCGTTAATTACCTCTGCCACAAGGACAAAGAACTAACTTGTGGATGGATCTATCAGCAGGCCCTTGGTGATTTCATAAAGAGCAAATTCACTGGAGCCGTGAGGCTGGAAACCAGCTTGGAATTAGCAGACGAATGGAAGGTGACAATGTTAGGTGCTTTATAGACCTCAGTGTACTTTACCACATTTAATCTTGGTACAACCTGGTGAGCTAGGTGTCATTGTCACACTTTTACAAAGGGGAAAATCAAGGCTCAGTAAAGGTCTCTTCGTGACTCAGCTGTTAGCTATTTAGTGTTTGCTGAATGCCAGAACTGGAGGATTCAGGAGCAGCAAGAGAGACGCGCCCTTCGTGGAGCTCACGGTCATATAATGTATATGATTAAATAGGAAATCCCAGCTCTGGAGCATGTCACAAATGACGGTGCAAGATGCTATATAAGAGAAGCCGGAACAAGCCTGGCCCATGGATGGGGAGTGCTTCCACAGGGAGGTGACAAGTCAGAGCTCAGTCGGGAGAGCTGGAGGACAGGGGTGGGAGTGGTGTGTCTGTTCCCCGGACAGAAGAGAGCGAATGTGCAGGGCGCCAGGGCATGCAGCAGGGTTTGGGGGACCGGTCAGAAAGGTAGTGTGACTGGGTCCTAAGGAGCCAGGGGCAGAAAGCATGGTGTGTGACCCAGCTTAAGAGATGACACGCATGGGGCTGTCCCCATTCCCGTGGGCCAAGATGAAGATAGTAAAGCCATCCTTGCCTGCAGCAGATGTCGGCTGGCTTGCCTGTCTCTCCAGGAGAAGAGCATTGTCCCAGCTAATCAGCCCAAATCACAGAGATGTGCTGAGGCTCTAGCCCCGGTTTGGCCCCCTCCATGCCAGTCCACCCTTTGCTGCCCTCCAATGCTCCTGCACACGGTCCAGCTGGACAGGCAGCCGGCTGTTGTCAGGCACGTCCTGAGGTGGAGGCACCGGAACCAGGACAGGAGTTCTTACCACTTGGTGTCCCTCCCACAGAAGATCTCACCCTGAATTCACAAATAGATGTCCCCTTTACTGTACCATTAGAACAGGTTCTTCCATCCCTCCCCCCGCCCCACCCCCTTAGAGGAAAGGACTTACAGGGATTTGTTTTGTAAGTAATTTTAGCAGGTTTAAAGCTTTCTCATTTTCATTCTCCAACTTTTCCAGAAAATGAAGAACAGCTTCAAGCTGATTGTTCCAAGGGCTGCCTTTGGGGGTGGAGGGTGGGGGTGGGGGTGGTGTTGCTTCATTTGCATGCTGCTCTGAAGCTGCTCAGGCTGAGCTACTGAAAAAATCCTGCTTGGACTTTCATAAGTTAAAATCAGCCTGATAAAGAATAAGCGGATGTATCATTGGCAAATATCTTCTCCCATTCAGTAGGATGCCTTTTTGTTTTATTGATGGTTTCCTTTGCTGTGAAAAAGCTTTTTAGTTTGATGTAATACCATATGTTTATTTTTTCTCTTCCCTTCCCCGAGGGGATATATCAGTAAACATATTACTCAGGGTAATGTCTGCGAATTTACTCCCTATGTTTTCTTCTAGGAGTTTTATGGTTTTGGGTCTTACATTTAAGTCTTTAATTTGTTTTGAATTTATTCTCGTATATGGCATAAAGAGGTGGTCCAGCTTTCTTGTTTTGCATGTGTCTGTCTAGTTTTCCCAGCACCATTTATTGAATAGACTGTCTTTGCCCTAATGTAAATTCTTGCTTCCATTGTCATAGATTAAATGACCATATATGGATCGGTTTATTCCTGGGCTCTCTATTCTGTTCCATTGGTCTATGTGTCTGTTTTTATGCCAGTATCATACTGTTTTGATTACTGTAGCCTTGTAGTATGATTTGATGTCAGGGTAGCGTGATACCTCCCGCTTTGTTCTTATTTCTCAGGGTTGCCATGGCTAGTCGGGGTCTTTTATGGTTCCATATAGATTTTAGGGTTATATGTTCTATTTCTGTGAAAAATGTCATTGGTAGTTTGATAGGAATTGCTTTAAATCTATATATTGCCTTATGTAGTATGGACATTTTAACTAGAGGGCAGTTATCACTGAGGGGTGTCAATGTCTAACTAGTACATTGTTTTGTACACCTGAAACTAATTAAAAAAATCAAAGAAAAGAATAAGCAGAAATGTTGCAGCAGTGGCAGGGGAGAGGAAGTGACTTTTGTTAGTGACGTATTTTTGTTTACATGAACTTTTAAAATAGACACCATGTTTGTGTGTCCCCCTCTCTCATTTATGTGAGGAAAGGCGAAGGAGGCATAACCGTGTCCTCGGAGGGCCGCGCTGACAGAAGTAACTCCAAGACCGTGTCTCCTCTGGCCAATGAAGCACTCTATTTATAAAGCTCCAATAAGTCAGGAATGTGGCGCCCGTACCCCCCTTTTGTTTTTAAAAATTGCAAGTTCCCAAACAGCTGTGCTTTGGAGCACTGGGGCAACTCCAGTACCCTCTTCCCCTGTCTCCTCCTAAGTGTCCTGCTGGTTTTCTGCTCTAGCTTCTCACTCATATCCATGAATTCAGACATCATTCCAAGAGGAATTTTACAGAGGACATTTTTTTTTTGGTCAGGGAAATGTCTGAGAAACAGTTTTGACTCACACACACAGCCCCCAAGAAAATACATTTTAAATTGGGATAACATTTGAACTCGTACTTATGTATTCAAGCATCAAGCCAGGGGGCCTGTGATGTGACTGGGCTGGATAGCACAGCTTTGCGGAGTGGGGAGGGCTCCAACATGGCGCTGCTTGGGTCCTGATTCTGCATCTTAGTTATTAAGTGTTTAACAATAAACAGGGAATAGGAGGAAGTTTCCTAAGCGCTCTCTCTGTGTCCTCAGTGGATGATCTTGGTGGTAAATAAAATAATTCAAGAAAAGAGATAAGCACAGTGGCTGGCACGGCATTAAGTCTCAGGACTTTGGCTCTTAGGGGAGTTTGTTAGGAGACTGATGCAGTCCTCAGAATGCGTTTCCCCCTGCCCCTTCATTGTCTTCGTCAGGGGTTATTTTTGCCAACATTAATCGAATACCTAGTGTATGAGCCCCGAAGATTCTGGAGTTTGCAGGAATGAGTGAGGCGTGGGTCCCAGCCCTCTCAGGTTGCTTGCAGCCAATCTGTGTTCACTGATGGGAAATCCAGGCCCAGGAAGGATGCATTTCTTAAGGATGCCTCATCCCACTCTTGGAGGAGAGAGTTCTCTCTCGGAGCCCTCATGAGCATCATGAAGTTTCATACACTCTGAGCCCCGAGGCTGCAGCAGCCTCCTGTTCTGTAAGGACCATATACAGGAGGTGAGCACACTCAGGCCAGGATACGGCGTGCTCCCAGGTGAAGACAGAAAGAACAGTGGGGACCAGGACAGTGACATCAAGTAGCTGTGTGGCCCCGATGTTAGCCTGTTTTCCCTCAAGCGGGGGAGCCAGGCAGAGGAGCGGAGGCGCCACTTGAAAGGTCTGGCCTCCTCCAGCTGTCTCCGAGGTGACTGGGGAAAGAAAAGGGACAGACGGCACGAGCCTCCTGTCACCAGGTTATTTATAGTCCCCCTTCGGTCCCGCTGACCCTTCCTGGGCTGGGCCTCTGCAGTGTGCCAAGTGGAGAGATGGTGCGACAGCGCCAAGCAGCTTCGGGAAGGAGCTGCCTTCTGTCCTGCCCAAAGGAGACAGGAGCTCCATCCTAACTGTCCCCTGAGACTGACAGAGGAGTGCGCCCCAGGGGAGAGAGGAACAGGACCTCTTTCAGGTCCTCTGCTGGTTTTTTCTCCCTGTGCCTCTGAACCCAGTTATGTGTCTGCCCTCTTCGCCGCTCTGTGTTTTCTTTTGTTCACATCCTGCTACTCTTACTAAAAAGGAAGGAATGGAGCATAATGCATAGATTGAAGCCTGGCGTGGGCAGAGCTTCGGGCTGGCCGCCCTGAGGGAACAGATCCCAACCACTGAGCCACCTTGCATAGGAGCGCAGGTCCGGCCGTTGGCACTAGAAAGACAGACAAATGCCCACGCTTCACTTTCTCCTTCTCTCACACACACAGCGTGGGTTTCAAGTGAGACAAAGTCTCGGGCATCCTTGCTTTGTTCACTGCCAGGCCATGAGCTCCAGACCCATTTCCTTTAGCACGCTTTCCTCACTCCCGCTTTCCGCAGCTTCTGCCCCTAACCTGCTCCAGCCTCACCTAGCCCCTGCAGCCTGACTCTGGGTCTCTTTCTAAGCCTTAAGCTCAGCCCGAAGATGGCCTTTGTTTTTACCTGGTGTCAGAACTCCTGACCCCTGAAACCCACCCAGGACTGGCCCGGGAAGGTTTGCCCAGACCTCAGCCACTGGGCTGTGAGACGTAAGGCCTGCCTGTGGGAGGGAAGGCCTCAACCTGGTAGGAAAATAGCAGCTAACTGATTTGAATAAAAGCCATAAGGACCACACTGGATGAGGTGGTTAAAGCAGTGTTCCCCAAAGTATTCTCCGTGTGCTACCTGGGTCAGAATAATTAAAGGTATTAGTTAAAACAACACATTCCTGGGCCATACCCCCAAACTGAAAAATCATTATACACATTTTAGTAACCGCCTGGTTATTAAATTTCAGGAAATTAAAATTTGAAGACAATGTAAATATTATGCAAATATTTGCTACCAACTATATTGTATTGAAAATTTAAACATGTCCCCCTAACAAATAGCAGCACTCCGTAGGAAGACCCTTCCTTGATCACTAAGGAACTCTGAGGCTTTGGGAAAATTATTTCACTTTCTGGCTCCCCTGTTCTCACCTCTGTGACGAGAGGGTTGGTTTACTTGGTTTCCCAGATTCCTTCCAGCTCCAGCTCCCTCTGAGTCTAGGATTTTGTCAGAATGGAGCAGCCTCTAAGTATAACATTGTGAAAGGGACCACTGCGGTTCTGAAGAGTGAAGGAGGCAGAAGATAAAGCCAGAACCATGACAACCGTTAACATGGAACTGCAGGGAGGGGTGTGGAAACAGAAAGAGAACCCAGCTTTGTAACTTCAGACAACTTTGCGTAAATCCTTGTTAAAGGGCCCTTTCTGCACCTCAGTTTTACCTTGTGAAAAAGGAGGCAAACAAAGGCCTTTGTAAGGGCACTGTTTATAAACCATACTGTGTAGGACCCAGCACATTGTGGGTCTTCAATAAATGGTGCATATTATCATCATCACACAGTATAGTATCAGGATTAATAAAATCTTGTCTGGGAGATTCCTGGTGCAAGACATTCCACAAAATAGATGCTCATAAAAATGGTAGTTCCCTTATCCTGTATGCAGGAAACGCTATTTTGAATGATTTCATTCATTCATTCATTCAACAAATATTCATTGAGCTCCCTAGTCTGCGGAACATACAGCATTGATATTGGGGGTACAGTGGTTACTGAGAGGGGTACGGTCCTAACCCACATTATGGCCTAGGGAGAGATACAGGCAAGAGATGGATTATTAATATGCCAAGCCATAGGAAAGTGAGGTATTGTAGACAGATTAGGGTACCAGCTAGCAAAGAACAACAGTGCAAAGCCCCAAAGGAAAGGATGAGCAGGCACAGCATGGAGATAAAAACAGCTGGAGAAGCAGGAGGGGCCAGTTCACAAACGGCCAGGTAAGCTTTGTTGTTCGCAGCTTCCCTATCCTAAGGGTATAGGGAACCGCTGGCGTGTGTTTTAGAGAACTGACTCGGACAGCCAGGTGGGGAAGGATCTGGTTGTAACCAGAGGCAGCGACTCTAGGCAGGAGGCCCATGCAGTAATCCTGGTGAGAGATTATGGGGGCTGTGGGCAGAGGTAAGCATAGACAGATTGCAGGCATGCTTACGTAAGCTGACTGATTGGATTTGGGGCAGGGAAGTGGTATTTCAGGATCAGTCAAGTTGTTTCCCAATGATCAGTGTGAAGCCTCCACATTTTCTCATTTGCTATTGGTGAAGGCCAGCCTATACTGAAAAATGCAAATTATGTATGTAACAGATTTTTTTTTTTGCAACAAAGCAATCATTTTGTTAGCTCAGGTTCTTTATAATTAGACCACAGTCTCTCAAATTTTGGAGGAATTGTATTGAATCCGAATCTTTGTTTTCGGCTATCAGGGCTTAAATTTTCCATTTGTTCCGGATCAAACTTCTTTGAAATCTTTAGATGCAATAATAAACTTTAACCACTTGATGGCCACATTTCAAAGTCCTTTATCTTATCTCCCCATCTTTGGCAGTTTTCTATCTATTCCAATCAGTTGCCTCAAGGACTAAATAAATCTGCTCTTTTCTGCTTTAGTAGAATGTCCATTCTTTCATGTGCAAGATATGAGTCTGAAACTGTCCTGGGCCCATTGTAGGTCTTCACTAAAATTTAGTAAACAAATGAATATCAGTGAAAATCCAGTTTCCAAATACTTGGGACAGTTTGAAGCTTCATTATGTTTCATACCTTTGAAATTCAGATAATCACTGTTTCATACCAAACAAAAAAATATCAGAAGGAAGTAGAGATTTTAGAAAATGGTTTGGATGCATAAATTTCAAAACAGCATTATAATTCTTTTAATAAAACTCTTAATAAAAGAAGAAAGTCTTCCTTTTTCTTTCTTGTCCATACGCAATTCTAATTCTAAAGCTCGCCTAATTGTTTTCATTGGGTATATGCATTGTGCCTTTTTTTCCCACTTAATATTTAACATAAGCAATCTATGTTTGGCAATATAGTTTCTACCTATTAACTCTTATTAACTGTTTAATAGTATAAACTGGAACATTCTTGGTCATGTCCTTCCTGTCATACATTAAGCCATTTCTGGCTTGAATGATAATAAATAATGCTGTAAATTACATTTCCTAGAGAAACAGTCTCAACATGTTTAGAGCAAACTGTGCTTTTCTGAGAGTGAAACATTAAGATGTGTAATAGATATGACTATAGATGTGTACATCTTACAGATGACAGTATTTATCAATTGAAAGGGGCCAGCTATGCACGCTTAGACATAAGGAAAGTCACATCTAAGGACTATTAATGGAGGAGGTATCCTCAACAATAGACTTTGGGTAGTTCCAGTCCCACTAACAGGGCCATCCCTAAAGCAGAAATGGACATGGGGGTTTGCAGCCAAGTGGTCTTTGAATATGCAAACCCCGATGACAAAACAGAATCTCAGTCTGATATCATTAAAAATTCAATTCTTCTAGCTCCCTGTTTTGATTTCATGCGCATCAAGTAAATGCCTGATGAGAATTTGGTTTTCCATGCAGCCTGCCTTCAGGGAATGAACATACCTTCCCTACAGTTTCAAGTATTTCTAGCCCTTCTATCAGAGAGCTGTCATTAAAAATTAATACATTGGCTCCCAATGCAGTTTTCTACAGAAAGAAAATGTACTAAATAGATGTACTTCAAGTATTTCTGATCCCTATGACACTAATCTTACCCTGTAAATAAATTGCCATCTTATACACATCAGTCTCACGAGCTCAGCTAATGTGAGATGGGCCTGAGAGATGGATCTGTTCATGATATGCTAACAAAATCAGGTCTGAGCCTGTAGGTCTCAAAGTCAGATCTAAACTATAGTAAATTCACCAAGATATTCATTCTATATGCCCAGTTCCTCGACACACAGCTTGCCAGCCTTATCTCCCAGTGGCCACACATTGATATGACAATTGGTACCAAACATACGTGTGTATAATTTCTACAAAGAAACTCTTGTGTTAGTCAAACGTGAGTTCAAACTTTGAAGAACCTGAAGCTCATACAATTTGAGGGGAGAGGATCTGTTTAAGAAAAATAATACAAAATTATGAGTGCAAAATTAAGTAGACAATTCAATATTTATTCAGAAATTATAACATTATAAACTTAAAAATTCTGACAAATAGCATGTATACCATGATAACATATGTATTAATTAACTGTCTAATATATCTCTACAATAATAACTCCTTCATTTTTGGCAGAATATTCTTTGATCACCTCTTCATATGACAATGATTTTTGCAGTATTCTATAGAGAGAATAACAGATATAATCCAGTCTTTCTTCTAGCATGGTTGAATCATTGATTATTTAGAAAATTTAATTTTCCTCACTACTAATTATTGAAAATGTCTTGTTTTCTAGTATATTGATTCAATACTATAAATTTCCCTATAATCACTGCTTTTTCTGCAGCACACAATTTTTGATAAGTTATATTTTCCATGGTGTAATTGCTTTTAATAGATCCTCTTTTTCTTTTGATTTTCTGCCATTCCATTATTGTGAAGGTTATCCTGGTTGAGATTTATTTCAATTTCTGGATCTGAAGCTTGATATCTTCAAACAATTCTGGAAAATTCCAACCTATTTTTTCCTCTTGAAATATTTATTGTCTTTATCCCATGCTCTTTCTGGAATTCTTTCTGGAATAACCTTTATTTCTAGAATTCTAATTTAAATATTTATTTAACTTCCTGCTTTACCTACCATGTCTGTTAATGCTAGATTCACATTTTCCAAACATTTGTTTCTCAGTGTTGTGTTTTGGAAAATGTCTTTGTATCAATCGTTTCATTCCCTAATTTTCCACTTGGCTGTGTCTAATTTTCTGCTGAGGTCTTAATTTCATTTGCCATGGTTTTCATTTCTAAAAGTTCCATTTGGCTCACTTTCCATTTTGCTTAGTTATATTTTAAATCTTTTATGTCTTGTTCTTATTTCAAACTTTTTCTTTATTCCTTTAAATATAAAACTTATATTCTGTACCTGATAATTCCAATGTCTAATGTATTTGTGAGTCTGATTCAACTATTATGTGTCTGCTGACATGCACATAATGCTTTGTTTCTATATATCTTTTGTGATATTTGGCTGTGAGCTGCTCATTTTCCTTGGAACTAATGTGGGGATATTTTAACTTTAAAGACTAGTTTGAAATCATGTATCTCCAGAGAGAATTTATATATTTTTTAGCTACTTGCCTGGCAGCACTACCAACCTGTACCAATTCTACATGCAATTATATACTTGAGGTTTTATATATCACTTAGACAGGTTGAAATTGAACCACAAATGTGTCTGAGTGCTGGCTTGTGGTTTCAAATTCTCGGAGGAATTTTTTCCTTTCCATCCAATGTTAAGGTAAAGACCAGCAGGTTTTCTGGCAGCTCCCTTATGTTCAGCAGGGGCTTTTTGTTTTCTTGTTTTTTGCTCTTTTGTTTTTGTGGGGTTTTTTTCTTGTATTTATCTTAACAAGGAGGATGTAGTCTTTTCAGGTGCTAACCTTTTATAGTAATATTCTACTAAGCAATCCGTCTGGAGTGAGCCCTGGATTTTATCTCCTTTTCCCTGCACCCTGTATAGTTGTCAGAGTGAAAGCTTTTACTCTCCTGGGTCCAGCAGAAACCTTCAGCGCGAATGCTGCTTTCGTTTCTTCCTTGTCCTCTAGGTTCCTCCTATCACCTGATTTGGGGTCTCTGCACATTCCTTCTTATGGTTTCAGACCCATGATATATTTTAAAAGGTGTTTTTGTATTTTATCTAACATTTGAGTTGTTTGAATCATCTACCATTGTGCAGAAAAGAGTCACAGCAAGCCCGAGGCTGCTATCCTCACCAAATCCTGTTTGCAAGACCAGCCATTGGCCGAGTCTGGTGGCTACCCACCATCACTAGTACTGATGACAGTGGTTCTCGGTGCCTAAAACTGTTGATACTAGTAATGTGATTTATGCTGAACATCTGTTTCCTTCTGGAATTTTGGTCCATGCTAGGCAGAGAGAGCCTCCACGATCAGCCTCCAATAAACACCCTGGGCTCTTCCCTGGTAGACAGCGTTTCTCAGGTGCTGTCTTAACTCATTGTTGGGAGAATTAAGTGCATCCTTTCTTCTCTTGAAAGCTTATTTCTGGCTTCCTCTGGACTTTGCCCCACGCATTTTTCCCTTCCTTGATTTTGCATTGTATCTTTTCATTGTATAATAATAGATCTTAGCTGAGAGTATGACCTTATACTGAATCCTGTGAGTCTTCCTGGGGGACAGGGGGGTGGGTCTTGAGGACGTTCAATCCAACCATACTGGCAGAAAACTCTCCAATATAACCTCCTTCAAAGAGGTTGCACCGCGTCTAATGATTGGAAATCACTGTAATCTAGAAATGTTACTTTAGAGATAGTAACTATGTTAGTTTGCTAGAACCACCATAAGAAAATATCACGGCCACCACTTTCTCCTTTTGGCCCTGTTCTGTTTTGTAAATCCAAGGCAAGTTTCCACATTTTATTTGGCTAAACCACTATGATCAACCCTTAATTTGGAACACATAAATGCCATATTTTGGTAAATGGAATTTTATGACAAAAAGTCCATAGTCAAGTAATTTTGGAAAGTACTGATAAACAAAGTTGAATTTCTTTACTGCAGAAGTGCTCAGAGCTTTTAATGCAGTAACCTTTACTACAAAGATATGGTAAGCAGTGTTTTCAAAACGCATTGTACTTCAAAATCCTTCTTTCCGCCAGAATAGCAATTAACACATCACGGAACACTGAGGCACAGTTTAGAAAATGCTGGACTAAAAACTTGCCTCCTATCTTTTGAAAAGCCTTAGGTTCTTAAGTGGTATTTTTTCCTTGCTTTATTATTTTTTTTATCAGCTTGTGTTTAGTAACTGCCTTTCTAGCTACCTCAACAAAATCATTAGACCTTTAAATCATTCTGAAATGCCCAGAGTTACTTTCAGAAGCAAAATTCCAAGGCACCTTTAAGCTAAAAATGTCTTATGTTTAATAGGAAATACTTACGTGCCTATGTGATGTAACCAGCCACTGTTGCTTGCAACTTTAATATTTTCATTTCCAGAATAGGCCTGATAAAATTTACCTACAACACGGCAGTGATTTAAAATAAAACCATGTATGTGAACAGATCTTGTGAGTTAGTAAATATCATTCATAGGTAAGAAATTAAAAAATGTTTAGATCTGTTCTTTCTTAAAACTTGGGACAATGACAGATAAATTAGGAATAATCTCACTGATTATTTAAAAAAATCAGTCAACCCTGCTGTTTGAAAGGGTTGCTGTCTCATTTGGTATCTTCTTGGGATGGAAAGAGAATTTTAATAGATTTCTTACCTGGTTACCTAAAGTGTTAATGGTAGAATTTACAGCGCTCATATAACCTGTTAAGACCACTGGATCAGAAGGTCCCCAAAGTTTTCTTCAGCCCTCAGTCACATAAAAGGCCAAAGTACCCTGACGGCTGCACATAAGAGACCCAGCTGTCTATCCTGCTCTTGACACTTAGCAGATTACTGCCTTTTCATTCCCAAGTACTTCCCACCATAATTGCCATCATCTCCTATTTTGAAACATTTTGGCTCTCCAATGGTATTTACTAAGAATAAGCCATTCACTTTTCCGTTTTATTTGTGAACCCTATAACTGCTCATCAGTAATAACTAACATCTCCCCTATCAAAAGCCAGTAAACTTGAGTTCCAGTTTGCCTGGGCAGACTTATCTTGGATCAACATTCAATTCTGATTAGAATGTTTGGAGCCTTGAACATTGACACTTCCTGGAACCCCTCCAGTTCCCTTGAGGACCCAGGCTGGAAATAGCTCTCTGTGGTCTGTCAGGGGCTGAAGAGTAACTGTGGGACTGAACAGGAGTGAGGTTTAAACAATGGGCAAATCGGTGAATGGACCGCCCTCTACCCCAATTCTTGCTTGACATATGATATGTTGGCAGTATTCATCTTAGGGCTTAGACCCACTCATTTTGACCTTAGATTGAATGGTCCTGCAGGCTAGTACTCACATCCACTGCAGGAGACAGACAGGCCTCTTGCAGCAATAGCAAAGCAGGCTGATGCCATGGCTGGGGCCCAGTGGGCAGAGCTAGAAAGAGTACATGGCTGGAAAGAGCGTGGCAAGGACTAAATGCACCAGGGAAGCCCACCATCAAGCTACCCACCATCAAGTTCAAAGAGTGTGTGTAGAAACAAGACAGGTCACAAAGCCAAAACGTCAAGAGCGAGACACAAACAGGAAGACAGATGAGCAGCAGAGGCAGAAATGAAATGGTAAAATGCACTTTTGTTAAGTTCCAGCGACATGGTGGATGGGAAGTCTGTCCCGTTTTAAGACCAGAAGCCAGGATCAAACAGCAGGCTCTGTGTTTCAGTGTCCATCTCCCTCTCTGTGCAGTACCAGCTCAGAGAATGATGCTGGAGTTGCTTACAGTACAGTAACTCCCCACAAATGCTTGCCTCTATCAGCTAACCTGGACTGCAGTCTCAGTGTCTCACCCTCTTGGAAAGCCATACACAGAGTTAATACAAAAGCCTAGGAGGTTGCATTGCCTCACCCCTCTCCAAATATGAAATATGAGCAGGTTCCTATGCCTAAATCCAAAACACTGTTATTAACTTGTTCTCTCATTTACAGAGAGGAAATGATTTGAGATGGATCTGACTCAAGAGGAAGCCGAATACAAGACGATAGGCGGCCTCCCTGGAGGCGCTGATGTGGGATTCAGTTGAAAAGCCTAGAGCGCTCTAATCTATCTGTTCTCATACTTATTTGAGCCAAGGGATTAAAGCTGGCATACAGTGTCAATGTGATCATCCCTGCATCTCACACCTTACATTGATAGTGTAGGTTAGTGAGTGTTCTCACCTGTGTCATTGCATTTGAATTTGTACGGCAGCTCTGTGAAAGAGACAGGGAAGGATTTAATTCCCACGTGATGTGATGACCACAGCAGGAGTGAGGAGCTGGCTATAAAGGAAGCATGTGAATTCACATTTCTCATTTCTCTCAGACATAGCTACTTTCCTGGTCTGGAATGTCAGAGGGAAGCGTTGACATCAGTTCTTGGCCCCCGACTTCCCACAGCAATCCTCATCCTCGGCGCAGCCCCACTCCAGCTGTGTGTGTGTTCCTCTGCCATCGCTGGAATTTGCTCAGCCTGCCCAGAGATGATAGGGGTCAGTGGAGTCAGGGGACACCCCTGGCCATAGTAGAGGGACAACTCCATCTGAATACCCTGTCCTTCAGCCCAGCTGCTACTGGATGCCCTTTTGGGGGGTTCACAGGCACTGGGCATCTTCCTACTCCACCTCCTGGGTACTGGCCCTCAAAGGGAGTCCATTTAATATCGTCAATGGATGCCGGCTGTCTGGGCTTTGCTCTGCACTGGGCTAGTGACAGCCCCCAGGTCTCGAGGCAGGGGGTCCTGCTCCTCTGGCTCCTACGTGCTGGAGAACATATGGAACCATTAAGCTCGGTGCCTGGCGCTGGCCCTGGGTCTGTGTGTCCCTGCTAGGCCAGAGCCCCCACAGGATGGCCATCCCTTTGGACTCCCGGTGCTCATGGCCCAGGCCAGATCTGCCCTGTCACTGAATTGCCAGCCACTCCCCTGGAGAGTGTGGACAGGGCTTTGCTCCCCGCTTTCCCATATTCCTGTTTCCTCTTGCTCATCCGTCTTCCTTTTATCCTTTCACTCTTTCTATTCTTATGATTTTAATGTAGGCTGATGACATAAATCCAGAGCATAATTCTAGCAAAGAATCTCACAAGGGGGTAAAATAAAGTCTTTATTTCAAGTGCACAGCTCTCTGACAGTTTGGCTTATTTTAAATTTTTGTTGTTTTGGGGGGTGACATTGGTTAGTACAATTATATAGGTTTTATTCTTTCATGTTTTCTAAACTTGAAAATTGTTCAGATTTCATTTAAAAGAAAAGGGAGTCTCACAGATCCTCAACATTGCCTTAAATGATTTTTATTATTAAAATGAGTATAAGGTTTTAAAATACTGATTTATGTTTCTTATCAGTAAGCTAATCTCTCTCCCTTGAATGTCACCTGCCACTAATCCCTTCTTGTAAGGTTGGAGATAGGATGTAGGAGAAAAAGATAGAAAACCCAAGGCCAGCCTCTTCTGGCTTGAGCATTACTTACAGAAACTATAGAGAAATAAGAAAAGAAAGAAAAAAACAAAACAAAGCAAAACAAAACAAAACCATCACCGCTAGCAAAGCCCAGCCTATCCAGCCCCAAGAGATTGTGGGAAGAAGTGAAAGGCCAGAGAGGAGTCATGGGTAGGGAGCTCATAGCCTCAGTTACTATTTGGGAGTTTGGAAAGAAATTCCTTGGCAGTGGCCCCACACCAATCTGGGGGTGAGGAAATGCAAAGATAACTTGGTGGTTCAGTGTGAACAGTGGTTCTCAAAGTGTAGTCACCACACCAGCCACATTACTTGGGAACTTCCTAGGAATGTAAATTCTTGATCCCCACCACAGACTTACTGTAGTCATTGTGCTTATAGCTTTTATATAACTATAAATCCAAAATACATTTTAAAAATTCAAATCGAGAACATTAATAGAATGTGGTAGATATTGTTTTGCTTGGTTCACCATCATTCTTCTCTATTATCTTGACTGTGAAATCTTCAGTAACAATCCTAGAAGTTCACAATTTTAATCAAGTTCAATATCTGTCTTTAGAAATCTACCTTTTCCCAAGATCATGAAAGTATTCTTATTTTCTTTTCTAGAAACATTGTTGTTTTGCTTTACATGATTAGATCCGTGTTATATCTGCCATCTATTTTGGGGTATGAGAAAGGGGCTAAGTTTCCTTTTTTTTGTTTGTTTTTGTCTCCTCAGGATATCCAATTGACACTGCATCATTTATTTACTGAAAAGTCTATCTTTGTTCCTACTACTCTGCAGTGCCATATTTTGGTCAGAAATAAAGTATTGATATATATGTGCTTCTAACTGTGGAGTCTGTATATTTCTCCACTGGCATACTTATTGGTACTTGTACTAGTATACACTGTCTTAATTGCTGTGATTTTACTATGAATCTTGATATCAGGTATAGTAACTCTTCCAACTTTCTTCTTCTTGTTATTCTTATAGATGGTCTTGGCTATTCTTGGCCTTTTGTATTTCCAAGATAATTTTCAGGATCAGCTTTTCAAAAACAAACAAACAAACAAACAAACAAACAAACAAGCAACAACAAAAAACCCTGTTGGGATTTTCAGCTGAGATAGCACTTGTTTATAGATTCATCTGTGGAGAATTGATGTGATTATAATATTGACTATTATTCCAATCCATGAAAATGGTACATCCCACCTTTATTTGTATCTCTTTTATTTTTCTCTCAACAAAAATGTATAGCAGTCCTTATAGAGTTCTTAGCATCTTTTGTTATATTTATTCCTAGTATTTGATCTTATTAATACTATCATAAATAACGAAATGTTTTGGACTTCATTTTCTGATTGTTTCTTGCTGTTATATAAAAATACAATGCACTTTTGTATATTGGCAATGTATCTAAAAGCCTTGCAAAGTTCATTGATTTATTCTGGTAGTTAGTGATTCTTTTGCATGTTCTACATACATAATTAGGCTGTCTGCAAATAATGACTATTTCATTTGTTATTCTGCGATTCCAATAGCATTTATCCTCTGAACCATTTCTAGTTTGGGGCTATTATGAGTAAGACATCTATGGACATCATTTTGCAAGATTTTTGTGAATATATGTTTCTGTTTTTCATAGATAAATACCTAAAAGTTAAATTATTTCTTTTACTTTCAAAGCTTTCTATCCTTATATTTAAGGTGTTTTTCTTGTAAGCTGCATAAAAACGATTCTATTTCTTCATTCTCATATTTATCTTTTAACTGAAAAACTTAGTTTAAAATTAATTTAACTAATTTTACATTACTAGAAACTACAGACCAGAAACTCTTGTGCCCAATTCACCTTCAGACCTGTAAGATCCAGCCCAGTTTCCAGATAGTGACAAGGACATTGACGCTGAGTGGATTGCCATAATGTCCTCAACTCTGGCTCCACATTAGAATCACATGGAGGGAATGTGTATTGAAAAGTATCGATGCTTAGGCACCATCCCATATCAAATCTAGAGGGGGCATCTAGGCATTGGAACATTTTTTAAAACCACCACATGTGATTCTAACATGCACCCTGGGTTGAGGATTGCTGATTTAAATGATCTGCCTCAGAACAGTGGTTTCATTGTGTAATGGGCTGAGATCTTGCAAAGGTTTCCCTGTGAGGAACTGAGAACGTCCCGTGAAGGATACTGGAAGAGATGCATGTTGTGATAATGCTTTTGCATGCAGCTGTCCATCGATATACATTACCGGAAACCCTAGAGGAGATTTAGCATGTGTGTATATGTGTGTGTGTGTGTGTGTGTGTGTGTGTGTATGTGTGTGTGTGTGCATGTGTGTGTTTAGGTGGTGATAGTAAGGAAAGGAAAACCCCAAGGTCACAGAAGTAACAGCCCGAGACGCTAATCCAGATGCTTGAGTAGGTAAATAACCTCAAGAAACTCATATCTCTTCTCTTCTGCTGCAGCAGTAGAGTGGTCTTGGCAGTCCCTCCCTGCCTGCTAGCAGGAGGATGTGTGGTCCCCATTCATTTCTAAGACTTTAGGGACATAGAGAGTGACTGACATAGGCACCAGAGGGTAAGGAAAAACCTGGTAACAGGCCTTTGGCAAAGCTGTCAACACTTCTGCCCTAGTTTAGACCTCTCACTGTGATGATGTGTGTGCTCCTCCAGTTGTCATAGAAACCAGATCTTTCCTCCTGACTCTCATCCTCTTTGCCAAGTGTTTGGTTTCCCATTCTTTTAATGAAATTAGGTATTCAGTGAAGTGTGCACACTCCCTCCCACATAACCCTGCCCCTCCCAAATCACAGCAGTTCAGGAATTGTCTTGTGCATTGTGAGACACGCGTGCTGTGGGAAGCCCTGGCCTCCTCAGTCCCACCATCGTCAGGCTGCTCCCCACTTGGCCTCAGCACTTCCAGCTTGACCAGCAAGCTCCAAGTTCAAATGCAGGAGCTGTTTTTGGAATCTCAGATCAGGCACAGGAGAGGAAGAGGAATTAATAAAATATTAAGAAAGTAGGGAGAACATTCTGTTGACTCCAAGAAGGTATTTGTGATGTGCGATTATAATTAGGGAGCTGACCCTAATTGGATAAAAAGAAAAGCAGCCCTCTGTTGATATCAAACTGGGTTTAATAGAGTGTTAATGAGGCCACCGTATTTGCAAGATATCTCAATTGTTCTCTTGACAAGAATTTGGGTCTCCAGCTATATTCCCTGGTAGTGTTCTGAACCCTGTTTCCCCCTGTCTTCTGAAATGCTTATTAAGATATATATTTTTGTTTCCTGTGAAGAACAGTTTTTTCGGACACAAGGTGGTGACTTGATTCTCTGCTGCTCTCAGTTGTTAAGACTAAGATAAGTTATGTTATAAATATGCATGTATGTTATAAAAATGTATTTAATCAGCCATCTTCTAATTCCTTCTTCTAGGAAGATAGGGAGTGAGGAGCAGTTTCTCTCTTTAAGAACCAGTGGAGGTAGGGAAAGGGTTTTGTCTGTGGGGTTCCTGAGCTATGATGTTCAAGGTCCCTGTCACTACTGCTTTTATTGGTTAATAGCAACCCTTCTTTAAAATCCACCCAGAGCCAATTTTTCCCCTCTTGCGCTGTATGCCTCCCCATCTAATCCTTATACAATGAATTTAGTCCTGCCCTCTCCCTACTCTTAACTCGTCTTCACTTGCCTATTCCAGAAGCTTTTGGGACTAACTTCAGAGGCAGGACAATGGCTAGGAGTATTTGTAAGAGAAGGTAGACGTTGTGAATCTAGTTAAGTTGAATATCCCAGGGGGACCACTATGAATTAGGTCCTACATGTTTTTGTTTTCTCCACCAAGTAGACCATGCCTCCGAGAAGCATGGTGCCCATTCCTACTGTCATTGGTTTTACCTCATTCACCCTTGGCCTTGGTCCTTTTGGTCTCAGCAGGTTACATGTAATAGGACAGAGCACATTATTATCAAAATTATTCCTCCATCCAGGAGGAATAATTCCTGTGTCCCTAGAAAATTGCTGAATTTATTTCAACCTGTGTAAAAATCCATTTCTATACAGAAATGTCTTTGAGTTGGAGGTTTGCTGAACGTAGATGTCAAAGAGATGCTCATTTTGTTGTTGTGGGAGCCTTTGAATTCACTTGCAAGCATTCTAAAACCACAAAAGTAGCTCTTATTTAATTTGCTGCCCTGGAACTGAGAATCACATGCAAATAGCAACTAAACCTGGCACAGACGGGTCAGTCTTCCAACAAAGATACATTAGTCTCCGCAACACCTGGGTTACCCTGTCACTCAATATTGACCTTATAGGAGGTTAAACAGTCAATCCTGAGAAGCGGAACATTCATCCCCACAAAATTACCTTATGTAACATCTCAGAGCTGGGAGCCCATTTTATCCTGAATATGTCAACACGCAAGATCTTTATGCAGAAACTCGATTTACAAAACTTTTTTAGGGAAACGTGACTATTTCTAACCCGTGAGTTATACCTGGAAATTCCCTTGACCTTAAATCTGGTGGGCAGAATTGTCAACAATGCAAACTAGCCCACAATCTCTGGCCCAGAACTTTCTATTTGAAAAATCACAGGATGTGCCTGTCCCTAAAGCAGGAACACCCATCCGCTCCTTCTATGTCCATTTCCGTCACCCAATATCCAACTTGGTCAGTGCGTACTGACCCTAGCAGATGCCAATCAGTATACTTGCCCTTTATCTTCAGCATTTGCTAACTCAACATGTATATCAGTCAAGAAAAGCCAGATGATATCACACCGAAAAATAAGTCCAAAATTTCAATTGCTTAACACAGCAAAGACTATTTTTAACTCACACAAAGTCTACATTGGGTCTGGACCACTCTGTAGGCCAGCTGTTCTTCCTGCAGCAGCGAAACAGCCCAGTTTGAAGGAGCTTCCACCTCCCTTTACCTGTATCATTGGGGCACTCAGATCCCCCAGTTGACCTGGCACACAAAAAAGCTATCTACAATAGGGGTTGGTAAACTTTTTCTTAAAGGGCCAGAGAGTAAATGTTTTTGATGTTGCAGGCCAGGAGACCTTTGTGGCAATACTCAACTGTGCTGATGCAGCATGAAAATAGCCATTGATAATACATAAACAAATGAGTATGGCTGTGCTCCTGTAGAATTCGTTTTACAAAAAGAAGTAGTAGAAAACCCAATTTAAAAATGGGCAGAGGACCTGAACAGACACTGCTCCCAAGAAGACATACAAATGGCCGATAGATATATGAAAAGATGTTCAACTTCACTAGTTACTAGGGAAATGCAAATCAAAACCACAGTGAGATTCCACTTCACGCCTGTTTGAATGGCTGTTATCAACAAGACAAATAATAACATGTGTTGGAGAGGCTGTGGAGAAAAAGGAACCCTCATATACTGCTGGTAGGAAAGTAAATTGGTGCAGCCACTATGGAAAACAGTATGGAGGGTCCTCAAAAAATTAAGAATAGAACCACCATGTGATCCAGCAATCCCTCTCTTGGGTATCTACCTAAAAAAATCAGAAAACATTTATCCATAAAGATATATGTACCCCTGTGTTCACTGCAGCATTATTCACGGTGGCCAAGACATGGAAACAACCAAAGTGTCCTTCCATAGATGATTGGATAAAGAAGATGTGGTACATATATACACAATGGAATATTACTCTGCCATAAGAAAACATGAAATACTGCCATTTTCAACAACATGAATGGATCTTGAAATTATCATGCTAAGCAACATAAGTCACTCATATGTGGGATATAAAACTGAAAGCAACAAAAGAACAAGACAAGCAAGCAAACAAAAACTCATAGACACAGACAACAGTTTAGTGGTTACCAGAGGGTAAGGGGAAGAAGGAAAGATAGAAAAGAGTAAAGAGAGTCAAATACATGGTGATGGAAGATTTGACTTTGGGTAGTGAACACACAATGCAATGTATGTGTGATGTATTATATAGAATTGTACTCTTGAAACATAATTTTATTAACCAATGTCACCCCAATAAATTTAATTTAAAAAAATAAACATTCCTATTAAACTAGGATGTCTACTAAAAAAAAGTGTGTGGGGGCGTGAGGCTTAATTTGACCTCAGGGATTGTTTCCTGGTTTCTCATCTAGAGTCACATTGGCAATTGAATGCTTTTGCCTGAAGATGATGCATATCCCTTTGCTCACCTTTTATTTGCTAACACAAGTCATGTGGCCATGCCTTCAGGAGCCAGAGAAGTATGATTTTCCCATGTTTTCAGAGGAGAAAAGGGGAAATATTTATAAGCGGTACAGATGTCTACACATTTGTCATGCTGTTTTATAAGGCTCTCATAAATGGGGATATTAGAAATAGAAATTAAAGTTTGCCAGATGTGAATGTTAGCCAAATCTGAAGTCACTTGGTAGGACTTTATGACCCAGGGCAAATACGACCAACTGCTTGGACTGTCAGTACCTCCATTTATAATATGAAGATGGTGATCTTTGTCTTCTTAGAGCTATTTGAAGATCAATTGAGATATTACAGGACAAAGGGACTTGGAAACTAAAAACCAGGCACTTGCGCTGTTATCATTTGCAATTGCCTTGAACGTCATGGGAGCCAGTTGCAGGCTGTACTTGAATTTAAAATTGACGTCCACCCACAAAGGCCTGGGCATTGTTGCATTACGAATTCCAAACTCAACATCCAAAGTTGTGGCCTCTTCCACCACTTCTGCTTAGGTTCCTGAGCTGAAGTCTGAAATTTTCCTTTTCTGTTCTCTCCAGACTACAGCCCATAATATTGCACAGCTGGAAGCTGGCAGTGGAATGACTAGCTGAGTTAAATAAGAAAAAACAAAAACAAAAAAAGCACCACCTCTTTTTTTTTGAAGCACAATTGCTTTTATGAGTTATGCAGTTTTTTTATCCCTGCCTTTTTGTCTCTTGGTATTCAGAAGGGTCTCATTATCGCTTAACAGTTCTAAGCCACTTCAATACTTATGCATTTGTTAATCCAACATGGTGTACTTTAGCTCCACTCTGTTTTCAAGTCTCCAGGGTGACTGGGAAAAGAGTGAGGGTAGAGGGAGGGGCGGTGGTGAGAGCAAGGTGAGAACAGCTTCCGAGAAGCATTTGAAAGAAGGGAACTAACATTCGGTGAGCATTTGCTCTGTGTCAGGAGTGTTCCACACACTATCTGATTTTATCCCCACCATAAGCCTTCATTGCAGGCTGTTTGATTGCCACCGAAAAAATTAAAGAGAGTTTAGGTAACATACCTCAGATCACACAGCAAGGAAGCTGCAGAGCCAAGATGTGAAGCCTGTCTGATTTCCAAGTTCATGTTCTTTCGGCACTACTAGTAGGCTGTGTCCTCTACAAAGCCACTCCATCCCGATGGATGTCACTGACTTTCTTCCTTACCGGGCAGTTCACTGAACCCTCTCTCCCACTGGGGAAGCTTGGTAATAGCCTAAGTAATTCAGTACTGGAGAGCTTCCCTGCTCCATCCCTCCCACCTACAGAGATCATTTTATACTGGCTTCTCCCTTCTATGCCTTCATGCACATTTAAGGCTGAGTTTGCAGACTTAAGAGTTGTATTTTGTTAATAAGCCATCAAAAATAAGAAACATCTTAGGTGAAAGAGCATCAGTAAGAAGGAGACACGATCTGATAATAATAATTAATAATACTAATAACAATAACAACAACTTACTATTAATATTTGCCAACCACTTTTCCATACACTAATTTTGACAACAATCCTATGAAGTGAATACTCTCAATTATATTGGGTTGTTGGAAAAGCCATGATGCATTTTTGCAACGAAAAACAGAGAAAACAATACATCATGACTTTTCCAACAACCCAATATTTTAAAGCTGAGCATGAAGATATGATGCAGCTTGCACAGAGTTGCACAGCTACTATATGGCAGAACTGGGATTTGAACCGAGACAGGATGACTCCAAAGCCCAGTCTCTTAACCACTCTGTTGGTCATTTCAACCACTCTGTTGGTCATTTCATCCACCTGGGAGCATTTTTAAAATGCAAGTGCCAGGCCCTTCCCCCCAGATATTCTGAAATATTTGGTATGGGATAGGGTCAGGGCAATTGTATTTCAAAAAAGCATCTGGGGTGAACCCTAAGTGCAGCACAGTTGAATCCCTATGCGACTCAGTTATTCCATCTCCTGGTGCCTCAGTTTCCTCATCTGAATAAGAGAGGTGGGGATTGGAACTGTGAGAGGTATTTTGAGATATCACAATAAATGAAAAGTTTTATTAGCATTTGGTGGGCAGCTTCCAGGGATGCTAAACCAAGTGATGCTTGAGGCAGTATTGCCCAAGGAAGAATTTTCTTGCCCAAATTATCAATAACAGCCCCCCAGTATAAGGGGAGCATGGTCTTTAGCTCTCAGAATCTGTGTGCACATGTTTCTAAATTCTACTGAGTATCGAGGGAGATGGAGGCTTTCTCTCATTGCTAATGGATTATTCTGCTTTAAACTTTTTAACCAGTAAGCGGTGACGGAGACCCAGGCAAGTCTGCGACCAACCATCTTCGGGTACAGTACTTTCATGACCCAAGAAAGTGTCAGCAGTCTGGGCCTATGGCTCTGTATTTGCATAATGGAATTTAAAAACACATCAGAGGGCTCTTCCAAGGATTAAATAAAACATCACATGCAAATCACAGAACATAGAAGTGTTTGGTAAATAATAAATACTTATAAACAGAATACACACACGATGAAATCAATGTGCTTTTTCTCCTTGGGTTGAGTAGAGAAGAATCTATGCTAATTTATGTAAAGCATGACACAAGGACCATAAAGAATCACTACAGATGCCCAGTGTGAGAATGCCTTCTAATTGTTTGCTCACTGCATTTAAAAAATGTTAGTGTATTTCTATTATTGCAAGAAAGTAAGCTGCTAAAGCATAAAGCATGTAAAAACCATAACTAATTTTAGGTATAATTCCCACCCCCCAACACATAGACACACTAGAAAGGAGGAGACATCCAATCAGAGGATCTTTTATTTGCAATTCGGAGGAATGAGAGGAGGCCTACTGGGGCAGTTCTGAGAACTAAATCACTTTATAATTGAGAAGGGACATAAATGTAGAGGCTACAGGAGAGACGGGACCAAGGAAGAGTTGCTGTGAGGGACCTTGAGAGAGGGACAGGCAGAGGATAAGTGGCTCATCTTCATCTTTGTCTTTTCACAGAATTCTCATTTATTTTTTCCTTAAGCCTTTGAGGACTTGAGTGTATTTCTGGAATTTATTAAAGTGCTGGTTCCTCCTTCAAGTTGATTTTAAGGCAGGAACAATGACTTAAATGGTTTCTACATGCAAAAAATGTGCAAACTTCTGACTTGGTCACCGCCGCATTACCGGTGGGGAAAGCGTCTAGGTGCCCATCACTGAGGAGCAGGCAAGTCTACAGGGAGAATGCCCATCAGGATACCATTTAGTAGAAGGAACAGACTAGGTTGTTTACCAGCAACAGCTAGAGAAGATAAAAACAAAACGAGGCCTTTAGCACAGTGCCATTTAAGTCCAGGTAAACCATTCACACAGCAACAAAAGCACTGTGTTTTACAGGGATACATAAAATTTAGAGATTCATATTCAACACGTTAGAATAGTGAGCTTGGAAAGTGCAGTAGGGTTAGAATGGCATGCAATGGGTGGAGGCATGGATGAATTTGAAAAATCAAATAAGAATGAGAGGCCTTGAATGAGCCAGTGGATCTGCAGAGAGTGATTAATTCAACTGTCCATAACAAACCCCCTCACCTTTCCCAATGTCCCTGCAGCAACCCAGGAACTGGTAGCAGCAGCATAATCTGTACACTTCACTCTGCCTTGTTTAGAAAACTTGCAAAATGAGTGCAGACTAGTAGACCACTAGTGAATCTGAGGGCCAGTTTTGCTAGATTTCAAATGTTAAAATACTGTTTTAAAGTCAGTCTGAAAAGGCTGCATACATATGTATGATTCCAACTCTGTGACATTCTGGAAAAGGCAACGTTATGGAGACCATGTAAAGATCAGTGGTCGCCAGGGCTCAAGGATGAGGGAGGGGGTTATGAACAGGCGGAACACAGGAGATTTTTAGAGCAGTGAAATTGCTCTGTATGCTACTCTAATAGTGGATACATTTAATTAAACATTTGTCAAAACCCATAACATGTACAACACAAAGAGTGAACCCTAAAGTAAACTATGGGCTTTAGTTAAATATTAATATATCGTGATTGGCTCATCACTGGTAACAAAGGCACCACACGAAAACAAAACACAACCGAAACAAAAAATATCTCAACACAAGGCATGCTGGCTAAGAACACAGGAAACAGAGAGCTACATCAAACTGAGGCTACAATGCCAATCACACTGGGAGAAGTTGATGTCATGTGCCTCCAGGCAGACAAGGACCAGACTCTGAACAGAACATTTTCTCTCTAGAAAAATGGGATGACTAGGTACACGGCTAGAAGAACAGGTGCATAAGTTAGAATTGGTTATGCAAATACTCGTATAGAGAGAGACATGCCTACTTTCCTTTGCAAAGAGAAAAATAATTTTAGTAACTGCAGGATTCTGGGATAGGAGAAAATGAGGCATCCATCTTATCAATTTATTTATTATTTTTTCCTGTGAATTTTCAAAACAAGAGGGCACACATTGCAAAGACAGAGCCAGAAGTAACCTAGTCCTTACATTATAAACTACATCTCTTTAACTTTCCATGTGTGGATTTCTTTCTCCTCTGTTATAAGGGGAACTAAAATGGCTAATGGATAAGGAGTCATTTGAAAACAGTGTAAAAATATGCGTGTGTGTATTGCTGGGGGGCAAGGTGGAGGTAGAAATGGATCCTCCTATTACGAAGAATTTGATCTGAACTCCGTTGACAGCTGGTAAAGGAAGTGGGTATAGAACAATGGCCTAAAGAATTATCCAGAAACCTTATCCGAGGCCACTAATTTCACCAGGGACTATCATAAAACACACTCATGTTGCAATCCTTTCCTCAAGGTCTGCGACAGAAGAGAGTATGTGAGGGCCATATGATGATACTTGATAATGGGTCAAAGACACAGAACCAGGTTTTAGCAAAACTCACCAGTCTCTAAATATAGCGCAGGGCAATGGCTCTTCCAACTAACCTGCATAGAAAGAAAATGTAATAGAGAAAGGCTAAGGAAACAGAAGGTTCTGGTGAGGAAGAAAAAGGGTGGTATTGAAGTCAAAAGGACGTGGGTTCTAATACCAATGCAATCACTCACTGCTTATGTAGCCGTTGGCTAGTCAGTAAACCTGATGCAGTCTAAATTTCCCCATCAGAAAAATGGTAGTGGTGACATTTACCTTTCGGAGTTGTTATATGTACTCAAAACAATATATGTGTGTATATATGTACACACACACACACACACACATCACAATGTCTGGCACACAGTCAGTGCTCAATGAAGGGGAGGGCTTTATAATTGTAGTCTACATTTAAGAACCATGCTAATCTCCCAACAGCGGTGCTATAGAAGGGTTTGTATAGAGGGGATCCTTCCAAAGTCCTCCAAAGGGAAAAGGATATCCCATATTACTGTTCCCCTCTCCTCTTCTCAAAACACACAGGGTGGCAAATGGCTTCCATGGCTGCAGTGGAAAGTGTCACAGTCCTTATGACTCATAATCCCTATCATCATCACCATACACCAGCAATAACAAAAACGCTTACATCTGGTTAGCGCTTTCTTAAGTGTTATCTCAGGCTGTCTGACTCTCTAATTTTCTTGTCCCCCTAAATAAAGCATGGCGCTGCATGGCTGATATTACTGCTGGTGATGATTCGAGTCTTCTCTGGGCCTTCGTGGTCCTGTCTTGCTTGTGTGTTATGAAGTGTATTTCCCCATAGAAACAAAGGCTGAAATTCTACCATTAACCTAAATGATGCGTTTACTGCTCTCGGGGCGGCCTTCCTCATACAGTCATGTAAGAGCTGACCTGGGAAGCAAGCCACCATCTTGTTTCTTCTGTATTGCTGGATGGAGTGTGTTATAAATTCCAGTAAAATGATTTGCAAAGAGACTTTGGAACACACTATGCGGGTCAGGGCCTCTGTCTTTGGACCATTTATGTCACTTCTGGGTAAATGACTCTGCCTGGGTCCCCAGGTCAACAATGAAAGGACTATGGACTTTGGAGTCAGACAGGCCTGGGTCTGGGACTACCCCTGACTTTGTGTGTAGCTGGGAGAAACTCACGCAGGGTTCTCACCTGTAAAATGCAGCTAATAACACCACCCTTAGAGGAGGGTTTGCATGAAATAGACAATTTGGGGGCAATTTAACAAAATATTTAAAAGTGTGCATTGTTGAGTCAGACTGCCTATTTTAAGTGATGCTGTGATTTTAAGAAAGTCATAATGAGAAAGTGATTTAACCCGTCTCTGTAAAAAGAGTATGGTAATAGTACTTAATTCTGTGGGGTCATTGTGAGGTTTACATGGTATGTAATTCATGGAAAACAATTAGTAAAGGGCAAGTGCCCAGTAAACATTAGCTGTCATTAGTATTTTTTGTAAAGCAGCTCACAGTGCGCCTGATACATAACAGATGCAGTGCTAACCTCTCCACCACCAGGCGTTCCCCACTCTCAAAGGTGCAAGTCAGGAAAACGTCCCCTCTAGCTCAGTGGAGGCCTGCCTCTCTGCTCCCGTGACTTTCACTCGCTCAAACGTAGGCCTTGGGGAGTCAGGTAAATGAAGGCAAGAGGTGCCATTTTCAAATTTAATAAACACACAGCCACTCTCAGGGGCATCTCTAAACCCCACTGGCAGGTTGTAGGCAGTCTTTTCTCAATTACCTGTGGCTAATTTTAATACACGGGCAGCTTTGCTCACTTCACTCTCTGCTTCAAGCCTCAGCACCCTCCCGAGCCCCAGGTGGGATCTTCTCAGAGAGTGTAAGCCCATACCAATATCATCCTAAGCAAAACATAATTAGAAAACTAAATCAGCAGCCACAGGAAGAGTAGAATGCTTTCCAAAGCCATCGATCAAGTGAGTGGAATGTTGGGGCTTATGGACATTTTTGTTTCCTTTGGATTGTTCACATCCCTGCTTCTCTTTCTCAGTATAGAGAGTCAAGAAGATTGGGCATCTGTCTTGATTCCAACACAGGGGTTGGCACAGTGGGGCTGGTGGGCCCAATCCAGTCCGTTGTCGGTTTTTTTGTGAGCCAAGCTTTATACAAACAAAGCCACGCCCGCTCATTTACATATTGCCTATGGCAGCCTTTCAGCTACAGTGGCAGAGGTGAGTGGTAGCAATAAAAAGCAGTTGGCCCATAGTGCGGCCTTCCAGAGTCACATCATCTGCAGCACTGTGATCGCGCCTTTTGCCCATGTCCTTCAGGTCAAAACTGTTTTCCTTTGTGCTGTAGTGATCTGAGGAATTTCACCTTGAAAAATAAATGACCACTGGACATTTGTACCTTGGAGCCCTGCCAGCCTCTCACATTCAGTGTGCCCAAAACCCTTCATGAAATTGGCTCCTCTCCCTCCTCATTTCCTGGTTTCTGTTGTGATTGGATGATATTTTGCCATACATGTTCTTTTTCTTTCTGTCCTGCCCTCTCCTCTCCACTTATATTCAGTTCTTTCCTCAGGGAAGAAAAGCAGAAGTTGGGTCCTTCTGCTGTAGGAGAAGGGAGGCCATTTTATTTAGGGTCCCGAGTGGGGAACATTGGAAGATGAATCTGAAGAGAGCAAGGGAACGAGTCATGAATATAGGCCAAGCAGAGTGCTCTGAGCTGAGGAGAGCACTCAGCCCTGAGGTGGGAGCCTGCTTCGAGTTTTTCAGGAAGAGAAAGGAGGTCAGCATGGCTGGGTGAGGTAGGAAGGAGAGGCATGGTGGGCTCTGGGATCCGAGGGACCAGACCTGGCACCGCCTTGAAGTCAAGCTCAGGACGGTGGAGTTTATTCTGACTGATTCGGAAGTTGGAACTTATTTTAAAAGGATTACTCTGGCTTTGTGTTAAGAACCAGAATCACCTTCATAAAGCCTCCCTCTTGCTGTGTAGGCACCAGAACAGTTGCAGAGAACCCAATTAGGAGGCTTGTTCACAGCGCAAGCAAGAGACAACTCAGGGACTCAGAGCAGGGACAGCAGTGCAGAGGGTGAGGGTGGTGGGATTCTGGCAAGGTACCGGGTAGATTTTGAAAGTAAAACCAGTCACATTTTAAATGATGGGTTAGATGTGGGATATGAAAGAAACGAAGAAACCAAGATGACTGCAAGATTCAGAATCTGACAAGTCTAAGATGTGGATGACTCAAGAAGTAGGCTTGGCGGTGGGAGCAGGACTGGACCAGACATTTGGCTTAAGCCATTAAACTGGAGATGTGTGTTGAACGCCCGCATGGAGATAGTGAGTAGACAATTAGACAAATTAGTCTAGAGTTCAGGGCAGAGGTCTGCACTAACGTCAAGAGTATGTCCCACAGGATTCAGACGCTGTTTGACAGCCGGAGGCTGGATGAGCAGCTAAGGGAGTGCATGTGGATGGAGGAGGGAGAGCTGGAGAACCTCAGGGTCAAAGGCTGGGCAGAAACAAGGAATTAAATACGAAACTGGGACAGAGTGGCTTGTGAGGTAATAGGGGAATCAAAACAGTCGTAAAAGTGAAGGAACTGGTTTAAGAAGGAAAGGGGACTTCAGCAATGGCAAATGTTATTGATGGGTCAGATGACTGAGAATTGACGGTGGGATGTCAACAGTGTGGTGTGTTCAAAGGTATGAATCCTGCAACGTTCTCTGGGAGAAATAAGAAATGATGTGTCCCAGGGAGTTGAAGGGACATATTTAGATGGAGATTAAGAGTTGCTCAAAAGTGAAGGTAGCTTGATGGATTCCCAGCTGCTGAGTGGGGTGCCTGCCCTTTTCTCACCTCCAAAGAAGTGATTTTTCATCAGAGGAGAAACCTGTCACACCTTTGAGCTGCCAAGCCATAAATCTTTCCACCAGCTTGCTAATAGTTTTTCTTGCCACCTTTCCTGGTAATCCAGAATAATTGTTATGAAATATGGGCTTGTTCTGTCTCTCCCAGCTGGGGCCCCTGCGTCCCCTCCAAGTCCTGGGGAGAGCAGAGGCTCTGTATTTATCAGTGGGCGTTCATTAGGAGCACAGTGGATGCTGTTACCAAGAACGTGACATCCTGATGAAACCGGAGGCGCCACACAGCAGCCCTGAAATCTGAGAGCCAACGGCCCCTCCTGCCCCAAAACATGTCAGCAAGTGGCCTCTGCTTTGTTTAACATATTCTCTTTCTTGGGGAGACAGAAGAAAATGACCCCTATTTAATCATGGGGACAAAAACATTCTTTCATGCATGCTTTTAATTATTCCATGGAAATGTATTGAATATCTGAAGTTGTCCAGGAGAGTACTCTTTTAAAAGTTTGATGCCGATGAGCAATGGGACATATACATGTTATGGAAGTCATAATTAATGGATGTTTTCTCTGGGAAGACTATTGGAAAAGATCAGCCCAGGGGCTGTTCAGTAAGCGTGGCTTTCAGTCTCCCTATTCCTTATAAGGAGTATACTCAAATAGATCAGAGGCTGTGCGATTTTGCCTGCCCATCATGAGTTCCTGCCAGATCTTGAAAAGCCCAAGTAAGACTGACCAAGTCTCTTAAACCCCCAGCATGGATCCTGAAACTTCAACAAGATACCCTAGTGGTTGCAAAAACTGCCTTTTCAAGCCTCATCTCCATCCGGGTTCAGGGTCCAATGCCTTGGTATGTATCTCAGTGCCATCTTGCTACGCTGGCTGTACGTTATGTAACGGTAACTTGGCAACATAGATACACAGTTGCCCTGCAGCTCTGCAGTGATGGATAGTCAGTGGACATATGCAGTTGGTTATCTACAGGGCCTAGATGGGCTCAATCATGGCAGGCCAGTGCCAGGCTTCACAAAGCACCTGTGAGTGGTATGCACTGTGCCGAGCACGAGGGCTGTGAAGCTGAAGACAAACCCCTGCCCTTAAGAATCTCAAATGGAAAAGGGTTTGCAAACATCAAGTGACTTTAAGGAAAGAAGCAGCTTTGGCAGATCCAGCCTCAGTCTTAGCTCATGAACCTCCTGGCTAAACATGTGTCTTAGTCTTGGCTGCCAGTCACCCAGTAAATGAAAATTGGCAAGTCGAGATCTGATAGGACTGCTTACCAATTGCTTGAGCAATGATTTCTGCAATATAGTTAAAACATAACAATTTAATTCCAATTTTCATCGTTGGTGTGGGGAATACCTGGAGTCAAGTGACCCAACACGAAATTAGTTCAAGATTTCTGAGAGAGTGCAGATGCCTAGATGAAGGCGCTAGAATTTATCAAGCCCTTCCCATGGGTCAGACATAGTCCTAAGAGCTTTACATGGATTGTCTCAGTTAATTCACAAACCTTGAACTAAGTACTATTACTGTCTTCCATTTTGCAGATGAAGAAAGCAAGTCTGAGCCAGGACTCAGGCCCAGGATGTCGGGCCCCAGTCACCCTAACCTTCATGATAAGTCATTCCTCATGCAGGATTGACTCAGCCGCATTACGTCTTTACCTGGTGAATGTGAATGCATTCTGAGTGGCGGCGTAGTGTACACCTACATAACTTACTCGGCAGAAGAGGGAGGGCCGGGCTGGGAGATGACAGAGGCAGGACGCGAGGACATGAGCAGACATGTCAGGATAATTTCCAGACCTCACTTTACTTAGCCTCTTTGCCTTCTTTTGTATACAATGCTATTAAACAGACTCTGAAACACAAATATCGCTCTATCCTTGCGATGAATAAAGATAAGGACTTTGACTTTTCAGAGAAAAGCAGGAGAAATAAGATACAAAGTCAGATTTCTACCCCAGCATCTCACCTGATGAAACATGATCTAATTCTGGCAGCTTTCTCACCTTTACAGGTGATGTTTTCTCCATCTGGACCACCCATTTCATCCCTTTATAGCTTTTTCCTCCTGGACAACTCCTTCTCGTTCTTCAAGGTTCATCTTAAGGGTCACTTCCTCCAAAAAGCCATTTATAAATTCAAGACTTAGTCAAGTGGTCCTTCTCTGTTTCCCCACCGTCATAGCATCATCGTGTGTGTGTTTTGTTATAGTCTATACCAGGGGTCGGCAAACTGCGGCTCGTGAGCCACATGCGGCTCTTTGGGTACGCACATGTGACTCTGAAGTAAAATTGAAAATGAAAATAAAACTATTATAGTTTCATTTATAAATTTTTTAAAGGATATTATTCACATAATGGTGATTTCATTTGTTCTTTGGCTCCCGAATAATTTTTAAATTGTTGTGAGGTACAGGATTGGCTCTTCCATCTCAAAAGTTTGCCGACCCCTGGTCTTTACTATGCTATGATCCCCTTTAATACAAAGACTGTATTTTACTCTTTGTATACTCAAACATAACAGTGTGGCAGATATATAGTATGGACTCGTTAAGTGAGTGAGTGAGTGAGTGAGTGAGTGAGTGAATGAATGAATGAATGCATTCTGAGATAGACCAGGTGGGTTTGGTCTACCGATAACAGAGCTACCTGCTTAAACTTTGTTACCCATCACTTGGATGCAGCCCGGAGCGTATTCACCCTCACAAGTGGAAACGGCACTCATGGTCTAACATTTAAACCTGGAAGAGGTAACAAAGATAAGCTAGTCCAACGTCTTCTTTATGTAGATAAAGAAACAAAGACCAAGCAGACTGAAGAGCTTTCCCCAAAGTTGCCCAGGTGTTCAGGGACAGAACTGGGGATGAACTTGGACTTGCTGACTCCTAAGTCAGGGATTTTTGCCACTTCACCAGCGTCTTCCCACAGGGAAGGGTCTCTTTGTATACTGCCCCTGGAGGATAGCACATCTTCCTGATGGAGAGATTCGCCTACATTAAGAGATCCTGAAAGTAACCAATGAAAGTTATAAATGAAGAGGGAATTCATTTCTCCACATATTGTTGAAAACAACTCAGAGTCTCTGGTTCCTCGTAGCGCTCAACCACCACTTCTGAAATGTTTCAAACATTCAATCACTCCAGGGCATTGTTTATTCTTTTTTTTTCAAATAATTTGATGCACAGAAGAAATTTAAAAGTGTTAGAGTTTGCTTCTTATCTGAGAATGGACGGTCAAGGGCATCTGCCATAAGGAAAATTCTCATTTCAGCCAGAACATTGATTTCAATAAATCTATTCAAAGAAATAAAGTGGCTGTTCTTCCCTTTGGTAAAATACACTTGCAGCTCACAAAATATTTTGTTGATAGAAACGTTAGCAAACAATGACAGACATGCAGCCTGGAGCCACTGAAATGTAGCATAAGACCCAACAGTCACTAGAAATGAAAGCATTGCTCTAGTGGGCAGTAAGTCTACAGTAGTTTGCATAACACCTCAATAAAGACACTGCTGGTACATTGGAAAGAATAAGGGCTGTGGAAGCAGAAACATCTGCTTAAGTCCAACTATATCGTATGTTAACTCTGTGACCTTTGACAAGAGATTTAATCCTCTTAGTTCTATCCATCAACTCAAGAAATATTTAATGAGCACCTACTTGGTGCAGGCTCTCCTCTAGGCACTGTGAAATAAAGAGCTTTAAAAGCCTGCTCTCATCAAGCTTACATTCTCATAAGGGGAGACTTTGGGAGACAAGCAACATGCACAAAAAACAGGAAATATATATTATAGTTTGTTATTTGGTGATTAGTATTATGGAGAAAAACACAGTTGGAGGAGAGGGGATGCCGGAGTGACTTTAAATAGGGCGATCAGGGAAGATGTCACTGAGAAAGTGACATTGGAAAGAGGGTTGAAGGAGTGAAGAAATGCATCAGGTAGGCATATGGAGGTAGAGTACTCCAGGCACAGAAAATGGCAAGTTGAAAGGCCTCTAGGGTAGGTTGCATGGTGTATTCAGAGAGCAGCAAGAGGGCTGTATGTCTAGGGCATTGGGAGTAATGGGGAGAGGCATGGGAAGTGAGTTCGGAGATGAGAGAAGAGGGGAGGCAAAGGGCCCAACCTTGTAGGACCTGGAAGGCCAATAAAGACCTTGGCCTCTTTTGCTAAGTGAGATGGGAAGCTTTTGGAGAGTTTTGAGCAGAGTGGTACGGTCTAGCTCCAACTTTTAAAAGATCATGCTGTGTTGACAAGAGACTGCAGGAGGGAAGGAGTGAAGGCATGCAAAACAGTTAAGATCCATGCAAGACATTATGGCGCCTTGGACTAGGTGAGTAGCCATGGAGAAAGCAAGAGGTGGTCAGATGCTAGATATATTTAAACGTAGTGCGTTCAGGATTTGCTGACAGGCTGCATGTTGAGAATTGAATGAGACAACATATGTAAAATGTTAGCGTAATGGTGGTATGATTTATGAGCTCAGATTATTGCAATCCCTTCATCTCCCTTCTTACATTAATTATTGACATTCATTGAGCATTTACAGTACAGCAGACATTCCTCCATAAACGGTCCTTCCCTGTTTATAGGATCTTATTGGGTCTTTCTTAACTTGAAGAAGGAACCTGTTTGGGATTTGTTGGACTATTTGTTTATTTCTTTTCTTCCCCAGTTTTCCTTTCATATTTTATTATAAAAGGCCATCAGGCCTAGGGGAGAAGACGTTATCAGTAACAGCTCTGGTCCAGGCTTTTCACATTTGTTTGTTCACCTGGAGAGCAGTGGCATGTGCTTTGGACCTGAAAGCATGTTTTCCATTTAGCATCCTTTGTAGGGCAAGATGGATCATGGTAGACAAGGCTAAGCCATGTACCTATCCTGGGTCTAGTTTATGTTGGCTTCACTGAAACTACCACAACATGGTAGACATCTCCCCGAACAGCAGCCGGCCCTTGTGCAGACTTTCTTCTGCTGCTTTGGAGGGCATGGGGCATGGGAGGTGACTCTGTCATGACCAGCCTCTGAACATCAATGCTCTCAACTGGGAAAAGAGAAGTTAGGACTAGAGCGCCCACCTCAGAGGTCGACTCGGGCATGAACGGCCTGGATTTTCCTCATCGCTTGGGCATGCTCGCTTTTACTCTTTGAAATGAATACCGAGTTCTCTACTGAGGATCCCCATGTCAAAATCTGTCAGTCATGAGAAATCTCCACTCTCCTAAATAAGGAGCTTCAGTGAAAATGGATTTGCATTCTGTTCTCACGAGTCTGTTCCTCAGGGTCGCTCGCAGGAGGACTCAGCGTCTTCTCCTTGCTGAGTGACCTTGATCAACCAGTGGCTCCATTTCTCATATCTAGCTGAGAAATGGGCATCCCAGCACTGTTACGTGCTTGAGACCTGAAACTCAGGGCTTACCCAGATACGTACAGCATCATACTCTGTCTCCTCTGAGCAAATAATTAATTACATGGACCACTGGAACGATCCTGATATTTTATAGTACAATCACCAGGTTCTACATTAAGAGAAGAGCCCCCAAAGTGCACAAATACTAGTACGGGATGAGGGGTCTTTGTTTCCCTTCCGGGGTGCCAGCTGTGTGACATGCATTGAACTCGGTAGTTTATGTGGAACATCCCACTCCCTTCTTGCAGCTCTCCTGTAGGATAAGTGTTATTATCCCTAATGTGTCGAAGAAGAAAGAGACTCAGAGAGGAGAAGGAGTTGGCCCAAATTCACACAGCTCATAGACGATGGAGCTCACGCTTGAACCTAAATTGATGTAAATGTATATAAACCTTGGTCTGTCTGAAAGCTTGAACTTTTAACCACCAAATGACATTACCCCCCCCCACACACACACACACACCCCTTATTGATTTCAACAACGTGGAACATGTCTAGGGGTGGCAGAATCCTTCCGTGACACTATACTTCATAATGCCCATATGGCTTCACCTGAGTCACTGGAAGCTGTACGTTCATAAATAATGCCTCTTCAGCTTGGTCGGGCTCACAGTGCCAGTGGAAGACAGGCGATCCGCGGCTGTGCTCGGTATCATTGCAAGCTAATGTGTTACCTCGTAGTCTTGGGTTGCCATCCCCTGGAGTGTGTGCATGCGATCACTTGATCAGTTGTCAGTTGCAGGTCTGTTGTTTCTTTCAGCAGAAGCCCAGCCAGTGGAAGATGACAGCCCCAAAGCCTTGCCTGTGTTAGGGGAGCTCTCGAACTCGGATAATGACATAAACGAGTCGGCGTCCGTCTGGGGAATCTCAGACAAAGCAGCCCAGAGGAAAACCATCTCTGTCGATGAAGGTTTGTCTCACTTGCAGCAGGAAAAGCAGCAGCAGCAGCAGCAGCAGCAGCAGCAGCAGCAGCAGCAGCAGCAGCAGCAGCGACCGGAGCCCGTGCGCAGGCTGGGGAGAGGCAAAGGGAGGCTGAAGCTGCCACATGTGAGTCGCATTTTATGATTTCTCTACAGCTGGGAAGGGAATGCTGGGGAGGGGATGCTGGGGGCTTGCCTGTGAGGTGGGCGTGCGCGCGTGTGGCTTAGGGCTTTGTGGCTGGGGTGGGAGGGATGGTTCAAAGTGCATTTGGGATCTGCCCTCCTCTTCCAAAGGAGGTACACGAGTGTGCCCATACGCACTCACAATTTCTCCACCGATTGTAATAAAGGTGAGCAGCAGGTGGGATCTATTTCCTTTTTTTTCTTCGTCTTCCTCCTTGAGAGTGGGCTGCATGGCAGAAAGACACCTCAGCCCAGGAGAGCTTTCCTGAGCGGGCGGACTCTCCCAGAGGGCTTCTTTCCCAAGTTTCTTTTGCAGCCGTGTAGGTCTCCATCCCTTGGCCGCCCGGCAGCTCTTCTGCAAGGGCACTCATATCCCATTAGCCACAAAGGGGCGAGGGCGACGTCTGCGTCTCTGGTTCTCAGCTCAAGTTGTCTGGAGTAAACAGCACCAAATCCAACACGATTTCACGTCTCAGTTAAAAGAGTTCAATGCGCACAGCCCAGGCATGGAAAAGCACGGGCTGTGTTTTGTGCCTCTTCTTAGCCCAGGGCACATAGGCAGGGCTCTCACGGCTGACAGCGTGGATGCCGTCTTGAACTTTGGGAAAGTTTTTTGATGGGTTTTTCTTTTGAAAATCAAGCCTGGGATTTGCTGTGAACGTTGGATGGACTGAAGCTGAGAAAGGGCAGGAAAGAATTTTTTGTTTTAAAGCACTTGTGTAGCTGGCAGCAGGTTGCCTTAGCATAGGGAGCTGGTTGGTATCTTTGGATTGTTGGTACTGATACTAAATAATGTGCCCAGCAAAAGCGCACCGGGTCATAAACTTACTTGTGGTCTGGTTATCAAAACACACCGTTATCTGTTGGGTGTTTGTTTGTTTTCCCATCCTCCCTTCCTTCTCTTTTCAGAAGCTTTGATGTAGCTGAGAGGGTTATGCTGAATGCGTGGATGCTTGAGCATCTGCAGTAAATACATACAAGTTCACCTTCTCCAGGAAGAGTGGAGAAAGGAGAGAAGGAGGGAGCCAGGAGGGGACCCTGCGCTTATGTTAAGAGCAGGCTTTGAGCAGCTGTGCATAATGTAGGTGGGGGAGTCAGAGACGTTTCATGCTGGCGCTTGGCTGGGAGGAGAGCAGTCAGCCGATGCTCTTGCTCCATGCTCCGATGCAGAGCTGAACGCATTATGCGGGAGGGTCAGGGCCCTAACTCCCAAGTTGCTGTGGGACGTGCGTTAAATCTGAACCAGGGAATGGACTTCACAGGGAATCCTCTCATTTAGGCATCGCTTTCCGACCTTTCTCGTACCATGACCCTCCAGGGTAAAAGATGAGATTGCTCAAAGCTGGGGATGAGTGCCTAGGAGGCTCGAGTGGCTAACCCAGTGGAAAGGGTTCAACATTTGGGGCATCACACTCACTGGAACTCATTCACTGTACAGTGGTGTGTCTTGGCGTACAGGTTGGGAAGATCTAACTTAAGCCAAAGAAATGAGACAAGATGAGTAATCAAACGCCTTTGTTGTTATTTATTGTTGCCATTACTAGTAACAATGCCTTGTGGAAACATTACATGGTAATTTTTTTTTAATGACTTTCTCCTAATCTTTCCCTTTTAGTACCTCTGGTTCTCTGTGCTGTCTTGCTCCAAGCATGCCTTTTTGACACAATTGTAACCACAGTCTAGATCTATTCCTTTACCCTGCTTCTGTCCCCAGTATTATTCCATAAATGCTTTCCCATCTTCCAGTAGTGCTTTCACATGCGAATAGATGGTAATCGTGGCTGGATTGAATGGATGAGTCCCTTAAATGAATGTGATGTAATCTGTTTAGCAATTGTTGACTATTTAAATTGCTTCCAGTTTTCCCATAGTTGTAATGCCACTGTAAAGATTTCTATGCATAGAGAATTTTACTTCCTTTCTTTTTTAAAAGAAAATTGGAGGGAGAATGAATTTTCAACATTGAGATTAATGAGGTAAATAATATGAACATTTTTATGGCTTTTCCTACCTATTATCAAACTGTTCTCTGAAACATATTTCCATTGTCTAAAACCATCAGTAATATGGTCTAGATAAATATCAATTTATTTCAATATTATTTTTATCTAGAGCCTTATGCACATTCTTGTTTTCTTCTCTCTCTTCCTCTCTCTCTCCCTCCCCCCTCTCTCTTCCTCCCTCTCTCTCTCTCTCTCTCTCTCTCCCCCTCTCCCTCTCCCTCTCCCTCTCTTTCTGTCTCCCTCTCTCATCATGAGCCCATCTAAATTAGGAGCTATAAAAAGGTACTAGTCGCTTTTTTAAGCTGGCTCTTGAGTCCTATTAAGCCAGGCAGCATGATTCTCTCTAGGAGGAGCCTGCGGTTTCTTGGTTTCCCTCACTTTGTCGATGCTTCACAGGAGGACCCCATGTCCAGCAGCCTCCGCTTTCCATCTCTGGAAGGGGTGAAGGAGGGGGAAGAAGCTCTCCATCCTATACCAGGGCACCCCAGAAAGATGAGCAGGGGTGGCAAGAGGGAAATGCAGCCTAGAATTTCCCCTCAGTCCCGGCGGGCTCCTCAGGCTCTCCTGCCTTCTCCCCGAGCCTGACAGAAGCAGCGTAGAGCTGAACTCACTCCTCAGGCTGTATTTGAGGCTGGGGCCTGACAGCTGGGTGGGAGGTGGGGTCCTTGGGAAGGTGCAGAGTAGCTAAGCTTATTGGGAGGAAAACATGCACATGGATTAGGGTCTCCAGTGCTGTGTATACTTCTCCCGACGGCTTGGGCTTTAATGATGGAGGTCAGCCAGGGCTGAGGGCAACTCTCATCAAATAAGAGCTGTAGAACGCTTCTTTTTCAGTTTCTACCTCCTATAAGGACAATTTTGATCAACAGTTTATTTTTCTTTTATATCCTGTTCTCTCGTATCTCGTCAATTTGGAGATTAAACTGTGCTGTGCTGACCTCCTGTGTGGTTTCCCATGGATTGCTTCAGTGCTAATCTCTTTTGTTGATTCCATAATTATTTGTGCCCAGTCGGTACACAGAAACCCAGCATGCGTGAGCCCACGCTGACCTACGCAAGACGGAAGGGACGGTATCTTGGGAGCAAGATTTTCCCACCCATACAGAAGCAGGTTTGATAAACGTATGGGTTTTAGGAGTGTTATTGACTCTGTCAGTCTGCAAGGGCTTAACAGAAGACGCACTGCTTCACAAAACTGGTGAGGCACCGGTGCCCCTGAATTTGGGTGGAGCTGAAGGGGCAGTGGTCTGAGGAGGAAAGGTGGCCTTGCTGCTTCGGATGGTGGGCAGACCAGGGGAAACAGTGTGCTCACAGTCCCCCAGAGAATAAAGCTTTTGTCTGCCAAGGAGAGGACACGAGGCTTTTACATTGCAGCCCACAAATGTAAGGAAGACATTTGTAAGGACTTCCCAGTTGATAAGACTCCTCGGTCTTTGTGGCATCGTTGGTTTAAGGCCCAGCTTTCCTACGGGATCATTCCTGGGAGAGCGAGTCCACTTTCTGCTTCATTTATCGCTGCCCCCAGTCCTTTGCCCAGTGATAGCAGCGTCCACTTACCTGAGGCTTGCTGAGTGCTGGCACGTGTTTTAGGTGCCCCATCTACGTTCGTGCGTCTAATCCTCACAACGAGTTTATGCAGTGTTCACTGTTCTTATTCCCATTTTGCAGATTTAAAAATTGAGACACAGGAGGCTATGCTACAGGATAGATGGAGCCGTGTGTTTGGGGCCAGGGGATGAGGAGGCAGCATTGAGAAAAGAGGCTCATGCCACTGGAAAGTGGCAGAGCCGCAATTCAAGCCCGAGCAGTGTAGCTCCACGTCTGGGTTCTTGATACCGGCACCATCAACACACTTAACCTTAGCTAGGGACAACTGAAAGTCTGAGAGGATGTTAGTACACTACTGCGCAGCTAAAATATAGTATAGTAATAATGATAACGACAATGATGGTGGTTTTTTATAACAGAATGACCCCCACGACTGACTATGCACCCGTCACTTTTGACCGAAGCTTTGTGCGTGCATTTTGAGTTCATTCTCAGGACAGCCATGTACGATGGCCACCGTCCCTATCTCTGTTTCACCAATGAAGAAACTCAGGCTCTGAGATGTTGTACAACTTGGCCACGGTCATGGAGCTAGTGAGTCTGACCCTGACACCTTTTGTCGATACCCGTACCTCAGTGATGTACCAACACATTAGCACTGGATTGAGGGCCATCGCAGTCACAACAGAGGGTTTTCCTGGGAAAGTGGAGGAGGGCTCGGTGGTCTCCTCTGGTCTCTTTCAACATAGGGCTGTGTCATGGCCCCTAGAACCATCCTCCCACGGCGCGGCACCCACCACTTCGGTCTCGGCCCATGCCTGGTTTTCCCTCAAAGGCAAGTTCCTAAACGAAGAAGCCTCTGGAAAAAATATCGCCACGGGGGCAGTGGTTGGTGCACTTATAAGGCAAAGTCACTAATCTCAGCTGAGCCCCTCCTTGGCTCAGTGCCCTAGACCTGCATTGTCCAGTGTGGAAGCCATTAGCCTCATGTGGCTCTTGAGCACTTGAAACATAGCTAGTTCAAATCCAGGGGTACAACAACTCTGAAAATGCATACTAGATGATAGTGTTTGAACACTGTAGAATATATCAATAAATTAGTATTGATTACATATCGAAATGATAATGTTTTAGGTATAATGGGTTAAATAAAATGTATTCCTAAATCAGTTTTACCTGTTTCTTTTTACTTTTTAAAAAATTGTGGTAAATAACACATAACATAAAGTTTACCATCTTAACCGTTTTTAAGTGTACGGTTCAGTAGTGTTGAGTGTACTCACATTGTTGTGTCACCAATCTCTGGATCTCATTTCGTCTTGCAAAGCTGACACCCTGTACTGTTAAACAACTCCCTTCCTTCCTTCCTTCTGTCCCTGGTAACCACTCTTCTACTTTCTGTCTCTATGAATTTCACGGCTCGAGGTACCTCATACAAGTGGAGTTATACAGACTTTGTCTTTGATGACTGCCTTATTCCTCTAAGCATAATATCCTCAAGGTTCATCTATGTTGTAGCGTGTGTCAGATTTCCTTCCTTTTTACCAGAATAATATTCCATCATCTGTATACACCCCATTTTGTTTGTCCATTCATCCATCAATGGATACTTGGGTTGCTTTCACCTCTTTTTACTTTGTTTTTTTTCGGGGGCTTCTACAACATTTAAAATTGCACATGTGCCTTACATTTGTGGTTTATGTTACATTTCTATGGGGCAGCGCTGCTCTGAGCTTTTCTCTCTTCCTGAAAGCCTCTTCCTTCCCACCCCCACGCACAAAGCCCCCACCACCCTTCACCAGATGTCCGTTTGGCCTCCCTCTTCCCCCTTTCCTAAGACCTGAGCCAAGAATTTTAGCTCTGATTAAGCGCTCCCTCTTATAAAGGCCTGGGAAAGACTGTCACGTTCAGCCAAGTTTTCGGTGCATGAACGGAACTGTGATACACCTCCAGAGGAACAGTCTTTTTCTCCATCACATGCAGGTAGAAGGCCCAAGGAGCTGGGACTGAGAAGAAAAAACTTTTGAAGGGATTTGGCCTTTTTAAAAGTCAGCAGCTTTCCTGAGAGTGAATTTTATTAACCACCAATCAGGGACGGGTACAAAACCAGTAAAGCATAAATGCAGGGCATAGATCTATACCACCCTCTTGTAACAGGCTTCATAGAAAGACCTGGGTATCTGGAAATTTGGGACATTAGAATGCTACCAGTGACTTTTGAATTTCCCATCCCTTAAACCAGGGATTGGCAAACTTTTGAGATGGAAGAGCCGCCAGGGTCAGCAAACTGCGGCTTACAAACTGTGGCTCTGAAGTAAAATTGAAAATGAAAATAAAACTATCATAGTTTCATTTATAAAATTTTTAAAGAGTACTATTCTCATAATGGTGATTATGTAAAAATATATTTATGGCTCTTGAATAATTTTTAAATTGTTGTGAGGAACAGGATTGGCTCTTCCAGGGGTCAGCAAACTTTTGAGATGGAACGTACCCAAAGAGCTGCATGCGGCTTGCAAGCCGCGCTTTGCTGACCCCTGACTTAGAGGATAAAACTCAAAAACCTTAGCAAGTGAGAAAATATTCAACCTCACTGATCATTAGGGAAATGCAAATAAAAGCCACAATGAGATACCACCTTACTCCGGTCAGAATGGCTATCGTCAATAAATCAACAAACAACAAATGCTGCGAGGCTGTGGGGAAAAGGGAACCCTGGTGCACTGTTGGTGGGATTGCAGATTGGTGCAGCCATTATGGAAATCAGTATGGAGGTATCTCAAAAAACTGGAAATGGCACTACCTTATGACCCAGGAATTCCACTCCTAGGTATTTATCCTGAAAAATCCAAGACACTAATTCGAAAAAATATATGCACCCCTATGTTCATTGCAGCACTATTTACAATAGCCAAGACTTGGAAACAATTGAAATGCCCATCGGTAGATGACTAGATTAAGAAACTGTGGCACATGTACACAATGGAGTTTTAGTCAGCTATAAAGAAGAAAGAAATCATACCATTTGCAACGATATGGATAGAACTAGAGAACATTTTGCTAGGTGAAATAAGTCAGTCAGAGAAAGACAAATACCACATGATCTCACTTATATGTGGAATCTAAAGAACTGAGTAAACGAGTAATGTAAACGAAATAGTCTCAGAGACACAGAGGAAAACCTGATGGTTGCTAGATGGGGCGGGGGTGGGGGTGAGAGAGAAGGGGAAGGGACGAGACAACATAAATTGGTAACTACAATATGGCCTCAGGGATAGAAAAGACAGTCTGGGGAATATAATCAATAATGTTGTAAATATTTTTTAGGGGGCCAGATGGACTCATGTCTTGTTAGGGAGGCCACTTCATAGACAGTGTAGAGGCCTGACCACTGCACTGTACATCTGAAGCTGCCATTGAATAATATTATATGCCAACTATAATTTAATACATATATAGTCATGGGATGTGGAGTATAGTGTGGGAATGGAGTCAATGGAATTATAATAGATATGTATGATATTGGGGATGGGGGGGCAGTGGATGGGACAAGGGTGTCACTTTGTGAGGGGTGAAAAGGATAACTATTGCATTGTTCTGTACACCTGAAGCTAATAAAAAAAAAAGTTGGTAATTCTGGGCCAAACAAAACATTCATGTAGGCTAAATACACCACTGAGATGCCAACTTGGAACTGTTTTGTAAGGTAACTTATATAAGTATTTATATAAGGTATTGGACAGGTGCTCAAATGGAAATTTTTTTAAAAACCTTAGCATGGCACCCAAGGCCTTTTGACTTTTCGTTTTCTTTTCCCACCACACCCCACATGCCTCTCTTAAAGAAGATAAGCATTGCTTATTACTCCCCAAATGTACAGTGGGCTCCCAGGCCTCCCAGCCTTGATAACGTTCTGACTTCAGCCTGGGACACCCCACCCCACCTGTGTGCACTTGGTGAAACCTTACTCCTTCTTCAGGACATTGTCAAAGGTCACCCCTTTGACCCCAGTGTCCATCAAGGTCCCAGCAGGAAATAGATGGCACACTTCAACAACAAGTAGTTAAGGGACATAGCATGATGGGACTATTTACAAAGGTTCTGGCAAGATTAAGAAAACCAAGATGGGATGGTGAGGTAGCCCAAGGCTAGCAACTGCTGACAACAGGAGGGAGGGAGCCGTTACCAGAACATGGTCAGACTCATACAAAGGGCCTCCGGATAGAAGTGATGGCCTTTCCTAGAACAGCGCAGTACCTGCTGACCTGCGGGATGACAGGGAGGGAGCTCTCTCTCCTCCATCCTCTAATGTCCTCCCATTGCTTGAACTCACCTGGAAGCTAGAGGTATAGAATGCTCAGAGGATACAGTTCAGAGAGGACACTTCCAAGAGCACAAAACAGGTGGGACAAGGTGGAGGGTGCATTCAGAGGTGCCGACGGGACTATCTAGCACAAGCCCTACCCCATCTGCAGAAGCACCCCTTACCTTCTCAAGATGCCTAAGCAGTACAGTTTATCCCACAAGATAATGCTTATCGTATTGTACTCGTGTTATTCAACTAAGCATCCTTTTCCCAACTACACATGAGACAATGAACTCTTTGAATGTCAGGGTCGGTCCTCTCATTAATATATCTAGTTCTAACATCTAGCAGAATACTTGGTAGCGAGTACATACTAAATAAATATGCATTGAATGAGTGTGTTCCTCTGTCACAGTTTTCCCCCCTAAAACCCCTTTTGGAAACTGGATGACCTATAGTGATTTTAGATTGGGAATTTCTCAATGAATTGGGTATATAGGATAATATCCTTCTTCTTTGAGTCTCAGCTAAGGAGCTAAAATGTTTTGAATAAATGATTCTCAGTGACTCGTTATGCTGTAATTGGTGGCACATTAAGTTGTGATAAATTGAGGAACTTGAACTTAAGTGGTGGGAATTAGCAGTTAGACCAACCATAAAAATAAGTGTTTGTGTAGGTCCCCAGGAGAAATCAAGCAGTTGTTTGAATTAAATGAAGCAGAGGGGAGGGGAGGGAAAGAAAAAGGAGGAGAGGGGAGGGGAGGGGAGAGGAGGGGAACGGAAGGGAAGGGGAGGCAACGGAAAGGAGCATATCTTCATGGCCTTTTAATTGGATTTTTCATGTAATCTGCATAGTTTGGAGAAAGAAGCTAGAGGATTTAATGCTTTGAACCTAAAGCACCTGGGATGAGAGTTGGGGGCACAGTGAGAAATGCCAACCAGGACAATGGAAAGCAGGCTAAATAGAGACTGAACATTGACTCTGAAGAGCGCCGTCAAGGCTGAGGCTGGCACAGCCATGGTTGTTCTAGGGACACGGTTTTAGTGGACCAGCTGGCCTCGCCTGAGGACACATCTAAGAAGTATGTCAGTGTATCTTGGGTTTGCTCGCTCTAGTGGATGCCCTTTTAACCTGGAGTTTGGAGGTTGTGCTAGTTTCCTGTGGCTGCCCTAACAAATTAACCACAAAGTAGGTGGCTTAACACAAAAGAAATTTATGCTCAGCTTTCTGGAGGCCAGAATCCTAAAATGTAAGCGTCGGCAGGACTGAGCTCCCTCTGGAGGCTCTAGAGGGGACTCCTTCCTTGCCTCTCCCAGCCTCGGGGGGCTGTCAGCTTTCCTTGGCTTGGGGCTCTGTACCTCCAGCCCCCGCCTGCATCTTCACAAGGCCTTTTCCCTGTGTGTTTCCTCTGTGTCTGTGTCTCCAATCTCCCCCTCCTTTCTCTTATAAGGACACCAGTGATTGGATTTCAGGCCACCCTAAATCCAAGATGATCTCATCTACAGATCTTCATTATATCTGCAAAGGCCTTACAGTAAAACCTTGGATTGCGAGTAACTTGGTTTGCAAGTGTTCCCCAAGACAAGCAAACATTTCTAATGCATTTTAACATGGGAAACGAGCGATGTCTTGCAATACAGGTAGTTTGTTTCTGGAATGAATTATGCTCGCAAACCAAGGTATTCCTGTATTTCCAGAACAGGTCACATTCACAAGTACTGGGGGTTTAGAAATGGACATACCTTTTGGGGGCCACTATTCAACCCACTACAGAGGTTATGCTGGTTCTATAAGTTGGTCTCCTTTTCAAAGCCAGCCTTCTCCTTGAGTCCACAATCTCTCATCTTCCTGAGTCTAGGACCTTGCTCCATCCATTATTTCCATTTTCTCTTTTGTATCTTGATCATTTTCATCCTGAGCCTTCCCATCAACCTACCGATCTGCTTAGTTCCTTCCTAAGCATAAGCAAACCACATCTTCTCTGCCCAATTCTATTGGGTTGTCGGAAAAACATAGAAAAAAAACGTCATGACTTTTCCGACAACCCAATACCTTTATGACAGCTCCGCCCTTCACAAAAGACCCCCCCATTCCAAGGAAAGGCCCCTCCTCTTTTCCTCCAGCCATTTCTGTACTGACTTTTGCTCTCACTACAAAAACTGCCTTTCTGAAGTAACTAGGAAGGTTCAGTTGCCCAATCCCATAACCTCTGGTTCTCTTTGGTCCCTCTGATCCCCTTTTGTAACATTCAATTCTCTTGGCCATTTCTTCCTGCTCAGAGTTTCTGTCTTCCCTTGAAGTGTCAAGTTAGGGCTTGCAGAGGAAAAGCTCCCTCCACAACATCCTGCCCAGCTGCTAATGGATTATTGCCTAAATTTAACGTTTATTGAATTTCTTCCCCTCCATGCCTCAGAGTTGACTTTTCTTTGAAAACCTACTTAAAGCCAAAGTAACATTTCCAAGCACTTCTCAAGTGAGAAAAAGGTGGGTTCTTATTTTTAAATAAAAGAATACTTATGAGGACAAAAATACTACACCCATCCCCTATGTAGCATTGCATCTTTGAACAGGGGTGAGGCATCCAGCCTTACCTAGTCATCACCTGGCCTCCCAGAGTCATTGAAGACGAGGTCTCAGCCCGGGGCTCTGGAGTTTCATAAGAAATGGATTCAGACTCTGAGCACAGTGACTCCTACCACCTTTCTATGGCAAGTTTTTATAGTTTCTGCAGAACAAAGGGTCTACAATTCACAGTGGCCCCTAGCCATTTACTAATTGGTCAGGCGCTGTGTGTGGGGCTGTGGCCCCTCCAGATGCTAACAAGAGAGGAGGGGTTATGAATTCAGCTATTGTTTAGACTCCAGAGAGCAGCTGGGTCTCTGATTGGCTGCTGCTCTCCTACAATCTTAGTTTTAGTTGTATTCTGAGAAAGTATTCATTTCATTAGGATTTTCGAGGCCATTGGAATAAATCTGTATACAGTATTCTGCTGTAAAACTACAACTCCTTCTATATTGGCAGTTATGACTTTTCTTATGCCTAATATTACTCACTTGTCTTTTTCTCCATTTTTAAGCCCATACTCTGTCCTTTATTAATTGTTTAACTAGAATCTGTTCTTTTAATTTTTTTTAAACTTTTCAATTACGGTTGACATAGTATAATATTATATGAGTTTCAGGTGTACAGTGTAGTGATTGGACATTTATATAACTTACAAAGTGATTGCCTGATTAGTACCCACCTGGCAGATACATAGTTATTACAACATTATTGACTATGTTCCCCATGCTCTATTGTATATCCCTGTGACTGTTTTTATAATTGGCAATTTGCACATCTTAACCCCTTCCCCTTTTTCTTTTTCTTTTTTAGTTAATGTTTTCAACAGACCAGCTTTTGGTTTTACTGATTAATTTTCACTTAACTGTTTCATTGATTTGGTTTTATTCAACTTGTATTGCTATATAGTATACATTTAAAAAAGGAGCACATAGTGTAGCTTAATGGATTTTCTCAATGTGGATGCACTCATGTATCAACACTAGATCAAGATACAAATTGGTACCAGCACAGCAGCCTGGACGCACCCCTGAGCCCTTCCAGTCAACCACCCTCCCAAGGGTGGCATTATCCTCTCTCTGCACAGCATAAATTCATTTTGCCTGTTGGGTTTTCTGCTTCCTATAGAATGTACTTATGTAAGATGTATGTACACTTTTGTGTCTGGTTTTACTTATCATTATGGAAGGCTTCTCATCTGTAACTGACCTGAAGTGTTATCAGGATTGGAGACAATAACTGTAGGCCACCTGGCTTAGGTTCTGGCTGTAGCAGACATGCGTAAGTGGCAGTTATTATCATGAAAAGAAGACGTCATCTGTAGATGGGCGAAGTGGGGACAACATGGGGAAATGAGGAGTGAGTCTGACAAGCTCCCAGCATGTCCCGGTCAGGACCAAGAGACCAGGATTCTGTCACCTCCTTTCCAAGTGCCTGATGGGATGATAGTACAAGGGTTTATTCTTTTCCTAACATTTTATTATACACATTGTCAAACCCATGGAAACATTGAATTTTACGGTGAACACCCATGTACCCACCACCTGAATTCTATAAATATTTTATTCTTTGTGTTTTATCACATATTTATGTCTGTCCATTTGTCAGTCCATCTTTATTTTTTTATGCATGTCAGAGGAAGTTGCAAGCTTTAATAATAGGTTTCTGAAAAAAATTAGATGAAATTCACATAACATAAAATTAACCATTTTAAACGGAATAATTCGGTGGCATTTAGTACATTTATAATGTACACCCCCACATCTACCGAGTTCCAAAACATCTTCATCACTCCAAAATAAAGCCCCTTAATAATTAAGCAGTTATTCCCCATTCCTTCTTCTCCCCAGCCCGTGATGACCACCAATCTGCTGTCTGTTTCTATCTTTACGTATTCTAAATATGTCATGTAAACAGAATCTTACAATATGTGACCTTTTGTTTCTGGTTTCTTTCACTTAGCATAATGTTTTAACAGTTCATCTATGGTGTCACACATATCGGTACCTCATTCCTTTTTATGGCTGAGTGATATTCCATTGTGTGAGTATACCACAATGTATATATCCATTCATCCATTGGTGGACATTGTTTTCACACAATTTAGGCTATTGTGTATCTGAACATTTGTGCACAAGGATTTGTTTAAATACTTATTTTCGATTTGAGGGGTATATACCTAGGAATGGAATTACTGGGTCATATGGTAACTCTACAAGTATGATTAGCTTTTTTTGTGGAACCACTAAACTTTCTTCCCTATATGTTAGTAGGTTTTTAGGCCCCAGGAAATCTCTTGCTCAAGATGGGCTTACTTGTCATAAGATTAGATATTGTGCCTTCATGGCCAGCTATTAGCAGTGATTTAGCCCCAGTCTGATGCCTCTGATTAGCCTCCTTTCTGGGTGAAACACACTGGGATTTTGTTGCATGTGAGAAGAGATGCTGATTAGGCAAGCTGTGAGTTCCTTTTGTCTCCTGTAGGGTGTGTCAACCCACCTGGCATTGGAGGGCCCAGATGGATAATCGGCTGGGACACAGATTACTCAGTTAGTGATTCCTGTTGTGTGATCAATAAGTCTCCATTGCAAGGAACTGCCACAGGCAAGTCCCCCCCCGGATACCGCATGAAAGCTGGTTGGCTGACACAGCACCAGCCCCCTCATGGTTTCCTCGGTTATTTTAGGAGTGAAGCACAACAGATTTGGGTTGGAGAGAGGAATTTGCCAGAGATGCATGGGAGTGGCAACCCCTGGAACAGACCCTGACAGCTGGCGTGAGATTTCAGAGGACTGCCTCTGCTCGGCTAGCCTGAGAAAACCGGAGAAATTCCAACTATCGCATGATATCATCTGCGTGTTAGTAGCATTTGTTTTTAGACTATGGATTTAATTGCTGTTGCATTGGCTCCTGTTTTTTCTCTCCCCAAGCAAAATGGAATCTTTGAAATTCCCATGAAAGCACTTTTGATTGCCATTTCTGTTCCAACTTCAAGACAGAGTTATCCATCCCTAATAATGAAAACAAAGCTGTTCTTGGCAAAGCAGACCCACGTCTTGCTTCTGGAGTCAGGGAGGGGAAGCAACACAGTGTCCAGAGGGGCCCAGAGACTGTACCAGATTAACAAAGGCTGCTCATATACGTGTCAGTAATCCAGTACACTCGCACAGCACATTGTCAGGTGCAAATCCCATTCACAAGAATTTGGCCAGGTAAGCAGAGCAGGTGCTGGTAGTTCTTGATTTGCAGATGAAGATCTCGAGACCAGAAGGGGTGTGCAACTTACCCAGGCATACAGTGAACAGGAAACTCAGCCAGAGCCCAGACTCAGTACTGTTTCTAGTGTATGAGAAGAAGATAGTGATCATCCAAGATGCTGAGGAAATAAAACTGGAGTCACGGAGAACTTGGTGTGGGCTGTTGGAACTGTGACTCGGTCACTGACCGGCCACATAACCATGAGCAGGTCACATAGTCCTTGAGCCTCATATTCTTCATTTGTCTCTGTACCATGATGCTGATGATGCTTATCAGATTAAGGTGAAGATAAAAATTAAAGAATGTAGGTGGGGTATTTTTATGTACTAGCAATTGCAGGTGCTGAAAAAATTGTAGTTTTGCTGCCCACCCTGGAGAATTGCTAGCAGATTCCTGAAAACCTGTTCCCACTGTGTCTTGTTAAACCCTTGCTCTTTTCCTCCAAAGTATCCTAAACTGCACATGCTCCAACCCCAAGCAGAGGTCTTCCTAGTGAGAGGATATTATCCTTGACATAAGAACAATGGGGGTGCTTTGACATGCGGGCACACTTTGCAGTCCGAGGGGAGGAAGAATCAATGTTCGTGATTTAATTGGAATAAACACTCATTTATACGTACAGCTGTCAGGAAGCAAAAGCTGATCAAAGGCCCATTAGTCACAAGGCTGGCTTTGCAGAGGGCCACTTAGTTAAGGAAGTGAATTGAACATGAAAGGGAAGAGGGCGCCGGAACACCGCGGCCTGGTACACTGCGCACTAGTGATTATTTTGGGCCTGGTTCTGCAGGCTTCCTCTAACAAAGGTTAACCCAGATCCTGAAGGCTGACCGTGTCAAGCGCTGATGGCAGGCACGGGGACGGAGCAGCTTTTCATCCCCTTGTCAGACTTCTGAATTGTGCAAACTTGAGAACAAGACTGAGGGGCAGAAATGGCTTGTCTGATTTCACAGAAAATGCTGGTCCCAGATGACAGAAGTAAATCCCTCCGCCCATCGGAGGGCAGAACAGGGCCGACTGCCCAGTGTCGGCTGCAGACTTGAGAACACACAGGACTTTGGAAGGGTCATTCAGTCTGGACCTTTGTATACTCCTGTTCCAGTAGCACTTGTTCTGTAACATGGAATTCTCGTTCCCGATAAGTGTAACATTAATGATAATATTTATATCATCATGTTCTACGACCAGGCAGTGCGAGACACAAGTTAATAAGCATTCGTTTGACACGCACGGGGCACCAGGTGTTGCTGCCACAGGGAGAGGTATCGCAGACGCGCATGGAGAGATAAATGACTTAATTTATTTTTCACATTTTGTAAGCACATTTGCATGACACAAGCACTCAGCACATTTGCATAATTTGCTAGCTGAATGAATAAATTGACAACGCGCTGTAGAATTGCCTTCAGTATGTGGTAAGGATATAATTGCTGTTATTGTTATAATTGCCCTCATTTGCTGAGTCCTGATCATGGGGGACTACCACGTGGGGACAGCAGAGTACGGTGGTTAAGAGCACCAACTTTGGAGCCTCGTTGTCACATTTGGGTCTTGACTTTGCCACTTACTAGCTGTGTATCTTTCAAAAGCAGCTTGATTTCTTTGTGCTTCAGTTTCTCCCTCTGCAGAATGGGATGGTAACAATGGTACCTGCCTTATGGGAGGTTGTTAAAAAGACTAAATAAAGTAACATTTGTAATGCGATTGGAATAGTACTTGGCACAACATCATAGTAATAATACATATGTATGCGTATGCATGAACACGTGTGCATGCACACACACAGATTCTGGGCAGTATGCCCATGTTATACATGAGGAAGCTGAGCCCGACAGGTTCAGGATCAGGGTAGGCTTGAAACTCAGGTTGGTCTTGCTCCAAGTGCATTCTCCTTCCACACAGCAAGCTATCTGCTGATAATGAAGCAGTATGCCAACCCTGGAGGGCCTGGAGATGACGCACAGGGGATGGCAGGGCCTTCTTCCCTCACTGTACGTTGCAGCAATACGGCAGAGCCCTCTTGTGCTTCCTTCTTCAGAAAGAAGGACTACACCAAATTACACCATCCCATTCTTCCTGTGGCTGGAAAGAGCCACCATTTGTGTGACATCTCCTCTCTCAGCATGGAAGTAGAACAGTGATCTAACACTGATCAGGAGTAACAAGGAAATTCATCCACATGGACCAAATTATTTCCCTGTCTTTGCTGTTTGACACGAGTAGATCATATTGGAGAGAGGCTGCACTTTGCCCTGTGCTGGCTTCGGACTGAAGTGGACAAAGGCACCCCTACTCTATTGGCTAACAATTGGATTTTCCCATTTTACCCATAGAAGGCGATAGTAACTCTTGAATCAGCCTCTTCAGTGCTTTCCCCTTAAAAGGATAAAGGAATAAAGAACCTGGAATTGCAGGGCTAGAAGACCCTTCATAAACATGGAAAATGTGCCACATCATCACAGGGGAAACCTATGGATGGACCTACAGCCTGTGAACTGGACCCAAACCTGTCTTCCAAATCTCTCCAATCCTTGGCCCTACCCTGCTTCCTCATAGCTGACCATGCTCTTGTCTTTTTCTCATTATATCATGTACCTGCATTTGGTTTTTCACCTTCCTGGTACTCCTTGGACTGGCCTCCTGTAATTTCCACATTTGGCTTCATTTGTGGAAAATTGTGCCCTCCCCTTGTCTGCCTAACTCACTGGCAACCTTGGCAATTAACCTGAACGCTGATCTCCCTCTTAGCTTACACCTCTCCCCTACCCCTAGGGTTCTGGAGCCTAACTGCATTGGTAAGTACAGGTGTGCTTTCTCTCCCAAGTTAGGGCGTTTACTGCATTTGGCAGCCTCTTGGTGGCATTTCCTGTGATACCACTTCCAGGTCCCAGGAGATACGGGTTATGACTCATCCATTAGCTGCATGCCAGACACTTTGCAAACACTGTGCTAAATACATCATCTTGTTTAAGTCTCACAACAACCCTCAAGAAGCGTTTATTGTTATCTCTATTTAATAGATAAATTTTGGATTGAGTTCTAGCCATTGTGCTGTTATGATGTGGGCATTCTGGATTCTGTTCTTTTTCTCCAAAGAGCATTGATTTTTTATTTTTTTTTTTTAAGCAGGCAGTAACCTACTTAGACTCAAGTTGCACCCTATCTTGCCTGTAGTGGGTGGCAGCTCAAATCTCAGTCCAACTCTTTTTTCCTTTCGCTGGGTGATTTGCAGTCTGCCTCACGCATGTGTAGTTCAGGGGTCAGCCAGAGATTTGGGCAGAGTTGACATATAGAAGCTGGGGCTGCCCTAATCTGTCCTTCTCCTTTCTGGACTTCCCTCTTCACTTGGCAGAGACTGTGGCCACCTTCAGTCCTCCCCCTGATTCTTCAGGCCAGAAAGATGGCAGGGTTTCCCTTATCTCTTCAGCCAGCTTGTATCACACCATGACTGTGGCCCACCCTCAGGACGAAGTTACAACAAAATGGGAAACTCACCCACTGTGGATCACTTCTTCCAAATTTCAGCTCTTGTCTAAAATCTGCCTTTGTTGGCTCTCCAGAGCTTTGGGGTATATTTTGCCTTTTGTATATTTTGTCCAAAGTTTATAGATGTTGCTTTTGGAGATTAGTCTGTTGGGCATTTCCTGTGTCATATCAAAAACAGAAATCCAGAAAATGTTCAACCCCTTCGATCAGTAACTACTGTCTTTGTCGTTAATCTCATCATCAAGCTTCTCATTGCTGAGTCACAAGATCACAGATATCCTGGGCAGGCAGGTGGAGCTGAGAAACAAAAGGAGCCAAGACAGGTCTTTGGAGTGTAGAGTTTGCATCCCTCTGTGTGGTTTGCAAAGCAGGGGTCTCTCCATAACTGCAGGACCTCACCCTCCCCAAGTCCCCATACACACGTGGGGGGACAAGGAAGAGCCTTTGCTTGGGTAAAGCGCAGCTGGCAAGGTGTTCATTCTCCTCCACTCCCAGTTCCCTCAGAGGACACATAGCAGAGGGCTGTCACTTTGGGCACCACACCAGCAGGACGTGACGGGACTGTGTTTTAGAATGACTCTTAGTGGGTCACAGAAGAGGGCCAGTTCACTCTTATCATCCCTGCTAAGGAGGCTTGAAGCTTATAGGACAGACAGGAGCCACGAGGTATGTTTCTTATAAAGACTGTGGCGTGTGCTCCTGGCAAGGCCCAAATGGAGGTGTGACTGCCCCTGGGCCTCCCCCTGTCAGAAGGCAGCAGGTACTGATGTCCTTGAGAACTAGGCACTCCTCAGGTACCTGCACACCAGCATAGCCACTCTCAGTTCACGGTACCAGTTTGAAAATATGAACATCCTTTCTGCCTCTCAACTGTCATGGCCCCAGAAACACACACAGCAACGTGGCCATTATCATTAGTACCAGGACCAAACAGCGATAACAGCAGCCGTGGGAGCGAGCAGAAAAGTGACCACGAACCAGATGATGGCACAAGAAACTGTCACTCCTGGAGGCTGACTGCCCCAGTTATTTTCCCAACCGTCATAGTTTAAAAAAAAAAAGTGAAAAGAAGAAACAGAATCAGAAAGAAGTGGAGGGAAAAGATCTATGCAAAAGATGCTTTGAGAATGAAGCTGTAGACTAGACATTGTCTAAGATTTCCTTAATCTGGACTGGGCTGAAAAAAGAAAACCAGGACTGACGCAAAAGGAAGCTGCCTGCTGCAGGCAGATGGAGAGTTTGGGGCCAGTAGAGGAACTTGCAGCTCTGAGGATCCACTTGGCTTTGCGTGTGAACCGGACCTAGCGGTGGCTGTCCCTTTACACCTCCTACCTGCACAGAACTCCAAATCTAGGTGCTATGAAGAGGACTGGCAGATTTGAGTACGTGGGAATACAACCTCTGTAACTTCAGAGGCACCTCCAAAGGTGAAAAGACAAGTGAGAGAGCTGTAGAACCTATTTATAATACATAAATACAAAGATATGTCATCAAAGATAACCCGGAGGAACAGGACAGTTAGGCAAGTCGCCAATGCAGCTACCGGTGGTCTCCAACTTACCATGATTTGACTTATGATTTTTTTTTGCCTTTATGATGGTGTGAAAGCAATATGCATAATAAATTACATGAGGTATTCAACACATTTGAAAAATAAAACTGGCTTGGTGTTAGATGCTTTTGCCCAACTGTAGGCTAATGTAAGTGTTCTGAGCATATTTAAGGTGGGCTAGGCTATGATGCTTGGTGGGTTACATGTATTAAATACATTTTCTCTTTTCAATGATTTTTTTTATTAGTTTCAGGCACATAGAAAGACATAGTGATCAGACATTTACATAACTCATGAAGTGATAACCCCAACAAGCCTACTACCCACCTGACACTGTACACTGTATTCCCCATGCTGTCCTGCATTTTCGACTTAACGGTATTTTCAATTTATGATGGGTTTATAAGGATATAACCCGGTCATAAATCAAGGAGCATCTGTACATGCATGACTAAAAAACAAACAGCATTGTTTCTCAAGGATTGATTGAAATGCAAATTAGAACAAGAAAATACAGCTTTTCACCTATAAATGATTTTTTAATACCCAGTGCTGGTGTGTGGTGGATGGGGAGATCGGAGAGGGGATAAGAACACTCTTGTCTCATGATGCTGAGGTCCAAGTCAGAACTCTGTAGTCTTTCCAAAGCGCAATCAACAGTACCTGTCAAAATTTAAATGTGCTTACCTTCGGCCAAACCATTGCACTTTTAGGAATCTATCTCACAGACCATCTACCAGGTGTTTAAGGAGAAGCGTACAAAGATGTTCAATACTCCATGACTTGTAATTGTGAGAAATCAGAGACAACCTAAGTGCCCAATAGAAGGAAATTGTTCAATAAATTATGGCAGATTCATAGCATTCACTATTCAGGATTCAGCATTCAAGAATACAATTCAGATACTAAAAGGAATGAAGTACATCTGTATGAATAACAGAGAGGCTGGTCCAAGATGTGTTGAGTGACACCATCAAATAGCTAAACTTTTTGATGCATCAAGCTCTTTTCTCAGAACTTTCCGTTAATTCACCCATTTAATCCTCTGTGATTGGTCTTAGTGTCACCATCCCCCACTTTAACTAAGGAGACGGCTGAGGTCCAGAAAGACTATGTAAATTTCCAAGGTTGGCTTGTCCGTTCATGTCCGTAATATGAGGTTATACTGCCCCTCATTTATGTGTGTGTGTGTGCATGTGTGCGAATGTGTTTTATATGTTCATAGAGACATAGAAAGTGTGTGGGTTTCGGAAAAGTAATAATACAGTGTATTTCTTTAGTGCGCTGTGCAATTTCCCCTTGAAAACAAGGCACATGTTCTCTGGTGTGATAGAAGTGGTAACTGCTGGTGACTCATAGCTCAGTCCCTCTCCAGGAACTGCCCTCTGATGGAGGGAGCTGCAGCCCCTCAGTTTACACCCCTCCTGCAGGGGTGGAGTGGCAGCTCACATCCAGTGAATGGTGGAAGGGGTGGCGTACAAAGGCCCTTGCCCGCTTCTAGGACAGTTCTGACGGTCCATCCCAGCTCCCGAGTTCCTGTTAGGAATCAGCTGCAGCCTTTATGGAAACTGCATCACAGTTCAGCTTCTTCCTCTGCCCAGTCCTGCTGCCTTTACTCCTTCAAGGCTCTGGCGATCCATGTCTTAGTCACCATTGTGCAGGCTCATCTCTGCCCCAGGGTCTATTCCTCATGGAAATGGAAGATGAAGAGTGGAGGGGAGAGGGGAGAAAGGGACTTCCATGTAATACTTATTTCTGTTTTGTGTGCATTTTGTTTATTGACTATGTATTGCATGTATCAATTCCAAAAGACAAATATACAGCATAAAAGCATAAGATTAAGAAGTGTTGCTATAATTCTATAGCCAACATAGAACACAATTGGGGCCTTAGTATTGTGTCCAGGGAAGAAAGCAGCAGAGCTCACATTTATTTTTCAGGTCCCTCACCTGAAAAATAAAATGCCTTTCCATGAGCCTGGGTTTTCTCTCCTGATACAACAACAACAAGAAATGTCACTCTGGCTTTTCCAGATTTTGTCTGGAAGATTTGATCGTTGGAATCTCTGTGGGCTCTGTTGTCAGAGGGTGGAGGAAGGCTGCTGCATTCCTTCTCCAATCCCTGCCCCAAGAAGGGGAGGCACTGAACCTTGTCAGAGTTCTCAACTTATTATATAAAAGCAAAACAAAAGAGCTGTGCATTTTGGTCACTGATAGAGAGAAAGATTTGATGACGGGAAGGAGATTGATGTAGTGGTGAGAACAGGAGCCCAGTAATTTTCAGGCCTCCATTATATTTGTAAAATTGGGGTCAAGTGTGTTCACTCATTCTCAGTGCATTCATTCATTCATTCATGAGAAGTTTATTGCTAAGTATTATTGTCTTGGGAGGTGTGTTGGCTTGATCATCATCTGATGAAATAACACAGGGACTTACTGAGGGGCAGATGACTCTCTGGATGGTACAGCTCCATTCAGTGAAGTTGGTCCAGAGGAGAACAGCCTGCCATCGGACCCTCCCAGAGAGCTCTCCAGAGTTTGGGCGAATCTGAGAGAATGGGACTCACTCTTGCCTATAGAAAAAGCGACTAGAGAATTTTCTCTCCTGGGTGATTACTGAGATTCCATATTATACCATGTGTAACAGAAGTCGGAGATTTTTGTGTCACATTTAGAGATCAGTGACATTGTGGTGACTGCTAATAATAAGAACAGCACTTTGTCTTTGAAGACTATTTGGGTGAGAGATGAGATTATGAGTTGACATTCAGAGAGCTGAAATCACACATGAAAATGGTAATTGCAGGAAAGCAGAGTAGGCACTCAGGGAGTGAATAAATGAAATAAGTGAACGAAGGGAACTCAGCTGAGCCAGGAAAATGCTTTCATACCTTGTAGATCCTCAATAAAAGTCAATAAAACAAAATGGAGAAACTAAAGCACATATACTCAGTAGCTTACTACCTCTTGGTCTTCCCTCCAGCCTGTTTTGAGCACTTACTACGTGTTAGACACTATGCCAAGCACCGATGACTTTGCACAGGTGAAGTCAAACCAGGCTCTGTAATGCCAAGCTGATGCGGCCTACACTGCCTCCTGCTCTTCTGCCATAACTAGACCTTTGTAAAAGCACTTCTGTGTCCACACAGCGAGAGGGAGAGAGAGAAACAATAAAAGCACAACATTGTTTCACATGTAGTTTTTCAATTTAAACCTAACTGGCTCATGAAACTATTCTGACAGTGAATCTGCTTCTGAAACAACAGGAGCATTATGTCAGTGCATTGATGACTGAGGTATTTTTAGATTCCCATCTTCTGACGCGGAGCTGTCCAGGAGGAGGGAGAAACAGGCAGCCAGGGAGCAGGAACCTCTGGCATTACAGGAGCTCAGAGCAGTGGGTGGCGAAAGGCAAATCCAGTCTAATGTCCAAGCTCTACTGTGTTAGAGATTAGATAGGACCTTAGCTGGTGGACGTCACCTCTGAAGGTTTCGATGTAGTTAGGCGTGAATACCATTGCATCATCTTGAATAGTCATCTGACAGCAATGCCAATGGTACACTTAAGTGAAACCTTACTGATTTGATACCAGTTGACAAAGAAGAGGATTCAAGTTCCAGTGTCCTCGGGGGAGGGGAAGGGGGGGTACCAGGAAGGAGGAAGCAGCCAGGTGGAAACAGTGGCCACCTGAGAGCCTGGGCTCCAAGAAAAGAATCATCAGATACTAAATTTAAGCCTAGTATACATAGCCTCGTTCAGGCCCTGCAGTGTCATAGCTTGCAAAGTTTCAGAAGAAGTGAGAAATCTTGACTTTTAATATATATTTTTAAAACTAGGCACCACCCAGAGACATGTATTGGTTAGGTTTCACCAATGGGAGGCACCAGAAGGCAAATGGCTGAGCCTGGTCAATGGTGAAAAGGGAAACAGATGACTAGAATGTGCAGCAAATAAGTGTTGTCATGGCAACCAAGCACTGGTACAGATGATGCCTAGGGGATGTAACTTCCTTCTTTCCTTTTTTCGTTTTTAGGCTTGGCATTTCAAGTAGAACCAAGAATGGTATTGCGTGACTAAAGACCTTATTTTACCTATAACACACGTTTGCTTTTTCTCTCACACTGCTCTCCGGGTTTTGCGGCAACTCTGAGAGGTTGGGAGAGACCCTCAGGTTCCAAGGTGACTGCTTCTCAGCTTGTGGGTGGGCTGCGTATTTGCATCTCAGACAGTGCTCCAGAAGTTTCTCCACTGGGCAGGGGCCTGGCCCTTTCTGATCCGTTCACAGTGTGTATTTGGGGTATTTATAGGAAAAGGGGGAGAAATAAAATAGGATCCTCTCACCAACCTTTGTTAGTCCTAATAAAATACACCACATGCTATCTTTTGTCTTCTCCTTTTATTTTCTGGGTACTTTTATTTTGTGAGACTCCTTTTCTAGACTCCTTTTCTTGGTGGTAGAAAGCCTTCACGGTTGTAGGATGAAGTGGTAAACAGCTTAGCCTGGGAATCTGGAGACCTAGGCCAGCTCTGATACAAGCTAACTGAATGAATTTGGACAAGCCTTTTGGAACTTCAGTTATCCTCACTTGTAATGCAGCGATAATAAGGCAAGAGGTTACCATGATTTGACTAGTTCACTGTGGGAAATACTGACCATGGCCCTTGCGACCTAGGCAAGTACATAGAGTCCACTGAAAGGCCTTGCTGCCCCCCAGAAAGGCCACAGTTTCTTTATCTGGTGGTATCTGTCTGCTCAGCACCCACTGAGAACCCCTGCCTTCAGCTCTATTTACCTATTTCCCCCTTTGCCCTTCAGTGATGTTTAACACCAGTAGACTAACACGCTGGTTCCCCTGAACTAGACGGTGATCTTTATTTCCATTCTCAGGCCTTGTGAAAAGCTTTCAAAGGGGTCCCATTGACCCATTTATTAGTTGCAATTTTTGTGGAAGCACCCGTCCCACTCTACAAAGGCAAACACTTTGATGGATATCCTACTAGTTCTAGACCAGAGGTTGGGAAACTGCAGCTGTGGACCAAATCCAGCCCACTGCCTGTTTTTATAAATAAAGATTTATTGTTGTTTTTTAAAGGTTTTTATTAAAAATATAGCTAACATAAAATATTATATTAGTTTCAGGGGTATACCATAGTTATTCAAGTTATTTATATACCTGAAGAAGTGATCACCATAAGTCCAGCAACCATCTGACACTGTACCACATTATCACAATATTATTGATTATATTCCCCATGCTGTATATTACATCCCCGTGACTTATTTGTTTTATACCTGAAAATTTGGACCTTTTATTCCACTTCCCCTTTTCCCACTTTTTAAAATGTATCAATTACAGTTGACATTCAGTATTATATTAATTGCAGGTATACAACATAGCGGTTAGACATTAATTTAAGAAGTGATCCTTCTGACTAGTCTAGTACCCACCTGTCACTATACATAGTTATTACCATATTATTGACTGTATTCCCTATGCGTATTTTACATCCCCATGACTGTTTTGTAACTACAGATTTGTACTTCTTAATACCTTCACCTGTTTCACCCTGCCTCTCAACCCTCTTTCATCTATCACCCAACAAATCTAGTACCCCTGTGACACCATACATAGTTATTACAATATTATTGACTATATTCCTTATGCTATAGCCTACATCCCCATAACTACTTTATAACCATCAATTTGTTACTTCTTAATCCCTTTGCCTTTTTTCACCCATACCCCCAACCCCCTCCCATCTGGCAACTATCAAAATATTTTCTGTATCTATGAGTTTGTTTCTATTTTGTTTGTTTATTTTGTTCTTTAGATTCCACATATAAGCAAAATCACATTTGCATCTGTCTTTGTCTGATATACTCCACTCAGCACAATTCCCTCCAGGTTCATCCATGCTGCCGCAGATGACAAGAACCCATTCCCTTTCATGACCAAGCAATATTCCATTGTATATATGTACCACCTTCTCTTTATCCATTCTTCCAATGAGACACACGCAGCCTGCCTCTACATCTTGGCCATTGTAAATAATGCTGCAATAAATGTGTGGATGCACATGTCCCCTCGAAGTAGCATTTTGGGTTTCTTCAGATAAATACCCAGAAGTGGGATTACTGGATCCTTCATTGTCTCTTATTAAGCCTTTATTTTATTTACTTTTTTATTTTTTTATTTTTTTATTTTTTTTTAAGATTTTTATTGGGGAATTGGGGGGATGGGAACAGTGCTGGGGAATTGGGGAAGGGGAACAGACAAGTTGCTGTCGTTTTGTTCTTCAATCTAGTTGTGGAGGATGTTGCTTCACTGGCCCAAGTTGGCACCATCATTGCGCTCTTCCCGAGCGAGGCAGATCAGTTGCCGGCTTCTGGACGGCCGCTCACTGCGGCTGCTGGCCGCTCACGCTGGCTGCTGGCTACACACGGTAGCCCATGGCAACCCATTGCCACAGGGACTGCAGCTTACGCCGTCGCCGGCGACTCATGGAAGCCCAGCTCCAGGTTGAGCTGTTCAGCATCTTAGCTGTGGAGGGCAGTGTCACTGGCCTCATATGTGGGATCCGAACCGGGGCCCTCTGGCGTCCCAAGCGAGTTCTTAACCTTCGCGCCACTCGGCCGGGCCCTTAAGCCTTTATTTTAAAGTCTGTTTTTTAGGTATGAGTATTGCTACTCCAGCTATTTCCGTTTTTTCATTTGCATTTGCATGAGATATGTTTCCCATCCCTTTACTTTCTTTCTGTGTGAGTGTTTCGATCTGAATTGAGTCTCTTATAGGCAGCATATGTAAGAATTTTGTTTTCTTAATCCATTCAGCCCTTCTGTATATTTTGATTGGAGCATTTAATCCAAAGTTTGAGTTTTTTTCCCCCCCACTGTCTTAAAGAAATCCCTCTAACATTCCTTGTAGGTTTGGTGATGATGAACTCCTTTAGCTTTTTCTTGTCTGGGAAGCTCTTTATCTGTCCTTCAATTTTAAATGACAGTCTTGCTGGGTAGAATAGTCTTGGTTGTAGGTCCTTGCTTTTCATCACATTGAATATTTTTTGCCAGTCTCTCCTGGCCTGCAAAGTTTCTGTTGAGAAATCAATTGACAATCTTATGGGAGCTCCCTTATAAGTTACTAGATGCCTTTCTCTTGCTGCTTTTAGGATTCTGTTTTTGTCTTTAACCTTTGCCATTTTAATTATAATGTCTCTAGGTGTGGGTCTGTTTGGGTTCATCCTGTTTGGGACTTGTTTGGAGCTCCCTGAGCTTCCTGGACTTGTGTGTCTATTTCCTTTGCCAGGTTAGGAAAGTTTTCAGTCATTATTTCTTCAAATAGGTTCTCAAGCTCTTGCTTTCTGTCTTCTCCTTCTGGTACCCCTATGATACAAATGTTGTTACGCTTGATATTTTCCTAGAGGTCTCTTAAACTATCCTCATTTTTTAAAATTCTTTTTTCTTTTCTTTCTTTTTTCTGTTCTGATTGTGTGTTTTCTGCCAGCTTGTCTTCCAAATCTCTGATTCAATCCCCTGCTTCATCTAGTCTGGTGGTTCTTCCTCCTAGTGCATTCTACATTTCAGTTATTGTATTCTTTTCTTCTGACTGGTTCTTTTTTATGATTTCTAAGTTCTTTTTTATGCTTGCTATCTCTTTGTTGAAGTTCTCACTAAGTTCCTTGAGCATGATTATAACCATTGTTTTGAACTCTGTCTCTGGTGGGTTGCTTGACTCCATTTTCTTTAGTTCTTTTTCTAGAGTTTTCTCCTGTTCTTTCATTTGGGACATGCTTCTTTGTTTCCTCATTTTGGCTGCCTCTCTGTTTCTATGTATTAGGTAGATCTGCTATGTCTTAATGTAGTAGGTGTCCTGTGGGGCCCAGTGTTAGAGTCTCCCTGGACACCTGAGCCAGGTGCTCCAGGAGTGCCCCATGTGTGGGTTGTGTGTGCTCTCCTGTTATAGTGGAGCCTTGATTGCCATTGGCACATCATTGGGTGAGATTAACCCTCAGACTGACTGGCTGTGGGGTTTGGCCACACCAACAGCTTATGGGCTACTGTGTGGGAGGCTTACCGCACTGAGCGGGATTTGCCCTAGCAGGCTCTGGTACCTGTTGAGACTGCCCTTTGTGTGTGTGCTGCTTGTGGGGCTAATTGAGTGGTGCTTTGCTATGATCTGAAGCCAACCTCCAAGTATGTTGGTTCTGGGGCCTCTTAGGATGGGCTCTGGTACAGCCCCAGGTCAGCCACTGCCTGTGACTGGTCGAGAGCTACTTGATAGGAGCTACAAAGTTTGTTGCCTGTGCTAAACCAGGAGGTGTGTGGGAGAGGCCATACTGTGAACCTAGGACAGCTGCCACCAATACTGGGCCTGAGGTAACTCTGCAAAAAGCCGGGACACCTGGAAACCTGTTGCCACCTGCTGGCTCCCTTAAGGTTCAGCCACTGATAAAGCTTCTGCAGTACACGAGTTGGGTGAGGCAGGGTCTCAGGGAGTAATGAGAGTGAAAAGAACTGTGGTTACCAGGTTAATGTAGACTCTGGTTTGGTGCCCATGGTGAGCCTGGAGAAATTCAGCAAAGTCTGAGAGCACACTGAGGCCAGCTGCTGCGCCCCTGGGGCCTGTGGACGCTGATAGTTTTCCAAGAAAGAATGTGATGTGGGAGGAGCTGGCTCTTCAGGGAGTAAGTGCCTCCAGCGGTGCAGGAGTTGGGTTGGGCGGGATCCCAGTGAGTCAGCTGGGTGGAGCAGCAGAGCTCACCAGGCTAATCAGATTGAGATTTGACCTTTGTGGGCGGGCTCAGCATAGGAAAGATGGCGCCCATCTGCCGTCTGCAGGGAGGAGGACCCCTCACCGGGAGAATGCTGACTGTCTTCCAGTCCTCCCCCTGATGCCACACTCCTCAGTCTGCCCCCCGTATGTTTCTGAGGCTCCATGAGTCACTATCCCTTCGCTGGAGCCCAAGGTGAGTGCCTGTGAGCGACTCTGCTCGCGGGCTTTTAAAAAGGATGTCTAGGTTTCCCGCAGCCTTCCATCCCACCTGAATGGTTGGAGTCCCCACTGTTTTTCACAGCAAGATGTTGTGGGGGTTTTTCTTCCTGGCACCAGTACTCCAGGCTGGGGAGCCTCGTGGGGGTGAGGTTGCTGGGGTCCCTCGCTCCTCCAGGGGGAACCTTTGCGACTGAGTTATCCCTCCTGATCTCAACCTCTACAGGGAGGTTTGGGGCCCTCTGTCCCTCCTACCAGTCTTGACGTGGCTTCTTTATATTTTTAGGTATAGGAGTTCTGTTCAGCTAGACTTCAGATGGTTCTCCAGGTTGATTGTTCTGTAATTTAGTTGTGATTTTAATGTGTCCATGTAAGGACGCAAGCATAGTGTTTATCTACTCCGCCATCTTGGATTTCTCCTAAATAAGGTTTGATTGGAACATCACCACACTCATTAGTGTGCATATCATCTGTGGCTGCTTTGGCGCTACAGTGGCAGAGTTGAGTAGTTGTGAGAAGGCTGTATGGCCTGCAAAACCCTTTAGGGAAATGTTTGCCAACCCTACCCTAGACTGTAGACCATTTTCTGTGCACATATTTGTGTGTGTGTGTAACTAGTTTACGGAGGACTGTCAACCCATTAGGCACAGGCAAGAAGGTTTTATTCCAGTAACCATGGCTAACTAGATGATGTTGCTCTTCCTTCACCTCTGGGTAGAGGCTCCCTTAATGATGTCTTGGTCCACTTCCATAATTTTCAGCCACTTTGAGTTATTAAAAGTCTCAGTCTTGGTAAATGGATAAATGCAGTCCTGGTTTTGTTTGGTTTTATTTTGTTTATTTTTAATTTTACTTTCAAACTCAAAGCTCTCCTCCCTTCTCCCTAGCTGTGGCCCTAGGTGCTTGAGGAGAACATATAACCTGGCTGCAAGATACCTCCCCATCTCCCTTTTCTTGTCACGGAACGCCCACAGTTTGGGGGATAAGAGGAGGGAGAGGGGGAAAGCTAAGCACTTGCTTAGCTGCATTCCCCTCCTTGGTTGAACAGACTTACTAATGTAGCTCTGTGTCTGTCAGTCCCCTGAGGATAGGTAGTGGTTCCCACAGGCATTGTGGATAGCGTGCTGATTCCTGGGCATTGGCAGCCCCTTGCGGCATCTGGCCACTCTTCCAGTTGATTCCCAGCTGGTGGCAATCACCCGCATCTCTCTGATACGCCCTCTTTGCATCTCCATTTCTCAAGACTACAGAGATCCTGCCTGTAGCCGCCACTCTCATCTGCTCTCCTAGCCCTCTCTAGGAGCATGATTCCTTCCATCTGTCCCTCTCTTGTTCTCCTTTTTCATGACTGACATCCAACAATGGAAATTACCTGAGTTCCCCGTTTTTGAAGACACTGGCCATCTTAAGATGGGACTCTCTTGAAGCTTTGTCTTACGTTGGGCACCCTGCCCCTTGGAGAGAGGAACAGTAACTCACTTCAAGTCCTATGTACCTCACAAGGCTAATAACCTTTTTAACATCTTTTCTTAATCCACCTGGAGGAGGAGATGAGGGAGGCGAATGGCTGATGGTGGTAGAGCAGTTAGATAGAGGTGGCCAGCATCAGCTGCTGGTGGTTCTCTTTAGAATGTAGGGTGCTTAGTATCATTTGTCCTCATTTTTGGGCCATAGCCGCTATTTCGAGAAGAAAAAACAATTCCACTTGACATCTTGAGAAGTTTGTTTGCATGTGTGTATATGGGGGGGGGGATAAAAAAAGAGAAGAGGGGTTTTTTTTGTTGTTGTTTGTTTTGAGAAAAATAGGACAATATTCACTGTGCTGAAACTTGCTTTTGTCAATTTAGCAATATATTCTGAACACCCTTCCATCTTTGCACAAGTATATAACATAAACCTTTTTTTATTGAGGTATAATTGGCATATAACATTATAAGTTTCAGGTGTACAACATAATGATTTGATATTTGTATATGCTAATCTTTTAATGTCTACATAATACCCCATCATACATCATTCCTTAATATATTTATCCATTTCCTTATTAATGAACACTTAGACTGCCTAAAGTTTTTCATTATCATAAATTATGCTGTGATAAATAGACTCATACACATATCCTTTCACTTGATTTTAATTATTTCCCTGGAAGAGATTTCTAAAAGTGGAATTGCATGTCAGAACATGCACGTTTTCATTCTGATAGACAGTTCTAAAGTGGGAGTGTTAATTAGCACTCTCATTAGCAATGAACTAAAAGAGTTTTTATTTTTTTCCCACCTACTCACCAATATTGAATAGTATAAATCATTTTAAACTTTGCTAGGAAGAGCTGGGGTAAGTGGTAACATCTGTTTTCTTTCCCCTAATGTAAATTCAATTCAGTTCAATAGATGTTTTTTGAGTAGTTGCCAGGTTAAGTAAGGCTCAGTGATAGGATGAAGGCACATCTCTGCCCATAGCCACCTGATGATGAAGACAGTGAAGGGAGGCTCTAGGATGTAATGGCAGCACTGCTTTTGGAAGCAGAGAGACTGGGAGTCCAACTGTGGCCTTGCTATTTACTATCCAAGTCACTCCAGCAGCACCTCCCTGAGCCTGTGTCTCCTGGTCCCTATGTGAGCATGACAGTAGAGTAGTGCTTGGCCCATGTGGGCTAATAAGTGGCATCTACAACGCAGGAGAGTCTTTCCTAAGTGTAAACAATATGAAATGGAGAAATAGCAATGAAAGGATTCATTCTGTTTGCTGAAAGGGGAAGGATATCCGGAAAAGATGCATGGATTTGAGCTGGGCTTGCTTCTGGTAAGATGGGGCTTCCCGGGAAGGATCATCCTGGAAAAAGGCCTGGAGCAGGAGAATACTGGGCATGTTGGGGGTGGGAATGGGGCATAGGATGCAGTTCAAAGTAGCTGGAACAGAGAACGTGGGGGAGTGAAATGGGAGACTTCATAGGGTGTGGGCCAGAATACAGCTCCGAGAGTAAGCAGCTTCGTTTCCAACCTATCTGCAATAAAGAGGAACTGCAAATTCCAGAGAAGAAAAGCACAGGCAGAGAACAGTGTTTCACCTGACAGATAAATTTTGTAAGGGCTTCTAATGTGCCATATTCAATCTTTTTACATACCAACTTCTAATAAAACAGTGACCCCCAAACCATGATAAACTAAAATAGCAATGGCCCTTACCCAACTTACAGAACAAAAATTAGATTAGAATTGTTCATGTGCTTAGGTTTTCCTCCTATCCTTTCTTTGAAATTCTTTCTTAAGTCTTTGGTACCCACAAACACTTGTCTGCACTAGATTCTAATATAAAATCATATCTGGTTTTTCATAAAAGTTTATAATGTTTGCTTTATTTTAATACACTATACTAATACTTCGTGGTATTGGCAACGAGGATAAGGAACTCTGGGTCTCCATCTCTAGGACACACTGGAGAACTGTTGTTATATAAGCTATGAGCGTCTTTAGGGTAGAGACTGTATTATTCGTTCCTGTCTTCCTGACAGCTGGTTCTGAGCTTTGAATGCATTAGCTCCTCAAAAAATGTTTGTTGAAGTAAATAAAATTCTCAACTCTGCAGATAATGGTGGCACCCCAAAGAGGAGAGATAATTAAAATCCTTTACCAGCCCAGGAATATGTTGGCAAATGGTTCAACAGAAGTGACAGACATAATGAAAATGTGCTAAGCAGAATGGCAAAACAAAATATAACTACAGGTGTGACACAGCAAATTTACACTGAGTAAAATTGTGCAATTGATACTGCAGTGCATATTTGAAATAAATAGGGTTTACTTATCAATTAAAATTTATTTTTTCAAACACCTCATTTTTCTTTCAAACCAATGAAATACACACACACACACACAGACACAGACACACACACGCACACATTCACACACACACACTGTTTTCACATCTCACTAACTCAACACAAATTACCCATAATACTCAATATTCTTTTTACCCCAGCATTTGACACAGGAATGAAAACAGATTGTTGAACCAGTTTTAACGAATCTGGAGCAGCAGGTTCTTTGTTGAAAAATATTTCCACTTATCAAAAGATGTCGTTCCCTGAAGGGAAGTAAACACTGTTCAGAGCGCTGACTTCCTTATAAAGCAGATTGGGTGCAAGCTCATTATTCCATGTTGCTAACGTCCAGATTTGAATTGCTTCAATCAGAGAGAGAGAGGCTCAGGATTGGCCTAACTCAAAGCACCCACAGGATGTGTGGTTAATTTAAAAACAAACGAACAAAAAAACTACTGACTTGAGAGGATTCGGACTCCAACCAGGGCTCCAAAGGTAAATGTATTAGCTATATTAATTGGGAAGTAGCCCTTCTGTAATGTATATGTAAATTTCATGTGGGTGTATGGAACGGTAAACCCCACCTTAGAACATTTCTGGAACTGAAATTAAAATACATCATTGATGGCAACCAACTTTGTTTGATGACATTTCCATATAGTACTTACCCTTGAAAGCTTGAAGCAAGATACTTGAAAGAAGAAAAGAAGACAGCAAAAGAAAACATTATCATAAAGCATGCGTTCATAGAAGAAAAATAAGGCAGCTTTTCTTGTACAAGTGCCCCAACCTGGCTGGGGAGAAGGTGGGTGAAAGCTGTGCTGCTGCTCTGCCCGCTCAGAGGAACCAGGAAGGGTTTCTCTTTCCTCTCCTTTCCATCACAGTGCAGGCCCAGAGAGGGAGGTAGTGTGTTGGTTTTTTAAGCTGTGTAACAACCATGGGTGTAGGTAGGAACTTAAAACAGCACCCATTTATTAGCTCACACTTCTGTAGGTCAGAGCCAGGTGGGCTGGCATGGGTTGGTTCTCTGCATAGGGTCAAAGTGAAAGTGAAAGTTTCGGCTGGCTGGTGTATTATCTGGGGAAGAATCAGCCTCCGAAGCCATTCAGGTGGTTGGGAGAATTCAGTTCTGTGTGGTCGTAGGGCTGAAGACCCTGTTTTCTCGCTGGCTCTTGGTCGGGGGTTGTTTTCAACTCCCAGAGGCCCCTCTTCTCCAGTCCCGTGTGTAGCCCCTCCATCTTCAAAGCCAGCAAAGGGGCTTCAAATCTTCTCATGATCTGACTCTCTCTGCTTTGACTCAGAGAAAAGCCTGCTTTTAAAGGACTTGTGTGATTAAATTAGTTCTACCTGGAAAACATCTATTTTGATTAACTCAAAGTCAACCAATTAGTCACATGAATCTTAGTCACATCTGAAAAATCCCTTTGCCACATAAGGTGACATAATCACGGGCATGATATCTTGTCATGTTCACAGACCCGGGAGTCAGGGCGGGAAACCTTGAGGAGGGGATCTGCTAGCATTTGGCCTCCCATGGGGAGCATGACCACCCCGAGTTCTGTCACAATGGCTTGGTGTGAAGTCACTTACTTAATCTGTTTCAGCACAAATAATTTGACCGCTTAGTGGTTAAAGACTTGGCCTGCAGTGTCAGTCTGCTCGGGCTTAAAACCCAGCTCCTGACCTGTGGCTGTGACCTTGGACAAGTTCAAGTCCCTTCTCCTTGAATGCTTGCTTTCAACATGCAGATTGTTCCCAAGGCGTTGCTGTATTAGCCGAAATTTTGAGCATAACACAAATTTCATATTTGCTTACATACAGTTTCCCCCTCAAAAAATGCTAGGTGAACCCAGAAAATTGCACCCAGGAATAAAAACTGCCATTTAGAAATACTCAAAACACACGCATTTCAAACAACTGCCTTAGGCCACTGCGTGTTTATGAGCTGCAGCCATCCACGAAGTGTTACAGCTTTCCATGCAGTTTCAGATAGCCCCCCTTTCACCACTGCACACGCTGCAACCCTTCCAGCGCCCACCGCCAGGAGTAAACATTAAGCCTTTCCCAAGGTGAAGTGCCGTATTTATTGTAGCATTTATATATTTCTTAACCATTTCATGTGCATAAAACTATGCTACTGTTTTGTTAGTTTCCCACCTTTATTTCAGTGTGTCACTGATGAAGTTTTTGAGTGTTGTCCCCTTTACGGGTTGAATTATGTCCTCTCTCCTAACCATTTGTATCTCAGAAGGTGACCTCATTTGGAAATAAGGCCTTTGCAGAGGTGATCAAATTAAGATAAGGTCATTAGTGTGGGCCCTAATCCAATATGAGTGGTGTCCTTATAACAAGGGGAAATTTGGACACAAAGACAGACTCACACAGAGGGAAGATGATGTGGAGACACCCAGGCAGGGCACCGTGGGAACATGCAGACAGAGATCAGGGGGAGGCGTCTACAAGCCCAGGAATGCCAAAGATGGCCGGCAAACCATCAAAGCTGGGAAAGAAGCACGGAGCAGACTCCACCTTACAGCCTCCAGAAGGAGCCAGCCTCGCCAGCACCTTGCTTTCAGACTTCCAGCCTCCAGAACTGTGGGACCCAGTTTGTAGTACTTTGCCATGGGAACCTGAGGAAACTGATATACATGCCCAGCTCAGATTTTCTCACAAGCCTCATGGTTTTGATTGCACAATTTTGCACAGAACAGTTTTCATTTCTAGCATAGCAATAGTATAGTCTGTGTGGCATTATAGAACAAGTGACTGTACTTAAATGCTACCTCAGTTTTCTCTCCTATTAAGTGGATCTTCATGTGATTATTGTGAGGACTAAGTGACATAGTGCATATAGTGTTCAGACTAAAATAAGCACCAAAATATACAAACTATCATTACTTTCATCATTAAACTGTCTAGCTCAAAACTGAACTTTGGCCAACTTTAAACAACAGCAGTGGTGGTTAAATGGTGCTCCAAGCTCCAAATGCACAACTTAAAAACCTTTATGTGATGGTGTACTGTATTATAGACTTATGGAAACTGCCCCTTCAGAGAGATCCACGGACCATGCAAGAAGGAGAGTACACATGCTAAATATGGCGGTCTCCTCAGCACTCATCTAGCCTAGAGATTGATAAGGAATGTTGCTCACTTAGAAAAATAGGCCTCTTAAGAGCAGGGCAGCTATTTTCACCTCCTTCGATTAACTAACATCAGGACAAGTGCACAGGTCAGGGTAGACCGATCTTCCAGTTTACCCAGCTGATTGTTGAGCCTCTTACTTTTGACAGGTGCCCTAGAGAGCTAGCAAGGCCAGAGAGCCTGAAGCCAGGCTGCATCTGAGGGGAGGATCTGTGCCTTGGATGCACAGGGTGCCGTCTGTTCTGAGCGCCAGGGGAGGGCACCAGGATGAGCTGACATCTGAGATGGTTCATGAGCCACAACAGTGTCCATGTTGGTGGGACTCCCAACAGGCCAACTCTGTGCAATGTCTGACTCTGGAGTCATTAGATGCCCAGAGAAGTAAGATATCCTTGACCCAGAGTTTTTCAGCCATGCCCCAGGATTTCAGCCTGACGTAAAGAAAGAACATGGGCTCTTTAGGATCAGAAAGGCCTAATGCAAATCTCAACCCCGCTGTTTATTAACTATATGACCTTGGAGAGTTTACTCAGTTTCTTTGCCTGTAAAGTGGCCGTAATAACATTTTGCCTCTAAGGTTATAGTTAGCATTAAATTGAAGGAAATTTATGGAAAGAGTCTGCCTTGTGCTATAATAAATGCCCAATAAAAGATAGAGCCACATCTGTCCCTTCTTCACAACTACCATGAGCTACTTTTCCAGCGGACACAGCTCTTCCCACGCCCGCTGGAAAATAGGGTACCCTCATCCAGTGCAAGGATCTGATGTATGACTGAGACACTCTTATCCCATGCGCTAGATGATTGGTGACCATTCTCATGTGGAACTCATTTCTCAGGATCTCCTGCCCTCCTGTACCCAACCCAGATGGGCCTGGAATTGAAATTTGTGTTCAGATTGACCTGACTTTGGTTCAGATTCCAAACAATAGTCCCAACGTACTTTGAACAGTCAGGACTGCTTTTATCCAAAGGACCCCTAACCCGAGGTTGGTATGCTTGGTAGCAGATCTTTACTGAAGGTTTAGGACAGTGGATGGGGGTCATGGAAACAGCATAGGAAAACCTCAACAGTAAGATATCTCTGCCATAAAAATCTGTGAGCTTTTACCTACCACGAAGAATTTCTTGTGGTTACGCCCACCGCCCCCACTCCACCTCAGCTTCCAGCTTAACTGCACTCCTCTCTATTGCCCATCCCTCCGCCCCCTCCACTGCCACCAGCTTGTAACCTCCCAAATGCCAGTTTACTTCTCACTAGAGAATTTTAGTGCGTCACATCCCATGCCCACCAAAAGCTCATTCTAGGCACATCTATGCATCTCTAAAAACCCATCAGAGGTCTGCTAAGTTGGAGCCCCCCAACCCCCCTGGCACGTAGTCTAAGCAGCATCCTCATATGAAACACAAGTGAGATTATAGCGTTCTTGTGCTCAGAATCTCTCAGTGACTTCTTATCTCAGCATAAAGACAAAAGTCCTTTCCATCTCTGCATGATTTTCACCACAACACTTGCCCTCATCCATGCCCTCTCCCCCTCATTCTCTCTAGTCCAGCCACCTTGGCTTTTCTGCCCTTCCTGTAACAGGACAGGCGAGCTCTAAGCTCAGAGCCCTCGCACGTGCTGTTCTCTGCCTGAAACACGGTTCCCCCAGATTTTCTATTTCTTCCTCATACTATTTGAGTCTCTATAGTGGAGTAAGTGATGGCCCCCACAAAAGATATAGCCATGGTCTAATCTCCAGAATCTGTGAATGTTACCTTATACGGAAAGAGGTGTGTTTCTGTTAAGGATTTTGAAAAGAGGAGTGATCCCGGATAATCTGGGTAGGCCCTAAATGCATCACAAATATCCTTGTGAGAGAGAGGAAGAGGGACATTAGATACATGCAGAAGAGGAGGCAATATGACTGCAGGGGCGGAGATAGGAGTGATATGGCCACAATAATGATGACAGCCAGCAGAAGCTGGAAAAGAACAGCTGCTTCCCTAGAGTCTCTAGAGGGAGGATGGCCCTGTCAGAACCTTGACTTTGGACTTCTTGTTCCCAGAACTGTGAGACAAGACATTTCTGTTGTTTCAAGCAGCTCTGTTTGTAGTAATCTGTCACAGCAGTCACAGGAAACTAAGACAGTTTCTGCTCAGATTTCATATACTCAGAGAGATGGCCTATCACCACCCATACAAAATAGCCTTTTCTTACCGTGCGTGGGCACGTGGACACACACCCACACCCACCATTGTATTCCCATTACATCAGCCAGCTTAATCGTTCTTCGCAGCATTTGTCACTTTCTGACATGCGATATACTTTCTGGTTTAGAGTTATTGTCCGTCTCCTATTCCATCATAGAAGCTCCGTAAGGGCAGGGACTTTGTTTTATTTGTTGCATTAGCTGATGTATTTCCAGAGCCTAGAAATGTGCCTGGCTCAAGGTGAAAGCTGTCTCAGTATTTATTAAATAAATGAATGAAAGGTTCCACCTTGACATGCATAAAAGAAAAGCAGCAGCTTTGAAATTAGAATTTATTTTTTAGCACCTCATGGCAAACCCCCAGCCTCACCCCATCTCTGTAATCAGAAAAGTAGCCATAAACATATCTATTCTGCTGCCCGGAGCAGATCCCTACAGGTCAGAAGGCGGGTGTGTGTTTGGGTGTTGGGTATGGAGTGGGGAAGAGGACAGAGTGTCCTTCCAGTGACTTCTGTAAGAAACAATGCCACGCTCACATTCCCCTGAGGTTCAGAGGAGAGAAGGCTGCAGCTCTCCAGCCTGCCCACACCTGCCACCGTGGTGTCTGCCATTCTGCAATCTGCCCAGCAGGTTCGGAAAGAAACAGTAATGGATGGATAGTCTTACCTTGTGACAGCTCAGAAGTTAACATGCTATTTTTCTGTGCACTGATTTTCTACCCCAGGAGCCTTTGTGAGCAGCGGATTAAGTGGGGAGCAAGTGGTTTCCATTTAAATGCTGAGGCTTATTAGTCAAACAGGACACAACTGAGTCTTTCACTTAAAGAGCACAGGAAGAGTGATGGATCAGATCACAGGGGACTTAAGTGCTTCGTGTTCTGGCTTTACTCCTTCACCTGGGTTTCCTTTAGCACGTGTTAAAAATCTCAAGTGACCAGCGATTTTAGATTGCGAAGAGTTGGTAGTATTTGAAATGCCAAGCCTCCTGTCTTTTTCGCCTTCCTGAGGCATCAGTCGGGCTCGTAGTTCTGTGATGCTTCTGACCGTGTTCAGAAGTGTCTACCGGTGTTATGCCACCTGGTGTTCTATTCTAGGGCTGCACAGTTTGATTAAACCCAGTCTCTGTTTGCCAGAGGGCTCGTGGTCCCCTGGAGAAACCAGAAATGCAGACAAATAACTACAACAATCTAATAAATACATAGAAGGCAGCATTGGAACTCTGACTTAAAGGATGGGTAGAAACTCACCAGGCAGAATATGAGAAGGTGGTTTCTGGCAGATGGTCAACAAGGTAGAGGAAAGTCTCTGCTCCATCTGAGAAACAGCAAATTGTCCTGCGTGGCTGGAGCGTGGTAGGGTGAGAACAGGTTGGCGTGCTGCTTGAGAGGCCATGTAAGGCCAGGTCTTGAAGGATCCCGCCATGCCGAGAGATTTGGACTTAGACTGTGGGTGATCTCAGAGAATGGCGTTAAGTGGAGAGCGACTTGGTCATTTCACCTTTCTGGGGTGTATGGAAGATAGATGAGGGAGACAAGCGCTGAAGAGGGAGATTGGTTTGGTGTCTGTAGCAATATTTTAGAAAGAAGGGAAAAAAACTCTAACAAAGGAAATGGTGATAAACTCGGAGAAGATGGGACAGGTACAAGGGACATTAAGTAAGTTGTAATAGGACTTGGAGACCAAGCAGATATAGAAAATGAGATTCTAGAAGGAGTCTACAGTGAGGTTAAGTGCTTGTGCTATTCAGCTTTCCCGTTGACCATTTCATTTGATGACACGGAGGAGGAAAAAAATCTCTCAGAGCCAGCTAGTGAGCATCACCTACGGAAACACATAGCTGAGATTGTCTCATGGAATAAGACATAAGCCAGTTTCCGTAGAGTCAAATTTGTGCATATCTCCAGAGCTGAGAGACCAGGTATTGGTCAGTAGAAGATTGGGATACACAAATAAGATTGGGTGTTCGCTAGAAATAGTTTGAAAAGCACTGGTTGATCAGCCACTCGCATCAGAATACCTAGAGTGCCTGTTAAGAATGCTGATTCTGGGCCTGACTCTGGGACCTCACGGGTCAGCCTCTCTGGTGGGGGAGCTATAAAGTGCATTTTAAACAAGCAACCTAGTTGCTCCTTCATGTTAATGTTTGAGAAGCACCACAGACATTTAACACTTAGGTATGCTGACTAGAATATAGTTTTGGAAGATTCTATTCCCGTATCAGCCATTTACACTCCCTTGCAAGCCAGTTGTTGACCTTGGGAGCACAGATCGCAGGACCTCCCCGCATCCACCTCCAGCCCCTGAAAAATGCATCCAACTCCATATTCCAGTGAGAGCCCATCATAGTTACGTACAGAAAAAGAACTCATTAAAAGGATTCTGTCCGTATTACCGTATAGTAGTGTGCCCCACTCTGCTGCCCGCTGCACCAAATCAGTTCTCTGGGACATAAACGGAGAAGAAAAGCACCAACAAGGTGTGAGAAGTCAGATATCCGGGGCCACTCAGTAGGGGGGCAGACAATGAGTTAGACACTCAATTATGCATGAAAGCATCACTATACTACAGCATAGGGCTTAATATTCAGGATATCCTTCATCATAAATATAACGGCTAATTATGTTCACTACCTTCTGCTTAGACTTAGTAAGTTAAATTTTAAAACAATGTGGGAAGGGAGAGATAAATAGATGGGTAAACTGTTTGGACTTTTGACTTTGGAAATTTTATTCGCCTGGGGAATTCATGAATATGGAAAGTCTTACTCCCCGATGGAGTCAGATAAAGTGGTGTCTGTCACACCTGGACCAGCCCCGGGGAGCTTCTGCAAAATCCGGGTCCTGAGTGCACCCCAGCCATCCTCAGGTGCCTGGCAGGTGAGGCCCTGGGAATCTGACTTCTGTTTTCCACCTGATTTGCATGTGCTGTTGGCATTTGGGGATCACTGAGTTAATGGCACGACAGCTATAATACGATAACCTGGGCATGGAAGCCCTAGGAAGGGAATTGGGTTTAGGTGGAGGTAAATCAAAGCTCTGGAAAAAAGCACACGTTTGAGAATTAAATGCTACAGAAATAGTGTACAGCAAAATATGCAAATGAGCGTCTCCTATTTGGTAGTTAATAACCTGGGCCCTGTAATAGGGCTGCTTGGTTGATGATCCCGGGGACTGTGTGCATCTGGATATCAGTAAAGTGAGCAAAACTGCAGATTTCAGTAGTGTTTGTAAAGTCGAGCAATACTGAAGGAGAGAGCAAGGCTGTTGAGGAAACGTGTGACATAAAAAAGAACCTTGGTGGCTGCCGTGCCGCGTGTCTTTGCATGGAGTTGTCCACCCTGGAGGTCTGCAGGCCGCGTCCCTGGCAGACCGGGGAGGAGCAGAACTGAGCAAGATCAGAGGCGCAGGACCTGGGCAGTGGAGGTTCCCAGTTATTAAGTCAGAGAAAGGCTGACACCAAAGGCTGTTCCACCGTGAAGCGAAGGCACTGCAGGGAAGTGGAACAGAGAGCTTCCCCAGACAATGTCTGATGGCAGGAGATGGGAGGCCATCGTGCCGCTTGTCCTCAGCAGTGACAGCCCAGGGACTCACCGAGAGACAGGTCACAGCGCTGTGCCCAGTCCCATGGCGGGGGCTGGTCCTTCCATGAGATGAAAGTGCTTTCTTTTCCTGAGTTGCCCAGCAGATGTACAATGTGCCGAAAAGAGAACCCGGTTTAATTCAAGTGGCATAATCAAGGGCCCGCTCTGTTCCAAACCCTGCGCCCCAGGCTGATGATATGGAAAGGAAATAAACAGTTCCTGTTCCCAAAGAGTTCACAGTCTAGAGGGAGAAGCAGACGTGTGAACAGCTGCCTAAAATAAAGCCAGAAGCGCCCGTGGAGGGGTGTGCACACACTTGTAGGGCATACCCAGGAAACAGCAGCCCATTCCGCCTGGCTCCGCAGGGAAATTGCAGAGAGAAAGTGATATTTGAAATGAGTCTCCAAGAACATGTGGGAATTCACCAGGTACACAAAGGGGACAGGTAGGTGGAGTGGAAAGGCGTGACATTCTTGGCAGAGGAAACAGATCAGCTGTTCAGCGATTGTGAACTGCTCAGCAATTGTAAATATCCTCTGACGTGGCTCCAATGTAAATATCCTCTGACGTGGCTCCACTATAGAATAAGCTGTACCCAGGGCAGGCCAGTGAGGGCATCTGAGGGCAGCAGTGCTGGTTCTGAGGATGCCCCTTTTCCTTTCTCCTGGCTCATTAGTGGAATGAAAGGGCTAGAGTTGAAACAGAACTTAGAAATCATGTAACCAGATGTGGTTTAAACTTCACTGCAACCCACTGTGAGAGATGAATGTTATGCACACTCACACAGGAGACAACATTTCTCGAAAAAAATACGTGCCTTGATGAAGTGCAAGGCATTACAATAGTTTCGTTTCTGTCCTCTGCCCTTTTCTTTAATCATCTTTATTTTTTAGAGCAATTTTAGGTTCACAGCAATATTGGATGGAAGATACAGAGATTCCTCAAATATCTCCTGCCCCCGCACATGCAAAGCCTCCCCCGCTATCCACATCCCCCACCAGAGGGGTGCATTTGTTATAACTGATAAACCTACACTGACATGTCATCACCCAAAGTCCAGAGTTTACCTTAGGGTTCACTCTTGCTGTTGCACTTTCTATGGGTTTGGACAAATGTATAATCACATAGGTCCATCATTATAGTATCATACAGAGCTATTTCCACTGCCCTAAAAATCCTCTGTGCTTCAACTGTTCATCCTCCCTCCCCCCGAACTCCTGGCAACCACTGATCTTTTTACTGTCTCTCTAGTTTTGTCTTTCCCAGAGTGTCATATTCTTGGAATCATACAGTATGTAGCCTTTTCAGATTGGCTTCTTTTACTTAGTAACTTGAGTTTCCTCTATGTGTTTTCATGGCTTGCCAGCTCGTTTATTTTTAACATTGAATACTATTCCATTGTCTGGACATACCACAGTTTATTTATCCATTCACCTACTGAAGGACACCTTGGTGGCTTCCAAGTTTTAGCAATTATAAATAAAGCTGCTATAAACATCCCTGTGGAGATTTTTGTGTGGACATAAGTTTCCAACCCATTTGGTAAATACCAAGGAGCACGACTGTGGGATCATATGGTAAGAGTGTGTTTAGTTTTTTAAGAAACTGCCAAATTGTCTTTCAAAGTGGCTGTTCACATTGTCCCGTGTCCTCGTCAGCATTTGGTGTTGTCAGTGTTCCGGATTTTGGCCATTCTAACAGGTATGTGGTGGCATCTCATTGCTGTTTTAATTTACAATTTCCTGATGACATATGATGTGGAGGTTTGTGGATTGATTTAACTGCCAGATGAGGATAACATCAAGTTAATCATTAAGTTCATTTTCTTTTTAGCAGCTTGTATGGATTATTTGAATCTGAAATCCCAATTTCTGATTCCAGAACTGTCATGATTTAATCATGAGACTTTGGCAAGCGTTTCCCTTTTTGCACTTCAGTTTCCTTCTCATTCAGGATTAATAATATTTGCTTTTCCTCAAAAATCTCATTGTGAGGGCTATCTAATCCTACCAACTCCTATCTCTGGATTTTTATGAGGCGTAAATAGAAAATTCAAGGGAGAATACTGGAGAATGTGTAAAGTGAACTACAAATGTCGATTATGTCTTAGTGTAACAATGATTAGTAGGTGGGTGCTTGAAGCAATGGTGTTTTCCCAGAAATCACAGGAGAGAGAGAGAGAGAGGAAGAGAGAGGCTTTTACAGTTGAAATACCACTTTACTCTTGAGCTGTCCCAAGAATATCGCAAGAAACATAGGTTTTTGCATGTGCCTCAGGCTCTGCTCCAAAGAAAATAACCAACATAAAATCCAGGGGCACAGTTCTCCTTTACTTCAGTGTCAGGGATCAAGTACCTCATTTCTGGATCACATTTGGGAGGCATTGGCTTCCTCCCATCTCAGAAACCTTGGCAGAGGGCAGCTCGGCTGCTGAAAAAAACCTTGGAGCCTGGGTGCTGGCCGTGCTGGGAACAGAGAAAGGGAAGTGGGCTTGTAGGATTGACCTTCAGTTACCTGAAGCCCTAGGAGGACTCAGGATACCCAAGAACATAGGGAATACATGGAGGTTGGGGATTCTGCCCCTCTAGCCTGGTGGCTTCAGAGCTTGTCAGAAGAGCTCCACCCGTGTTCCCAGAAGAAGGTAAATGGCTAACCACCATTGTTTAAAAGATTCCCGTTAGTTTTGAAAGAGCCATAACAATGAATTTTGCAAGGGCAGGTCATGTAAGGTGGTAACTGAGTGAACTCAGAGCAATTATTCATTGCCTGCTCCAGTCTTCACTTCAGTGCCAGCTTCCGTGTCTGGTTCTGTGTTCTCTGTTTTTAAGGGACTGCATTTAAGGAATTTGTTGGGGAACTTCTAAGCTACACTCAGAATTCTTTATTACCACATCCCAAAAGAGCTTACTAGTGTTGTATCTTGCCGCACGCCTGAGCTAGTCGCCCCAGGGGATTATTCCAGGTTGTCCGAATGTACCATTGCCCTGTGCCCACCTGGTAACTCCTGCTCTTGCGTTAAGACTTGGCCCAAGCGGTGCCTCCTTTCTCTGACTTTTTCATCCACCCTCAAGTAGATTGACCTCAGCTGTATTCCCATTACATGCTTAGAACATTGAGTTGTCCTAGATGGCAGACCTTTTCTTTTAACTTTATTTTCTCATTTCATTCTTGCACCAAAAAATTTAATTTGTTTAATAAATGTTTATTTTATGTTTATTATGTGCCAATCACTGCAAATATTAGATGTTTAAATTCTCCTGTCAACCCTATGAGAACAGTACTATTGTTACTAAATCTAATTTTACACAAGAGGAAACTGAGTCATGGAGAGGTTAACTAATGTAATAACCCAGCTAGCACACGGCAGAACTGGCATTTGAACCCAAACTTTAGAGTCTTGGCAAATGAGCAGTACCTAACAATCCAAATTTTACTGGAGGTAATTGGATGTCTCTCAGGTAGTAGAATTAGGATTAGGGAAAAGTTCATGTATGTACAAGGAAGTACCGGAAAGAAAAGCAAAATATAAGTGTGAGATATTATCTTCCTTTATAAGCTAAACCTGTTTCTCAACATCGTTCTGAATTCCTTCAACAAATAGGTGACAAAGAGCAGTTTTATAGGCCATCTTCTTCCCTGGGGAGGGATTTAGTGGCCCTCAGTGAAGACCCCGTTTTCTCCTGAGGTCTCTGAACAGGATCCTTAATGACTGACATTCGGTTTATCCTAAATACAGTGGTTAATGTATAGGCTTTGGAGCCCAAATGGTTTGGGTAAGCGTCCCAGCTTTGCCTAGCTGTGTGGCCTCGGGTAACTTACTTGGCATTTCCGAGTCTGAGTTTCCTGATTTATAAAATGGGAGCAATCATTGTATATACCGCTGCGTTAATCAGGATGGATGCTGGAGTCAGGAGCTTGTGTTGGAGTCGCAAGCATCTTGCACTTATCATTGACTCAATACAGAAAAGGCTGGTTTTTCATTCAAGCTCATGTTCAGTGTCCACCAGCAGAGGGGATCTGCCCACTGTGGTTACTCAGACACGCAGGCTGATGGAGACTCCAGGCAGACCAAGGTTTCGCCACTTAAGCACTGTTGACATTTGTCAATAGTTCTTGGTTAACCCGTGCATTGTAGGACATTCAGCAACATCTCTAGCCTGTACTGGCTGATGCCAGAGCACCCTTCCACTCTCCATTGTAACAACCGAAACTATCTGTAAACATTGCCAAATGTTCCCTGGGGGACAAAATGAGCCCCAATTGAGAATCACTGATCTAGAAATGCATGTCCGTAATCAGAAAGCCAGAAAAAGAGGAAAGGTTGAACTTGAATGCGAACAATTAAAGACTTCTATATGACAATGTCATACTCACTTGCCCTTACGTTTGATTGACTAACGCTAGTTCTGGGGCCATACCTAATTACTTCAGGGAGGCGGGAGGTACAGTCCTATCACGTCAATCCTATCCCTAGAATGGGAGAGACCTGACATATCTGTGACTATTTAAACCATAGTCCTAATAAACAACCATCTGGGGTTGTTAAGAGGACTAAATGAAATAATGCATAAAAAGTGTTGAAGATGGTGCCAGGCTAATTAGAAGGGTTCTCTCATTGGAGACTATTAACATCAGAATACAAATGCAGGGCTGGCTACCTTGAAGGGAATGACGAGTTATGGATTCAAATAGCTCCACCAATAGCCTTTTTATAGGAATACAGAATTTCCACTTCACCTGTTTGAATTTTCCTTTATCTGAAGGCCAGTAGCGGTTGGTTAGCTTATGGTCCTTTTTTGCAAGGAATGTTCTTATTAACAATATTGTTGGCCAATTAGTTTCCTTTTTTTTTTTTTAATGCCTTGCCTAGTGCATCAACCTCAGATTAAGCTGGTCTGCCCCTTACCCTTATGTTCTCATCACTTGGGCCTTCTTCCCTCAGCATCCATTCCATCTTTTCTACCCCAGAATCTTTGCACTTGCTACTCCTTCTGTCTAGAAAGCTCCCTTTCTACTCATCTAGTTAATTCTTACTAAGTTTTTCACTTTCCAGGGCAGCCTTCCTGACGTCTCATACTAGGTATTCCTTCGCCCACTCCCATTCTGATAAGTGCTCATCACCTTGAGGTCTTTCCTTCATCACACATCACATTTTGTGATGATATGCTTACTGGTGGGATGAGTTGAAGAATGCCTCTCTCCCTTATTGGGTTGCAAATTCGGTCGTCACTTTCTCTCTTTTGCTTACCTTATAACCTCAGGGTCTAGTGCCTGGTATATCACAGGCACTTGATAAATACATGTTGAATGAATGAATGAACAAATGAATGAATGGTCAAGACTAAAATCTGGGTCCACTGACACCTGCTTTGAACTCTTTCCTTCAAACTGTGCCGCAGACAACAAAGTACTGGCCCAGTAGATTCCCCAGGGAAGGAAGGAGAAAGAAACCCCAGCCTAAAATGTCAGATTCCTCCCCTCCTGTCAGGACACTCCTAGCAGAAGGTATGCAACCTTCGCACACAGTGACCGAGTGGCTCACCCTGGCCTGCCACTACGGCGGCCGTGTTTGCAGAGAAAGCGCAGAGCTCCCAGCTCCTGGTTGGGAACCATGGTGAGGAGTCCAAACAGAGCTGGGCAGCCTCAAGCTGGAGCCTAGGAAACAGCCTGGAGGCCTTGGGGCTCTGACCGGCCACCCCTGAGCTGCTAGTGGTAAGTCTGCCTTCTTTCTTAGGATTTGGGGTTAGCTCTCGGTCTCATTCGTCTGGGCCCCCTGCCCCCTGGCAGCCTGGCAGCTGGCCTTTTGAACTTAAATGAGAATCTATTTTCTTTCTTCCTTTGACTGGAGGAAATCCAAATTTCTGCACTCCTGGCTCATTGCCCATTCCCACCCCACATTCTCCACCTCCCTGTGGTTTCTCTCTGGTTAACTGGACCCTGGTCTACAAAGAGTCTGATGAGCTGCTCCCTGAGGCTCCGCCAAGCGTGTATCCATCAGACCTGCTCCAATGCCACTTAGTCGCAGCTCACAGTCTCTCCTGTGCATCCCTTTCCTCTCTTTGAAATACTTTCTGCTGAGGCCATGCATGACGTACCTAAAAGTAATCCAAGTAAATATTTAAGCCAAAACTTTTCATCATTGGCAAAAATGATTTGCTGAAAAGCTGGATTATTAGAAACAAATCTCTTGATACACATGTATACAGGAGGAAAAATACAACAGACAAACAAAGAACAGTGGATCAAGAGGAAAATGAAGCAGGAGCCACCTCTCACACATGGAGGAACACCTTCGGCTCTGTCCTGGGCCTTGTCCTGGAAAGCCCACTAGTCTGAAAAGATGACAAAGCCCTGGTGACATAATTCATTGAGTTTATTCCATTAACTCTGAAGAGCGCTTGAAATCATTAGGAGCAGAATGGCTGCTGTTCCAGTTCCAGCGGCACAGCCCACTGAACCAAGGCTAGAAATGGTGTAGTCAGAGGGGAGCGGGTCTGACTCAAGGGCATGGCACGTGGTCTATATATTTTGTCTTAACTGCGTGGCAAAACCCTCAGGTGGCTAAGTACAGATGAAATCCTCCTTCCCTCGTAGATTAAATTCATTCATGCAGGATTTTATTGACAAAAAAAAAATGGTTACGGTGTTTTATACATTATACAGACATTTAGGGCAATGTCTATTAAAATGCAGGCTAGCTTCTTTTATTATAGCAAGAAGTAATTGTTACCAATCCAGGAAAAGTTATGCATTACATAATTCTAGAACTTGTTCATGGTCTGAAGAACATTGTAAGCTCATTCCTGAGGGAGTTAACTTCCTGAAAGATGGCCTCTCTCTAGAATGGTGAAGTCTGAAGTTTAGCTGTGGTTGCGACTTTAATCTGATTTACTGTTTATATGAGTCATTAGTATGAGGAGCGAGTCTGGTTTCTGTGAAAATCAATTTTCTACAGCCTTGGGTCCTTTCTATTTTCTCCCATTTTTTTTAATTACTAAAGTAATACATGATTATAAAATAGCCAAGAAGAACATATGTATACAGGGTAAGAAGTGAAATTTACTTTTTAATCCCTACCCCCAAGTGAAATCCATTCCCTTCCCTTTCTAGAAATAACCACCATTAACTGATATCCTGCAGATAACTTTTTCTAAAAATGTACAGGAATATACACATAGATTATACATAAAAATAAATGCACATAACAGCATTGGATTATTTTAAACTTGTAAATAGAATCACACTATATATTTTGGTCTGCAGCTAGCTTTTTTTTCTTAGAAATATGTCGTGGAGAGCTTTCTATGCTGGCATATAGATACACCTAACTATTGCAGTATTACATTCTGCAATTACTATAGTGGTTTTTTTTCATTTTTTCCCTATTGCTGGAGTTTAGATTTCTGCACTATTCTAAACATGTGTCAGCTGTACACACACATACTCACCGATGTGTGTGTATGTTGTGTGTGTGTGTGTATTACACACATATGCATGTATACATAAATGCATTTCTGGGGTATTTCTGTAGGATATAGTATTTCTGAATGGTGACTTTCCAAAGAGGGATTAATTGAGATAAACAATATGTGCAATTTAAACTTTGATGCCATCAAAGACGGTATCACCTTGCCCTCAGAAAGTGCTATGTTAGCTCACACTGAGTAATGGTGCCCTTTTCACCACACCTTCATCACCACTGGAGCCATCATTTCATTTTTGCCAGCCTTGTAGATAGAAAATTACATGCCATGGTGGTTTCATTTGCATTTCCCTGGTTGGGAGTGAGGTGGACCTAACCTTATCTTTAGGCGTTTTGCATAATGAACCTTCAGTCTAGGCCAAGTACCTAAGTGAGAACTATACCAAACCCTCAAAACAGAAGAAAATGAGGTAACTTAAGCTCAGAACTGCATACACAATAAAAGGAGCCCCAGGTTGACTTCTTTAATGAGGGAATGCTAATTATGTTAAAAAAATCAAGATAAAAATATGGAAAGAGTTCTATTTAGCTTGGCATATACTGTGTAGAAATCAAATTGGTGGCATCAGGCTGCACAAGCTTCAAGTGCATGTGCAGATGTGTCCTGTGGGATCTTGGGCAAGTTACAGCCTCTGTGTATCTCAACATTCTCATCTGTGCAATGGGAACCGTGATGTTACCCTCCTCATAGAACTTTGTAATGAGATCCTGCACATCTAGCCTTTGGCACAGTGCCTGGGAAATATATGTTGGGCTCTATAAATGTGAGCCAAAATAATATGAATGATGATAGTTATTATTGTTATTCTAAGCTAAAGAGAGACAGTCCCATTTCCCCAGGGGAAGACAGAGTCCATGAGTAGTGACCAAGTGGCATTTGAGCAGGTCAGATGGATTCATGCCTGGGAGAGATGGGGGTGGGAAGCCCATTGACCCTTTGTAGATCAGGATCCAGCTAATCAGAGAGAAATGATGAATTATTTCCCAATGGCAGACTAATTGGCTATCAGAACAGGCAGGGATCTTAGAGGCTATGGACTACAAAAGTCTCATTGTATGGATTAGAAACAGACCTAAAGAGAAATGAACTTACCTAAGATGACACAGCTGCCCAAGCAACAGGGTCGAACCTGGGACCTGCACTTCCGGCTGCAAGCCCATGTTGCCTTCATGTTCACGTTTCTTGTATTATTCTCTACCTTTTTGTTGAACAGAGAAAAATATAATGAGGAATGGGTCTGCAGAAACAGCTCTTTATTTCTTGTTTCTGATTTTCGATGATAACAAAAAATAACCAAATTAAGAATGCTTGCACATTAATAAGGAAACGTTACCTCAAAGGAAAAATGGAAAAAAATGAAGAGCAGGTAATATACAGAAAAGGAAGTACAAATAGCCAATGCACATGTGAAAAGATGCTCAACTTAGCTAGTCATAGGGGAAATAAAACTTAAAACAGCATTCATTTATTCAGTCAAAAAGAAATTTTTATGGGAGAAAATATTTGCAAACCACATATCTGATAAACGGTTAATCCCCTATATGTATAAGGAGCTCATACAATTCAACAACAACAACAAAAAAACCCAAAAAACCCAAAAACCTGATTAAACAAACAAACAAAAAAAGTAGGCAAAGGACCTGAACAGACTTTCCTAAAAAGAAGACATACAAATGCCCATGGGCAGCGGGTATCACAAATCATCAGGAAAATCAAATACAATGGCCATTATCAAAAGGACTAAAGATAACTCCTGTAAACTATTGCACAAACTACTATAAATTTGTACAACCATTATGGAAAGAAGTACAGTTTTTTTCTTTCAATAAATTAAAAATAGAACTACAAAAAAAAAGCAATTTTTTTACATTCAGTATTATTTATATTAATTTCAGGTGTACAGCATAGTGGTTAGACATTTATATGATTTAAGAAGTGATCCCCCTGACTAGTCTAGTACCCACCTGGCACTAGACATAGTTATTACCATATTATTGACTGTATTTCCTATGTTGTACTTTACATCCCCATGACTATTTTGTGACTTCCAATTTGTACTTTTTAACCCCTTCCCCTTTTTTACCCACACCCAACTCCCCTCCCATCTGGCAACCATCAGTTTGTTCCTGTTTCGTTTATTTTGTTGTTTAGATTCCACTTATAAGTGAAATCATATGACAGTTGTCTTTTTTGTCTGACTTATTACACTCAGAATGATACCCTCTAAGTCCATCCATGTTGTTGCAGATGGAAAGATTTCATATTTTTCTTATGGCTGAGTAATATTCCATTGTATATATGTACCATCTCTTTTTTATCCATCCATTGAGGGACACCCAGGTTGCCTTCATATCTTTGCTATTGTAAATAATGCTGCAATGAACACATGGATGCATTCATCCTCTTGAAGTAGCTCTTTGGGTTTCTTCAGATAAATACCCAGAAGTGAGATTACTTGGTCCTCTGTCTCTTGTTATATAGCCTTTGTTTTAAAGTCTATTTTGTTTGACGTAAATATTGCTACCCCATCTTTTGTTTGTTTGGTTTCCATTTCCCTGAAATATCTTTTTTCCAATCCTTTTGGTCTGTCTGTGTCTTTCAAACTGAAGTGAGTCTCTTATAGGCAGCACATGTAAGGGTCTTGTTTTCTTATCCATTTAGCCACCCTAGCTTTTGATTGGAGCACTTAATCCATTTACATTTAAAGTAATTGTTGATAAATATGTCATTATTGCCATTGTATTTTTCATATATTTTTTTTTTCATCTTTTATTCCTTGTAATACTGGTTTGGTGGTGATGAACTCTTTTAGCTTTTCCTTGACTGGAAAGTTCTATATCTGTCATTCAATTCTAAATGATAGCCTTGCTGGGTAGAGTAATCTTAGTTGTATATCCTTGCTTTTCATTTCTTTTAATATTTCCTGCCAATCCCTCTGGCCTGCAAAGGTTCTGTTGAGAAATCAGCTGATAGTCTTATGGGAGCTCCCTTGTATGTAACTAACTGCTTTTCTCTTGCTGTTTTTAGGAGTCTCTCTTTGTCTTTAACCTTTGGCATTTTAATTATGATGTGTCTTAGTGTGGGCCTGTTTGGGTTCATCTTGTTTGGGACACTCTGCACTTCCTGGGCTTTTATATCTTATTTCCTTCACTAGGTTAGGGAAGTTTTTGTCATTTTTTATTCAAATAGGTTCTCAATTTCTTGCTCTCTTCTCCTTTTGGTACCCCTGTGATGCAGATGTTGGTATGCTTGATATTGTCCCAGAGGCCCCTTAAAGTGTCCTCATTTTTTTGGACTCTTATTTTTTTGCTGTTCTGATTGGTTTTCTTCTGCTACCTTACTTGTAAATCACTGATGTGATCCTCTGCTTCATCTAATCTGTTGATTCCCTCTAATGTATTCTTTATTTCAGTTAATTGTATTTTCTACTTTCGACTGGTTCTTTTTTTATGTTTTCTAGCTCTATTTTTATGTTTTCTATCTCTGTTGAAGTTCTCCCTGAGATCATTGAGCATCATTAGAACCAGTTTTTTTGAACTCTGCATCTGGTAGTTTGCTTGTCTCTGTTTTGTTTAGTTCTTTTTCTGGAGCTTTGTTCTGTTCTTTTATTTTGGAAATGTTTCTTTATCTCCCCATTGTGGCTGCCTCCCTGTGTTTGTTTCTATATATTAGGTAGAGCTGCTATGCCTCCAGTTTTAGTAGAGTGGCGTTATTTAGTAGGTGCCCTGTGAGGCCCAGTGGCACAGTCTCCCTGGTCACCAGAGCCCGGTGCTCCAACTGTGTCCCTTGTGTGGGTTGTGTGTGCCCTCCTGTTGTAGTTGAGCCTTGTTAGCTATTTGCACATCAATGGGAGGGACTGACCCTCAGGATGATTGGTTGCGAGGACTGGCTGTGACTATAGTGGAGGAGTTGTGAAGGGGCCGACCCTGCAGAGCAGGATTCACTTTAGAAGGTCTCTGGAGCCTTCCCAGTCTGCCCTTTGAGTGTATCTTTCTTGGAGGCATCAAGGTAATGCTCCAGCTCATTATGAAGCTGGCCACCGGGTGTTTCAGCCCCAGGGCCACCTGGCAGGGGACCCACTGCAGGAAAAGTTCAGCCACAGTCTGTGCCCTGTCTGGGGACACCTGGAATGAACAACTAAGCAATCCTCAGATGGCCGCCACCTGCACTGTGCTTGGAGGTGTTTCAAGAAGCCAAGCCTCAAACCAAGGCTGGCTGTGGCTAGTGCCAGGGTTAGGGCTGCTCAGTCAGAGATAGGGGACATGCTGAAGCTAGATACTACTTGTTTGGGTTTTCTGAACCTTTGAGAGTTTTAGGAAAGTCTGCAGCATGAGCCAAGGCAGGCCATTTGTATGGAAAAGTCACTGGAAGTGGCTTGGGTGTGCCTGAAAGTTGGTGGGGCAGGATCTCAGGGAATCACCAGGGTGGGGCAAATGAAAGGTGTTAGCCAGGGTGATGGAGACTCAAAAATGGCAGCCACCTGCAACTACACACCAGGAAGGAGGAAGGCTCAACAAAGAAATAATGGCTTCCGCCAGCCCCTCTGTCTGGGAGAATGCTATCTCTTCAGCTCTCGCCATGAAACCAGACAACTCAGCTCCTCCCTGTAAATCCCTGCCCCCTTTCCAGCTGCTACCCCAGTGCTGGAGCTCAGATCTAGTGAGTCTGTTCAGCGATTAAGTTCATGTGCAGGCCCTTTAATAGGGTCACCTGGTACTGTAGTCACCACCCTCCATCTCACCCAGCCCCAATCTCCACTGGTTTTCACAACCAGAAGTTATGGAGACTTCTTTCCCTGGCACTGAAACCTGGGCTGGGGAGCCTGGTACGGGGCTGGGAATCCTCACTTCTCTGGAGGAGCCTTCACAACCAAGGTATCCCTCCCAGTTTTTAATGGTCACACGCAGGTGTGGGACCTGCCCATTCTTTGTTCCCTCCTACCAGGCTCCATGTGGCTTATTCCATATGTCCTTAGTTGTAGGGATTTGGTTCAGCTGGACTTCAGGTGATTCTCAATGATGGTTCGGTAGTTTAGTTGTAATTTTGATGTGGTTGTGAGAAGATGCAAGCACATCATTTAACTACTCTGCCATCTTGACTGAAAACCCTCCTCCAAAAAAGAATTTTTGAGTGTCTACTATGGTCCAGGAATGGTTCATTTTTCATCTACTAGACTGACAAGAATTTAAAAGCATAATGACACCAAATGTTGGTGAGAATATAGGGAATTGGTACTCATACATTATGTGGGCGTGGGGGAATTAGTACCCACATTTGGAAAGCAATTTGAATAGCTCTGGGCAGAATAATATCTCCTTTCCAAAGCTGTCCTTGTCCTAATACCCAGAACCTGTGAATATGTTAGGTAATATGGCAAGGAGGAATTAAATTTCAGATGAATAAGATTGCTGATCTTAGCTGATCTTAATATAGGGAGTTATCCTGGATTATCCAGGTGGAACCACTGTAATCTCAAGGTCCTTAAAAGTTGAAGAGGAAGGCAAAAGAATCAGTCAGAAGAGGAGAAATAATGACATAAGCAAGGTCAGTGATGTGAGGACTCACCTTGCCATTGCTAGCTTTGGAGATGGAGGAAGGCGACCACAAGTCAAGGAGTGGAAAAGGCAAAGAAACAGATTTTTCCCTAGAGCTCCTAGAAAGGAATGCAGTCCTAGCAACCTCTGATTTTCCCTCTGTGAAATCCATGTCAGACTTAAAACTTAGAATCACGTAGGAGAGAGCCAATGGAAAAGGAATAGTCACAAGACACATGGTGTCCCAGGATAGCAGTTTTCTCAGACTCCTCCCTCATCTTTAACTTTTTTTTTTTTAGATATATTTTGCACACCATACGGTGCACCCATTTAAAATAGAATATCCAGTGTTTCTAGTAAGTTCACAAAAGTTGTACAACCATCACCACAATAAAGATTAAAGTATTTTCATCACACCAAAATATACCTTATACCCATTTGCAGTCACTTTCCATTTCCCCCAATTCCCCAGCCCTGGAAACCTGGCTAACCTACTTTCTGTGTCTAAAGCTTTGCCTATTCTGCCCACTTCCTATAAATGGGATTATGCAATGTATGCTCTTCCATGTCTGGTTTCTTTGATTTGGCATAATGTTTTCAAGGTTCATTTATGTCATTGCATGTTTCAGTACTTTTAATTGTTGAATAACATTCCATTGTATGGATATACCATGTTTTTTAATCAGTTTATCAATTGATGGATATTTATATTGTTTCCACTTTTCATTATTATGAATAATGCTACAATGAACATTCATGTACAAGCTTTTGTGAGGCCATATGTTTTCATTTCTCTTGGATGTACACCTAGGAATGGAATTGCTTGATCATGCGATAACTCCGTTCAAATTAATCCGTTCAGAAACTGTTTTCCAAATTGTTTCTAACGTGCCAACCAAATTTATTCTCCTACCAGCAGTGTATGAGGGTTTCAGTTTTACCATAGAGTTCTTTAGTTTTCATACTTTTTGTAATGCCTGATTTGCATGGAAATAGCTATGTTATAAAATCAAATAGATGCATTTATGCCTTAGAATCTGTGGCAACATATTTACTTATGTCCCTTATCAGTCAGTATTGGTACTGTTATTGCTGCTGCTATTGCTGCTAATGATGACAGCTGGCATTTGTTGATGGCTCACAAAGTGTCAGACACTGTTCAAGTGTTTTACATAAATTAACATACATTTAATCCCTGAGATGGGTAGCCCAGCTGAGAAATAATGATAGCATGTACTGGAAGAGCAGTAGTGGAAACGGTGAAAAATGACTAGATTAGTATATCATTTACTTATTTCTTTACGTATTCCACAAGTGTTTATTGAACGTTCACCCTTTTCTAGGCACCCTGTGCTATACTAAGTTTACTGCTGTGAGCAAAAGAGATTTCGTTTCTGTCCTCAAGGAACCTATAATTTATTGATTTGAGAGAGACTTAAGTAATCAAATCAAGACACCCTTTTGATTAATTTGATACAGAAAGTGATGTGGGGGAATGTTTCAAGCCTTGGTAGCTGGAGGACAGCTGTGTCATTTCCTGAGATAAGGAACATGGAGGCATGGAGAGGTGGAAGGGGTAGATAGAAAAAGTTGAGGACATCTTTTGAACATGTTGCTCCATAGGGATTGGTAAGACATATAATAAACACTTGGTTATATGGATCTGCAGTTCAGAAAAGAGATCTGAACTAGACATATGAACTTGGGAGTCACATAGACTATAATTGAAATGGGCACAGGTGCCTGGGGGAAGAGTGAAAAGGTGATGTGAGACCTTCTAGGACTGGACCTTGAGCAATATTGACATTTAAAGGCAAGATAAAGAGAGATGAGACAGCAAACAAGCAGCCATGTAAGTAAGAAGAATAAAAAACGTTTGTAAAGTTCTCAAAGCCAGAAGAAAAGTATATTTCAAGGAAGGGAGCTGTCAACAGTTCTCAATGTCACTCAGAGGTCATAGAAGGTGAAGGCGCTTTGGATTGAGAGCCTTGGTAGTCACTAGTGACCTTCCAGAAAGCTTCGTGGTGCAGTGGTGTGGAGGGAGCGCACCAGGCCTCACAAAAGCCAGTACAAAATGCTGAAATGGAGGCAGAAAGGCCACAACTCTTTTAAGAAGGTTGGTAGAGAAGAATCTAGAGTGGGGCAGCAACAAGCAAGGAAAGCACATGTTTTCCATGTTTGGTTTTGTCTTTGACAGAAGAAGCTAAAGCGTATCTAAATGCTGTTGGTGTGAATTCATTCAAACACAAGAGCAATGACTTATGCTCTATATTCAGCTGTACATTGATAATTTTGCCTATACCTGTGGTGCATAGATTTGATCAAGTGTTGAAAGTCTTACTAAGTATAGGGTAAACAGAAAAGCATAAACTGTATTCTGGACCTGTCATTCATAGATTGAGTTACTTAATCACATTAAGGTTCAGTTTCCTCATCTTTTCAGGATTGTTGTAACAATGAGAAATAACGTATGAAAAGCCGTCATCATCCCAATAAATGGTAGCACTTATTTCACTCCACACAGCTGTGTGATTTGTATTAGTCAAATCCTTCTTTCTTGTTTTCACTCCTGGCAGGGATGTCATGTCCATTAATTTAAGCTTCAAATAGCTACCTAGGTTTCCTGTCCCTAAGCCTAATTCTCAAACGATGCTGCGTTCTTCCATCATCAGCGTGTATTCACTCTTTCAACACAGGTTTACCATCTCTATCACATTACTCAGCTATAGTTTTAATCACCTACTGTTTTCATCACTGTTATTATCATTCCATAAAAAGGAGCTCCCCAGCATCAGCCTGACTGCCACTCACAGCCTTGAGCTTAACGCTGCTTGACTTAACCTATTTCTACATCTCACTCCATTCTGCTCTTCCACAAATCAAATTTTCCCATCCTCTCGTCACTTTTTGGACTTGGTTTGTGGCATTTTCTTCCCGGTGTTGACCTCGATTCCTATTGGAATGCTTCTTATGACTTTTGGCAATCTTAGGATATGCCATTTCCAGTTGAATCCAACCCTTAGGGTGCCCCTACCTCAGGAATTACTCTCACCTGGTTACCCCAGCCCTGTCAGGGAACACTGGGACCAGCATGAAAATAAAAGAAAATCAGGAAGATAATTGACAAAATGAGTAATATACTCTGATACAGAACTCCCTAGAATGTACTGTTTGTTTCACAATTCCAACTGTCTTCTTCACACCCCTCGAGAGGATCGCATTGAATTCAGGAGGTTTGTGTATTAACGTGCCATTACCAGGCTCCCTTTCTTGAAAGTCCTGTCACTCTCAGCATGCTACTTACCCTTCTGGTCCTCTACAGTCAAAATTATAGTATTTTCTTTATTCTTGCAATTCTTACGCCATCACACGCCCTCTACTGTCATCCATGTAGTCATCCATTCACACTTGCTCTAACTTTTTAATGCTTTTTGAATGTATGTTTTCCTTCCCCATTCCTCTGACATTTTAACCTGTATCCTTGCCCCTCTAGTTCCTTTGTCAGAGCACATAGTGATTATTCTTCTTGGAAATGCATTTTGACTATTTCCCTACCCAGCTGAAAATCTCTGTGACCCCACGTTACTTGCAAAATAGAGTCCACAGCCCCATTCCCACCCCTCCCGTTCACCTTTTTGATTTTTTTGTACTTCCTTTAAGATCTTATTCCAAATGGTGTGTTCTACCCACTTTTCCCCAAAGTCACCCTGGGGATGTTCTTGCTTTCTTTCCCTTGCTCATGTAGTTTCCCCAACCTATAATCGTTTTTCTCTGCTCTTCCTCAAGCTCTCAAGTTGAACATCCTCCAGAAAATTGGCACCCTAGCTGTTAATGATCTCTACTCCTATGAGCTAAGAGCACTTAGTAGCTTAATCCTGAACTGGACAGTGGGCATGTAATGCTTATTATGTTTGGCCGTCTTTGGTTTCTTAGAATTTTATATCTGATAAGCCTCTTAAAGTTGACATTATCTTTGGCCCTGTTGCTAGAGGTAAAGTGTCTATCATAAGGGCAAGGGGATTTCTGCTCCATTCTGTGCAGTCCAGCCTCCACCAGGAATGTCACACCAAAGATGGATAGTAGCCAAATGGCACAGATTTAGAGGGAGAGTGCCAGAAAGAAAAAAAAAAGAATCTGAGAATGTGACTATTCAGAGTGAGTAGATTGGACTATTGTCTCCAAATACTTATAGAAAGGTACTTAAGTTTAGTCCGTTTGGCCCAGAGAGTAAAGAGAGAGTTCACTGGGTTGCTATAAAAATATTAGCAATCAGTACAGCACAAGCAAGGACCAATCAGAAGGGATATTGGCTGTGGGGTTGGAAGAGAGCCCTGGAGGACTTTCTTGCTGTACTAGCCATTAAGCCCTTGGTTTCTGGATCATGGGAAAGTTAGAGGTTCATCAGGAAGTTGCTGGGATATTGGGGTAGCAGGGGAGACTCTGGAGGAGGTAAATTGGTCAATGTTTATCTGTCAGTGGTACAGAAGAGCTTTAACTGTACAATTGACACAGCCTTTCTAGACCTACCAATTGAACATCAGGCTTGGCCATTTAGCAGACTGGTTTTCTGCAAGTTGGCAGAGAAGGAATCTACCACTAGAAGAATTGGCCATTCTGAGTATTGGCTTTCTGAGGATTGGCCAGCTTTCACGAATAATACCAACATGAGGAAGTTGTAGGGAAATAGATTTTCAATATAATCGTCATATGATCACGAGCTGTCTCTTGAGGTAGTGAGCATACTGTCTCTGGAGGTGTGTCAACCTCTGATAGGCCATCATTTCCTGACAAACAATAATAAAAATAAATAAAAAAGACCTCTGGTCCCTTCCAACTTTAAAAGTCGGTAATCTTACTCCAGTGTAAATTCTTTATTTTATAGACGCGGAAACTCAAAGGGAGGAAACATGAGTGAGACCTGCTTTGTTATTGCTGTTTTACTTCCACATCGTTGATTTGTTTCTCTGTCTATTTACTGTCACCCGCACGTGTAGTTTGCTTTTTCTACCCCCTGAAATGACTAGAAGCAGACTGTGCACACAACAGGGGTTTGAGAAACATGTGATGTGTGAATGGATAAGTTGCTCAGCCCTACCTACCTCTCAAACTCAGGATCCCAGAGAGAAAGCTTAATTCATCCTCTACATCATCTGCTTCAGACTATTGGAACTTACCACTGCTGCTTCCTCCCCTGACCAAATGCTAATGGAGTTGCTAATGAGGCCCTCTGGCCATCAGAAAGAAAGAGAAAGAAAATCAAATAGTCTAATTAATCCACAAATTATAGTCACTGAAAAAAAGAGGTCATATTTCCTATAGAAAGCCAGACAGGGACTAATGGGCAGTAAAGCATTGCTCTTGGCTCCTCTGGGTGTGTAGTTTGGAGGTTACCTGTTGTTTTTTCAGGGATTATGAGGCACCACTTGGCTTCCATTTGGGTGGAGCTCACCAGAACTTCATTCCAAGTCTGAGCTGTCTGTTTGCTTATTAAATGGGAAAAGGCGGGCAGAGAGTAACCTCTTTGTATAAGGTGAGCCTAATATTAATAGCAAACATTTATTGAGTACTCCTTATATGCCAGGAACTATACTAAGCGTTTTCCTTGGATGATATCATTGAACCCTGTACAATGACTTTCCTACTGTATACACAGGGTAACTGAGACTTGGGTAGGATAGTAACTTACTCAAAGCCACACAATAAGTGGCTAAGTCTGTGGTCCCAGGTTTAGTTGGTACTGAGTCCCCTGGTTGTAGTCAGAGCCCAGGCTTAACTCTTCCCACCTACACCATGTGCTCTCGGGCAGCTGCATCTTCAGTCAGTGAACCCTGAGAATGTGACGCATCGACTGCCTTGAGCACCTCGGGATTGGAGCTGACACTACACAAAATGGGATTTTAATGGGTTGGTTTAAGGACGCTTGGGGGGTGTGGGTGGGGAGGTGATATGCCAGAACCATTTCGTGGGCCCGAGCAGGAAGGGAAGGGGGTTACTCAGTGACCCGTGTTCTGCTGGCTTAGAGCAGACCCTCTCTCGGGCTTCCCAACAGGGCACACAGGATCTTTGCTATCGTGGGAAATGTAGGTCTTTATCCAGTGAGAGTCGGTAACTACCAATACGCCAAGTAGAAAGCAAATTTTAAAATGTGAAATTGCAAGGTGTGCTAAGGTGGAAACCGAAGGAATGAGGCAAGAGGTTAGGAATAATTAGGCATAACGAGGGAGACCTTGCTGCTTATGGGTTAACAGGTTCAAGTTGGCTTTTCCGGAAAGCCCAGTGTGCATCCTGTGTGAGTATGTGATTGTTACATAGGGCACTGTGCAAGTCACTGCGAGTCTCCAAGAATTGATGGTGGCATTCCTGGCCACGTCAGTCCCACTCAGACCTGGAACCAGTAAGAACCCCTCTGGAAGCATCTCTTCTGCTCGGAATCTAGACTGGAATTAGTCATACCTGGTGACCAATAGGCCAGGGGTCCACAGAACAATGAAAAGAACAGGAGGCACACATACTTTAGTCATACACTGTCCTAGCCCTGTGTTTAACAATCCCTAAGGTGCATGTGAATCACCCGGGGGCCCAGTGAAAATTCAGATTCTGATTCAGCAGGTCTGGATTGGACCCTGAGACTGCATTTCTAACAGGTTTCCAGGTAGTACCAATAATGCTGGTCTCTGAACCACGCTCTAGACCTTTTACATACTTATCTCATTTGACGCTAATATGTGCATGAATTGCCACAATTGACAAATGAAAGCACTCAGGCTGAGTAGTGGATGATTGTTAGCTCAGTAACAGAGCTAATGAGCTCAGGCCAGGTCTGATAACCCCCAAATCCACCCTTCTTCTGTTATGCACCACTAGAGTCCACATGCACGTTCAAGCTGCAGCTCCCTCAAAGCTCAATGTGGTGGCCTACAAATAAGCCCCCTGCCCCTGGGGCAATAGAGGTCCAAGCTTCCCTGCCCTCAAGGAACTGGTTTGCTCAGCCCATTATCATCCAAGTCCCTAGGACTGGTGCATTCTGGGACTGGAGTTCTAAGCCCACCCTAACCCTTGTGTCCAGCTCCTGACCCGGGGCAGAGCCCCCTTTCTGTTGTTCCAACCACAGGCTCAGGAAAACTCTTCTATTTCTGCTGGACTAGCCACTTAAGAACATGCACTCACCTAGCCCCTTGGATTGGACTACATGGATTTGAACACTACCTGGAGTGTTCTAGAGTACCCAGCCCTCCTCTCGGATTCATGGTTTGCCCTTACCAGTCCCACCCTCGAGAGGCCATCCATTTTCTCTCCATCTTTTCAATCGTCCTGGCCTTTACCCCATGCTGCTCTTGGTTTTCTTTCCTGGCCTGGCTATGACCTCTTAACATGCCTTATGGCAAGGTGACACAGTTCCTGAAACTGGTCTTTGGCTTCCTGGGGCTAACATCCTAGTTGGAGTGACAGATGCAAATAGCCAGTCACTTGTCTCCCCACCTTTGCCTTTCCCTACCCCAGTCCCCATCTTTAAATACTCAGTTTAAAAGATCCACTGCAGGGCCGGCCGAGTGGCTCAGTTGGTTAAGAGCTCGCTTAAGAGTTTGAGCTCTGAGCAACAGGGTCCCCGGTTTGATTCACGGCCCGAGCTGAGCTGCCGCTGAGCTGCCAACAGGTGGCAGGATGGCTCAGCTAAAAAAAAATAATAAATTAAAAAAAATAAATAAATAAAAGATCCACTGCAAACACCATCTTTCCCATAAAGTGTTTCCTGATCACCTCAGCTGACATTGGCCTCTCCTTCCTCGACACCCCTCCCTACCCAGCGACATCTTTTTTGCTTATGCCTCATAGCCTTTGACAGTTTTAGCCTCGCCTTGTGGTCATCCTTGGCCATGGCTTCCCTTGTCTCTTTGGCTCCTTGGAAGAAGTTCCAGTGTATCTCCAGCAATGTGCTTAAAAGATGGCTATTAAATGAATGAAATTATTTCAAGTCAGACTAATAAACAGCATAATAAAGGAATGAAGACCTAAGAGGTGGAGGGACAGTTGAGTAATTGAAGAAAAAGAAGGCTGGGAAAGGTCGGTGGGGAGACCCCCTGGAGGTCTCATGGAGGAAATAAGGTTTGTGTGCCTCTTGAAGGGTGAGTAGAATTTCCATAGTGTGATTATTAATAGTTCTAATAATAACTGAAAGTTAGAGAATACTGGCTAAGCTATGGCTCATTCCATCCTCATCATAGCCCTGTAAAATCAGTTGGTCCCATTTTACAGATCAAGAAACACATAGAACAGCACAGAGAAGCTGGTTCACTTTTCCCAGAACAGACAGATAATAAATAAGGAAGCCAGAATTTGAATCCATCACTGGGACTCCATAGCCCATGTTTGAAAATCTAAGGCTATGGGTACGGATGGGGGTGATTCAGGCAGAGGTAATGGCATGGCAGGAGCAAAAGCAGGATGAGAGGGGGAAGCATCAATTACTCCCACAAGACAGGGGCAGCGCAGGCCCACGGTGGGGCCATTGCAGTGTCAGACCAGGCTGGGAAGGTGGTCTGGGGACAGACCGGGGTCATGTTTTCCCTCCACGAGAATGAAGAGTACAAGGCATGGAGGAGAAACACCGAGTCAATCTTGCACTGAGAAGCGTTATTTATGTGCTGTCTCTGGCCCGGACCCCAGGGCCGCTGTTGCGAGGGCAGCGAGGATCGCAGCCAGAGCCCCTGGATGGCTCTGTGGGCCATGGTGCTCACTGCAAAGTCACACTTTGGAGAATATAGCTGCTGGTGATGCCCAGAGTGGCCCAAATAAAAGTCAAATACCACATTCAGTCCTCCAGGGGTGTTTTTGCTATTAAATTAAGTCTGGAAAATAAATAATTGTCTTTGGATATGATTTGAGAGATTTTGGGTAGTTGAACACTCAGTCAGGGGAAAAAAAAAAAAAAAGGCAGCTAACTATTTCTTGAAAGATTCTTTGACTAGCTCCCCCTGCCAGAGGACAGCAGATCACAGTGAAGGCTTGCTGTCTGTGAAGAGCTGCTTTTTCCCCCTCCTTGACACAATTATCCCAGAAAAATAGAGGGGGGGAGGGGAGGCTCCATCATATGTTCCAATTTTTATTGCTACATTCCTTGGGTGGCTCCATATGTTTACCTTTAGCTGACTTTAGACTTGGTGTTCTCTGTGGCTGCTGGCGTCGGCCACAGAATTCTTTCATGTCTATTACTTTATTAAGGAATGTAAAAGCCACATACAGACCGACCAGGGGACACAACAGTACAAGACACAAATAACCCTGAATGTGCTTGCAAAGAGCCTTAAGGAGGCTTCACGCCTAAACCTCCCAGCTGAGCTGTAAGGCTTTCAAGAACCAAAAGGGGGCACTCTTAGCACTTGCTCCCAAGCCCCATCAGTAATCCCATTCTTATGAATAAATAGTGCAGAAACAGCGCACAGCTTTAAGATCAGTTCTGATGGCAGCGGAATGGGTGAAAGAAACCACTCTATCACTAGCGATTCATTTTTGTGTTTTTTCTTTTCTTTTTTTCTGTCTTTGACTTTCGTTAACTAAAAATGGAATCTCCAAGTCATAGGGACGTTGTTAAGATTAAATAGGATAAATGCACAAAAAAATTGCTTTGCATAAAGCCTTGGCACAACTATTATAAAAGCTCAGAAAAAGCAGCTATTATTTAAGCCTATACCCTAAGATTTTTCTACCTCTTAATAGGGGCACAGCACCTAGGTCCAGACTGGCTCATAGCACAAGGCTACAATTGTGGAATGTCTCTATTGGGCAGCATTAGAGGAATGGGGTGGGGGTGGGTGGAGCGGGTGGAATAACCATTATTTACCCAACGCATACTGTGTGCCCAACACTTTGCATGCATTACCTCGTTATCACAACGTTATAGATTAGGAAATTGAGGCTCGGGGAGTCTAAGTATATTGCCCTGACAAGCAGCAGAGGCAGGATTTGAACCCAGGTCTGCCTGATTGATTTTAAGCCTGGGCTTTTTCCATTAGACAAGGGAGCACAGCTCAGGACCCACTTTCCATAATACCTTGTTTTCTCACATAGTCTCCGACTCCCACAAACACTTTCCGAAAGCTTGAATCCAGCACTGAGAACTTCGAATCACCTATAGGTACAATTCCAATCTCACTCAAGGACACAAACTAAACTTCTTAAATGTTTCAGCAAAGCATGTTTGTGGAGAGAAGGGAAGAACTGAGGAACTAGGTAAGGGGGCTAATTCCTGTGCCACCCGCCTCCAAAGATATTGATCTGTGCCAAGAGGATCCATGTTCACTACTTTCAGTGACTCTTCCCAGCCTCCTGCACCAATCACCAAGTCTCCAGACTTCACAGAACAAAGCCTGCAATTTGTTTTAACACCAGCTTTCTTCCCTGTTTCCCTCCCCGGATCTTCACTCTATTTGCAGATTTCTGTTTTCGTAGGCGTTTATAGTCTGCGCTCTAACCACTCAGTCTATTGGGAGGTTAAAAGAGTGAGCCCTCCCTCAGAAGCAGTCCTCGCACATCAAGCCTGGGCAGAGCATGGTCTGAGCTAGAAAGGTGGTATAATAGAGTGGGGGCGTGTTTTCACCACCCTCACAGAGGCTAATGGCTGCCCACCTGTTCCTTCCTGGTAGGTGCTCAGTTATTAAGAGTCGAAATGCTTTGACTTAATGGAAAGGAAATAAGGGATTCTTTGCTGAGATGACAAAACATGTTTGTCTTGTGATTTTCCTTGGGAACATGGAGTGGCTTGCAATCCATGGATGTTTGGATTATCAAGAGGATAGCCCCTTAGCCAAACTAAGAAGCCCTCAGCCCCAGTTAGAATTAGATGTTCTCTCAGTGGATATAGGGAACTCTGTCCTGGAAGATTTACTGATGACTATCCCTCAGCCCACTGGGTCCTTCAAGGAGGTCTTCAGACTAAACATCTCTTTTCATCTCTTTGCATCATTGGGAAACTTTTCATAAAACTAGATACTCTTTCCAATGAGAACTGGCTATGTGTATCTAATGTTTACACTGGGCCAGAATTTCCCAAGGTGGTAATAAAGGCTCTGAGAAGTCCTGTAGTAAAGAAACCTATGTCACTTTACTTAATCCAGAGATTCTCATATATATCTGACCACAGAACCCATTTAGTATAACATCTATTAATATCCCATGGAAAGAGTTTAGGTATAAACATATAAACTCTTGAAACTGCTTAGAAGGGATAACCTCAACTTATTGATGGATTTGGATAGACTATTTAAAGCAGAACTATTGGTCACATATTTGGGACAAAATCTGCCTTAGTGGTGTGTCTGGATTATTTTTAGATCTGTGTAAGTATGTGTGCATGTGTTTATATATACTACATATAAATACGCATTTTTAGCTGCAAGGTTAAAAGACGAGGGAAAAAAAAACGAAGGAAGGAGTTTTCCCTTTTATAAAAAAAGCTATTGGTGTCTTGCAGGAGAAGGGCAAATTTTAATGCATTATTGCCATCTCCTATTGCTGGCAGCTTCTGTTCAGAGCTTTCTGTAATGGACTCCTCCTCTCACTGAATGCCCTGACAACTGGAGATGGCACCCCTTCTCCTCAGCCTCCCAGAGCCCAGCCCCTCCCCGCCCCGCCAATCGGCACCCAAACACTTCTTTCCAAGTCATTGATACCCACTGGCTGTACTCATGGTATCCCTTCAGATGATAAATAATTAGGAAAATAGTGGGGTTTTTCTTTTTCAGCATTGTGATTTAATTTTTATTTGCAAAGCCTGTTTGAACCCTTCTAAAGAAAATTCTTAGAAACCCACTCTAAAAAAGAAATACAATTTAATATATTTTTTAATTGTTGCAGTTATGGCAGTTGTTCTTAAATTATCTTAAATGAAATATAAGGTTGTTTTCTGAAATCGAACTTTACCCGTGGTCTTTTTTTTTTTAATTGTCACATATAGGGTGATTTTAAAGTAAATAAGAGCACAAGGTTCATATTATTTTAAATGTATATTGTATTTGTCTTCTCAACGCTGTGGTTTTTAGGTCTGTGAATAGCATCATAGTATGGAGCCAGCCTATTAAGCAGCCTGTTTGGGTAAGGAAACCCGTAGGCCAGCACAATGTTCTATTACTCACTGCGCCCTTCCAATATGGTTAGAATTCCACAACCTAAATGATCATTTGTTGAACAAATTCATGCTTTTATTAGTCAAAATACAGAGAAAACAGAGCCTCCCTGTTTCAAGATATTTGCTAATGCATGGTTAATTATCACATATAGCTTACTATAATTCATTTTACAGGGGGGACCTCCTGCAGGTAACATACTAGCAGTTTATGAACCAAAATAACCTCACTATAGATTAGAGCTGTTGCAGGGCCGGGCAGACAGTTGGTGCTTCTAGACCTCCTCACTTCACATTGCTAATTCGAACAAGGCTTTATTTTTATATTTGTCAGCAGCAAGACTGTAGGATGGTTGTTAAACTTCTCCCAGGCCTAATTAGAGCGGCAATGCTCGCATTCATAATGAGGCTCGTGTCTTGCTGGGGAGTTAGTGAGCGGGGCTGTTACAGTAGCTTCCTGGCAGGCCGTCGCTGGCAGTTTTAAGGTAGCTAGTGGCTGCAATATTAAGTGACTGTTGAAATTCATTGACTCCACCACGGCTAATGTGTCTAGATGACAACAAGTTTACACGGTTCTTTTATAGTTACAGCAAATGGGTCCATTTAAATATTTATTAGGTGATTATGGTGATGTGAAATGGAAAAAAAAATGCAAAGTGCAATCTCGCAAGTATGGCTGTTTTTAACTGTTTATGTGGGGCCGGGATCATGGTATCACTCAAAATCGCTGCATCTTTCCCTTATAAATATTTATACTAGATCAGCAGTGATGAATGCTAATTTATTTGCATTTTGTTTCTTTATGGACGTCTCTCTGGGCAGAGGTTAGCTGTGCAAAGTTATGCAGGCTTTCTGGGTTGGGGAGATATTTCAATAGGCCAACCCGGTGGCATTTGGTTTAGGCGGAGGAAAGTTCACTTTGCTGAAACTGAAGAGTCCTTTTAGCTCTTGGAGACGCAGCCTGAGCGAGTGTTCAGGCAGCTGGTGTTTTGCCCTGTCCCAGAGTCGATGTGCACGCTGGCAAGCGGTTTTGCGTCCAAAAGACTGCTTTTCTGTATAGCAACTTGTCAAACCGTGGGCTGAATCGGGTGAGGCTGGGTGCCTGTCAGACTTCTAACTCAATTTTTTTTCTTCTTCTTCTGGGAGCCACTTAAAAGACTGCATTTTTGCAAAGGCAGAAAGGCATCAATCTCAAATTCAATGTGGCATCTGAGACAGAGAGAGGAGAGGTTAAGATGAGCCCGGCTCAGTTCTAGAAAGGTTAAATCTACATGACACCGAAGACTCCAGGAGTCCGTGGAGGGAACTGTCAGAAAATTTCAGACAGATAAAGGGCAGGAGGAAGGTCTCGCTTTGCAATTGAATATTTTGACAGTGTTGGTAGCTAGAGCATCTGATGGTGGTTCCCAGTTCACCATCTGTAATGCTATGAGTGTTTATTGTTTTGTTCCCTATGTCTTGAAATAAATAGCATCTGTATAGCCTGGACATGTATAAATGTAGAATCTTCAGGTGGTTTCTAGAAGTAGCTTTTGAAATAGTCCATTACTACCTTTAAGTCTGAGGGCTGTCCAAATAAACAGTGCATAGAACACCTAAGGCCACTGAATCGAAGTCTCTTAATCTCTGATTCTGGCTGTATATCCCCTTTTACAAAATGTACTAGTCTCTCCTTAGAGCTGGACCTGTTTCAGTGGACTCCAAACTCGGTCCTGTTCCGAAAGCATTCATTACCCAAGAGTCCAGAACTACCTCATGATATGATCAATAGTATGTCTGTTCCTCTAGAATACAGATGTAGCGAGAGTTCCCTGCAGTGGTGTTGTACAGTCAGACGATGCAAAGACATGCAGAATTAGGTGGGAAATTCACTCCTAAGAAATTGCTGTGGTGAATCTGTGGTCATGTGAAGACTCCTCTGATGATGCAAATCATTAACCTCAAATCTACACATGTGTATTCTAACTTTAAGAATCCAGTTATATGACCCCTCAGATTAAAAAGCGTAACCATGCATCCCTTTTAATGTAGGTGATTCGTGGCTTCCTTTGCAATTACACAGTTGGAGCTATTTGCCAGTGTCCCGTGATAGGTAGTTTGTCGTTACTTTTTAGTTTGAATCTTCTGAGCTGTGGGGATAGCGTCCAGGTTAGTTGTTCTCCTTTAATACAAAGATATCTTTTAATCTTCTCAACTATGAGGAAACATTTACTCTCCCCGCTTGATCAATGAGAAAACATGGCATTAAAGCAGCTTCAGGGTTTTCTGGCACCCTCAGGGTGGGCTGCTACCCTGCCCTGTTCCTTATTTCCGTCTCTGTGAGGTGGTGTCCTGCCGATGGGCAGAGCTCATGTGCGTGGCCCTCAGTGACCACCTGCTCTCAGGGTGTACTGCCTGCAACCGTGAAGGCTCCACGGTAATGACTTCTCAAGTGCATTTCAGAAAAGATTCAATCTGCCAATATTTACTCGTAAGTTTTCAATCTTATAATGCAATTTCATAAAGCAAGGCCCCTCTCTAATGGGTTTTCCTAAAACAAGAGCACATCAATATACCATTGATAACTGTACCATCGGTGAAGGCAGTCATTGGGAAAGGTTGTGAGGATGCGAGGTGAGAATTGTTTACCTTTAAGTCACCGTGTTGGTGCAAGGGCCAAGCACAAAACAGGGAAGTGAATTCTATTTCCATGTGAGAGACCCCTGGAAGAGCCGTTTGGGCTTGCCTTTCTAGATACTGGCTAGGAAAGCAAAACTCTCCATGACATCTGCTGGGGGAGTAAATAACGAAAATAGCAGCTCATTTTTGTTGCTGTGATTAAGTCTGTGCATCCTTGCGTTGGCTAGTTAATTTCTTTCAGGTGAAAAACGAACAAAACAGCCTTTCTCCAAGTACATGAGCTCAGAGATTTTTACCTGGTGAAAGGTAATTGCTGAATGTACTACCTTGCATGTGTAGGACTATGGCCTCCAAGGTAACTAACCCCCACATTTAAATTAAAATCAACTTCACCATGGATGATTTCAACCAAAAAGCAATCAAACCGGCATTGCACTTCCTTCTCCTCATGAGTTTTTCTTTGTTCTTGTCTACTGAAAAGTAACAGCCTTAACAATGAAATAGCAAAGTGTTTTTGTTCTCAGCCCTGATGCATGTATACCTCTGTGTGCACACATGCGTGAGTGTGTGCGCACACACGCATGCGCGCACACATATCTGCACACCCTCCTTTATACTCACAGATTTTGGCTCGAGGTTCCTTAGCATTGCTTTGTGACCCCATGTCACAGACCTGAGTATACACACCCGTCAGTGTCCTTTTCCCCTTGACTCTGAAGCCTTGTCAGTGTGAATCATGGTTGAATCTACAGTCATGGCTAAACTGTATAATGAAAGAATTGTAAGTAGGAAATCTATTAATTAATAAAAGATAGTATGGCTGTCCAGAACTATAAGCTGAGAGAATATTAGATTCTACTTCAAGTTATTTTATACCCTATTATAAAATACTAGAGTATAGAACTTATTCCCTAGTGTAATAACATGTCAATTCCCCCTACCTCCATCTCAGTCAACTATTATTAGGGTCTGTCTTACCTAGATATTGGTGTTGCTGCTTTGTCTTCTGATGTCTTAGAGCAAGCTGTGAGCTGAAAAATGAGTAGGGGCGCTCTGCTTCCCGAAGAGTGAATCTTCCTGTTATCATTCACGAGCGGACGAGGCGGAAGCCTCAGGGCAGAGAGCCGAACTTTCTGGAAGAAGGTCAGGGGTTATAATTGTCTCTGTTCCCCAGAAGGGAGAATTTCTCAGACAGGACGAATGACCTGCTCAATCCCATACAGCCAGCTTTGCTACAAAAATCAGAGTCTAGGATTATTCATTCTAGATTGTTCTTTTTATAAGGGCTCTAGGATGACAAGTTAGCTTTAAAACGCTATGATACTTACCTAACATGTAGCATTTGTGCAGCACTATACAGTTTGTCAAGTGTGTGTGTGTGTGTGTGTGTGTGTGTGTGTACATGTATACATACATATGTGTATGTTTATCTGACTCTCACAAATACCCAGTGAAAACCAGGAACTATTTTCTGCCTCAATTTAATAGATCAGGAAATGAGATTCAGAATTCAGGTGAATAGCCCAAACCACACAATGGTGACTGTGGATTAGAACCCAGCTCTCCAGATTCCTTGCCTGGCGTTCTTTCTACATCACAGAGCTTACTATTGGTCTTCTAACTTTCAGTACCAGTTATTGAGAAGCTAGACAAAGATTCTCAGATGCATAGATTATTTTTAAGAGTAAATGAATGAGGAGATTAACATGTTTCAATCAGCCAGTCTTGAAAACAGTTCTTCCCTGAGACCCAGAGATGCTCTTTGTTCTCGAAGCTGGGATGTGATTCACACTGATTAGAACTTTCTGACCTTCAGAATCGATTCCGTGTGTCTCTTTTCCCCGAGGTTATTGATTGAGTTCTGTTTGCTCTGTATTCAAGCTTCAGTGACTGCTAAAAATGAAGGGAAAAGTTTGAGGGTCACCTTGATATATTTTAGTTTATTAAACAATGCACATAATAGGGAGTAGAAAAATAATTCAGGAAGAAAGCCACCAGATAGAAAAACATGATAAAGTGGTAGATGGAAATAGATGTCAAAATTACATGAATGAGAAGAAAAGGGGAAACTCCAAAAAGAGACTCTTGTGGTGGAACATGCTATAAGACATTCTGATAAATAAACATACATTTTTAAAAAGCGCCATCCTGTGCCGGAAGAGCGATAGTAGAGTTGCGCAGGGACCATCATGTAGGAGAACCCTATCTCCACGCAGAGGAAATGAGTTTTTGGGTCGAGCTTGGCCTCGGTCCCTCAGAGTCACCTGCACAGGGCCAGCACCGTGGAGGGCATGCGTCAATATGCCAGATAAGACCCCCAGGCCCCATGATTCACTGCCCCCTTCTTCTGGCTCCTCTCAGGATGAACGCGGTGGCGGGTCCCCAGAAACCTTCAGGTCCTGGATGGAAAATTGTAGAGGGAGTCTTCAGGACATAGGTGATGTTTTCATCTCTGCTTCCAGCTGACGGTCATATATTTGGAAAAGAAAGGAGGATATGGGGCTTGACCGCTAAGGATGGTGTTGAAGAGAAGACATTAGTTTCCTGGACTGTGGCCTATGATACCAGAACAAAGGGCCCTGGCTAGGGTTTAGGTACACTTCACAGAGACTGGGGAGAATGTATTTGGCAGACAATTCTGAGCTGATCAACAGAGTTGAAATAGGATTTTTGTCAGAGAAAGGAAATTAAGTCCAAATAAACAGCAAAACAATTTTATGGAAGATGCCATGTCTGACATAGCTAGAAGCAACAGACCAAGGGCAGGGATTTCTAGTATTTCTTAGGTGATGACAAATGACATTTACATACCAAACCTACAGACTAGAAAGGAAAAGCAATTGAACCTGAGATGCTAAGATACATGAAAGACATGTGCAAGCTCCTAGATATACCTCTGCTTGCATGGTAAAGGCTCTGGATGGAATAAACCATAAATTAATCTTTAGAGAAAAGGCAAAAGAAAAACATTAACCCCATCCAAATGTCATATCTCTGACCAGAATTCTTGCCCTGGCTAAGTCCCAAACATAAAAATTCTGTTGCTTTGAAAGAGTAGAGTCACTAGTAATAAACCCAGACACCCTTACCTGGGCTCCACCAGAACTGTCCCCACAAAGGAAACCAAACCATTTATTCAAGAAACATCAACTATTTGGTGGGCGGTGGAAATGCACAGATGAACCAGTCTCTGCCCAATAGAAGGTTATAATCGGTAGGAAAGAGAGATGTGAAAATGAAATACTTAAAGTCCAACAGGCTAGATGTATTTGTGGGTATCATGGAGATATACATAAAAATCCTGGAGGGTAGAGAAAGGAGTGGATTTTCCAGCAGAAGAGACGCCCGCCCCCTTCCCCCACCCCAGCCTTTGGATACAGACCATGAAATTCTGTGGCTGAATTTATTTGCTTAGGGGACCTGACTCTATAATACACAAACTCTTAAAAACATAGGTGACTATATGCTTAAGTAGGATCAATAATTCTGGACTGCTGAAAATGTTTCTCAGGAGGCACATGTCTTTCCAGAGCTTCCCTTCTGTTACTACAGCCTTGATGTTATTACAAGCCCTTCTAGCAACTTCCAATCTACCCATTTCAAGACTTTCTTGGTTTATGCTGGCTTGTAGCTAGTCCTGTTCACTTGTGGTAAATCTTTTTTTTTTCTTTTTTTCTTTCCCAATTGGAGGAACTGGATGGCAGGTAGCCTATGAAAGACAGAAAAAGCAGAGGAATTTAGGAATAATAGAACTGTACAAAAACTTACAGATCTGAGAGGGAGGGCAAAGTAAAAAGCATTTCCATTCCAACAAAGGAAAAGAGGACGCAAAGTTCGATTTTGGTGGCGTTATGCTATAGGCTGCCAAGCCAGAGAGTATTTGAGGATGACATTTTCCTAATACAGATTAGTTTTTAAATTATTTTCTAATACAGATTTGTACAATATTTTAAAAAATACAGAAGTGATCTCAGGATGATAAAGGAGTTATCTCTCCATAAATTTATCAGAAGTCTGATTCCATTAAAACTAGACTGTCTCACAATCATTTATCTCATTGACAATTACATCTTTTAGAAAGTAGTGGGGAAAAAAAATATTGTGTTGTCGGAAAAGTCATGACATATTTTTTCTATGTTTTTCGTTGCAAAAATGTGTCATGACTTTTCCAACAACCTAATAGAAGAATTGCCCTTATACTTAATATTGATCTTCAAAGTGATATTGAATTAACAGGAATTTTGAGAGAAGTATCTCAGAGGTTGAAGATGCAATGAGTATGTATGAACACGTGCCCAAGGCTTCAGGAAATTCATAGAATAGTTAGAAACAAGTCTTCTTAGAGAAGACTTCTAAAGTCATTGGGGATTTCGAAGTTTGAGGAATGCCAACAGTTGACATTTCAGTTGTTCAGTTGAAAATAATCCCAATGAGAACAAAAGGTTGGACAGCCCATGAAACTGTGTGGATACATGGTGTGTGTGTGGGGGGGGGGAGGGTGAGGGTGTGCTTTCTACAATACATTTACATCTCAAAAGAATCCATTCAGAAAATGGATTTGAATCAAAAGATGCAATATTAGTGCCATTTGATTTCTGGCTGCTGTGAAAGCTGAAAATCAGAACTGAGTAAATCTTGAGTAAGAGCCACGTGTCACCCAAGCCTGTCATTGTACCATCATGTAGTAGGCATTTAACAAACAGTAGTCACACTGAACTGCATTGCTAAATATTAGAGAGAAGGAAGGACGCTCGACTTGTATTAGGTTTTCAGACTTTCTAGCAAGAATTATCTTTATATCTAAAAGAGCAAGAAGAAACAATATAAAGAAGGGAGTTCAAGTCAAGACTGAGAGAGAACAATTAGGCAACTGAACTATAGTTCAGTTTGAGGTTTTTAGGCCTTAAAAAGTTTTATCTGAAAAGTTTTTATGCTGAAAATATATTATCCATATATCCTCTTAGCGATCTGCTGTTTATCTTTGAGATGATACAATGAATAGGATAGTTCTCATTGGACTGGTGATAAGAAGATACCCAAACTTACTAAAATTTAATCCCTTACTTAAATTTGTATTAAAATCCTTGGCAAAATTCTAGAAAAGATTATTAAATGATAGGTTTAGTTTTTTTTTGAAAAAGTGTTCACTAAAAACCTACATTTTCTATTAAAAACAAATCATGGCAGGGTAACTTTATTCACCTTTGAGCTAAAATTTACTTTGTTGATTAATTAAGAGACCACCAAAAACACAGTACTTATTAATTTGAACTAGACATTCTACAGTCTCTCAAGTGGACTCACAACTATTTGAATAATGGCACTCAAAGACTGTGACAGCCTAGAGGAAATTTTGTAGCATGAGAAACCCAGGTGCTACCCTTGATTACGACCTGCTCTGTTAGTTGCCAAATTTGATTTTATTTTTAGAGCCTTTGATTCTGAGCCCAAGCTATCTTCTTCTCATTACTCTGTGTGGCCTACAGAAGGAAGTGATGGGAGGATGAAAGGTTTAAAACCATTCTCTATCAGGAAATGTTGACAGAACAAGCAACACTCAGCCTGGAGAAGTAAGAAAACGGCCACCCCATTGATATTGGCTGCTCAGAAGTCACCACGTTTTGTTTGGTTTTCCTCATGCCCCATTCTCCATTACCTCATTGCAGCATTACCCATTCCCGACTAGCCGCTTCTTTTTAATAGCATCTTCCCTTGATTTCCACAATGGTGCACTGTCCCACTTTTGTACCTTTGTACCTCCTTTCTCTATGTCACTATTAGTTAATTCACTCCCTCTGGCACCTGGATTGGGACAAAGTTCAGTCCTTAACCTCTGCTCTTCTATTCGTCTTCCCTCGGAGTACTTGTATCCCCTCACATCTGAACTAAATCTATACATTCAAGCCTCCACTTTTCTAAGCTCAAGTCCCACTTAAAGCAGTTATTTGATGGACGCGTGCATTTAGAAGTCCAACAAACACCTCAAACTCAAAATGTCTAAATTATCAAAACCCATGCCTCGTCTTATCTTCCCTAATTCTGTCAATGGAGCCACCCTTGTTTTCGGTTAGAACTTGAGAGAAGTCTTTGACTTTCCACATCCTTTTCTCTCACATCCACTTAACGCCAGCAGTTCTCAACCTGTGGGTCACGATCCCTTTGGGGGTCGAACGACTCTTTCACATGGGTCGCTGGGTACTCGTATGTGGGCGTATCTGCATATGGGCCTGGAAATGGATAGAGTAGCGGTGTCTCGGTTCCTAAGACCATCAAAAATATGTGTTTTCCGATGGTCTTAGGCAACCCCTGTGAAAGGTTGATAACCACTGATTAAGCCATCAATGTGTGTCAGTTCCTCATTTATAGTTTCTTTTGAATTTGTCCATTTCCATTTTCATAGCCCAAACCTAAGCCAGGTGTTGGCTAATTCATTGCAGTCTTTTAACTTGTTTTTCTTCCCCCCTCCCTTTCCAGTGTCCTCTGCATTTTACCATAAGATCGGCTGTCCAAAAGTGAGAAGTGTGAATCTTTCATCATGCCATTCCCTCCCTCACCAATGACCTGTCATTCCACCAGCTAAAAGGTCTTCTTATCTTCTTGCCTTTGGAACCCTAGCCTACCTTCAAAGTCCAACCTAAGTCCTTTTTCTTCCCATGAGGTTTTGAGTCTCAGCTCTGCCTCTTATCAGCTGTGTGACCTTGGGCAGGCTACTTAACCTTTCTGTTTGTTTCTTCATCTAAAACAATGAGAATGCTAATACTACCTCCATCACAGGACTGTGAGGAGGATTTAATGAAGTGGTATTAGTTATGACACTCAGAACTGGTAAGTGCTCTGTAAGACACCAAATAAATAAAAATTTATATTCTCTAGCTATTCCAAATTGGGAGTTACCTATGCTCACCATTAATACATTACAGATATAACCCTGCATCTACCCCATTTATTAAATTACGCTGTCACTTCATGTTCCCATATAGGATGTCTCCTAGCTGCTCACAGATTGAAAGCTTATCAAGGGCAAAGGTCCCACTATGTATGTCTTTGTATCCCCACAACCCCCACTAGTGGCCTTATTTACAGGACGTGCAAGTAATGATTAATTGCTGATATGCGCCTGATTTTCCAGAAGTGACCCCCCTGTATTCTCTAATTCTCAATCCACCATCTTTGCTGTATTTCTAGATCTAGCCTCACTGATCTTCTCCAGAGGGTTGGTTTGTATGGTACAATCCGCCTCTCTTATTGGCCATCTCTGAGTGCTACATTTATCAGGGACAGTGGGTCTTGGCAGGCAGACAAGAAACACAATCTGTAGACAGAGCCACCGCAAGCCAATCTTGCCAGTACAATCCCTGCAGTTTGCTGACAGTCAGATGGTTGTTTTGCAAGCCTCTAATGTGGAATACCACGGAGCCTTTCAGAAGGAGTAGCAGAGAACTGGGGCCTGCCGGCTGTTTTTCCTCCATTTTTTTCTTTGGGAGGTCACGTGCCTGACATCTGACTCTAAAATGATTCAGGATGCCAGGGCTGTCACATAAAGAATGGTCTAGCAAAAGAGTGAAGTTTTGGATTGAATTGGTGTAAATGCTTCAGCAAACCTCCTGAAGACCATCCAAAGCCACACATAAATAATGAGTTTGGAATGGCAACAAGAATGCATGGGATGTGGCCTTTGGAGTCAGCCATACAGTGTGCTCGGAGTGGGGGTCTATTTCGGATAAAGGACGGTTTGAAAAACATTTGTCAGGGGGGACGGTGGGGGGAAAGCTTTCTTCGAGTAAATGGCTCCAGTGCAGTTTGTATTCCACACAAAATCCCCACCCCTGTGTTGTGATCTTCCCTTAGGTGTGGAAGTGTTTAATGTCCATGGACTGTTTCACACAAAAGAAAACTGTGACACTGTTATCGAAAAACAATTACCCAACCCTGTGCCACACTCCCCCATTCTTTATCACCAGGTGTTGCTGGGTCTTATTTTATGATCTCAGCAGTTTCATGGGAGTCAGAGAAGAAGCCGCCACATAGATACTGCTCTGATAATCCCATCATCTGGATAGAAATAACAAGTTGAAAATATCCTTACTGGGTTGTCCCCGCAAAGCTTACGCCAAGGTTCGCTTTTGGCCAAGTTCACTCTGTGAGGAGTGAATCATTGCTTTGGCCCAATAGGAGATGCTTTTGGAAGCACGTAACCTTTATAAACCAATAATGGCCTCAAAGGACACTGCACAAAACCTTCACTCATCTGTGCCTGATGCCTACAGGGTTAACCCCCCGCAGACAGGGCTTCAGAATGAAACGCTAGAAAATTCCAGCCCTGACGACACCTGGGCTCTCTGACCTTCCGGTTTCCACGTGCCTGTACACCTCTGCCTGTATTTCCTGATGTTGAAGGCTTAACTCCCTGAGAACCAAGATGGCCCCCAAACAGCATGTTCTCGCTGATCCTTACAGAGGGATGAGGACTACGTGGGTTCGACATGCCTTATCCAGGTTGTGTTTCACTGTAGCACGTCTCCGTCTTAGATTCTCCATGCCCTGTCTCCTGTCTACCTCTCCAGCCCGAAGTTACCTCCACCCGACCCACACGCCACACACCCATTCACACACACTCCTTGAGATTCCCCAGCCCTGCCATGTCTTTGGCTTGATTGGCCTGCCCAGGGGCAGGCTCTGATCGCCAGCCCTGGAATGCATTTGAGTGTTGAGACAGATGACACTCTTAATGACTATGAATGAATATGAATTTGGTCCAACAAGCTGGGATTCGCAGGACTTGAAGGGGAAACACAGGAGTCCAATGGTGAGAAGGAAAGCAAGGGAGAGTAGCTTTGGGCTTTTGTTGCGGTTAGGATGTGGGGCCAAGGTGAGAGTCTCCTTGCAGGGTGGGCTAGAGGCTGTGCTATTTGAAGTTCCAGCCGGTGTGCCTCTGCACACGGGTCTTTCTCGTCGGGTCACACAGGTAGTGGCGGTGAGGGGGGGTAAGCAGGAAGAGGATCCAGGGAGCCCGTCCGCATTCAGATGCCAAAGACGGAGCCCTTCCCTTTCGGACACTTTGAAACCTCTAAGCCTTCGCACAGGCAGCGCTTCCTGTTGCCTCTGAAATGCCCCTTGGGAATCATCTGTTGGAAAAGCTTTCCCTGACTCTCACCCCGCAGCGTTAGACCATCCTCGCCCATCTCTGTTGCAGTAGGGTCCTGTGCTTGCCTCTATTTTATAGCGCAGATCACATTTGGTCTTTGTAGTGGGTTGAATTGCATCCCCAGAATATATGTCCAGGTCCTAACGTGGTATCTGTGAACATGACTTTACGTGGAAATAGGGTCTTTGCAGATGTAATTAAGTTGAGAATCTTGGGATGGGGCCATCTTGGATTTAGCATGGACCAAAATCCAGCGGATTTAGAAAGGAGAGGAGATTTGAAAGAGACACAGTAAGAAGGTCGTGTGAGGGTGGAGGCAGAGAACAGAGTGATGTGGCTGCAAGCTAAGGGACACCACGGATGGCCAGTAGCCACCGGAAGCTAGACGAGAGGCAAGAAATGGATTCTCGCTCGGAGCCCCTAGAAGGAACCAACTTTGCTGACACCTGGATTTCAGACTTGTGACCTCCACAGCCATGAGAGAATACATTTCTGCTGTTTCAAATTGCCCGGTTTGTGATAATTTGCTACAGTAACCCTAGGAAACTGGTAGTTATATGCTTGCATATCTGGATTTTTATCTTCATCATAAGAGCTGCTGAGCCCCTGGAGGGAGGGCAGTTGTGTTCATCTTTAGATCCTGACAGTCTAGCACAGTGCCTGGCACAAAGGGAGGAACGCTGAAATGTTTTCTGAAAATAACTACTGAGCCCAGACCAGCTGAATGCAGAAAGAAAGAGCCCCTGAATTTAGCTCTACAGCAGGAGGACTTCCACTGAATCCACTGGCTGTGGAGAGATCACAATGGGCTTGGTCTCCATGTAAAGAGTCAAGGAAGCACTTTACCTTAGACTGGCTTTTAATTGTTTGCCTGCAGGTGGATTTCTAGAACTATTGGATGGTGGCGAGAGTCCCTGTGCCAATCAGCACAGGCCCGAAATGGCCTTGGCATGCATCCAAACTTTCCTTCTGAGTCCGTGTGAACCAGATTAGTCTAGAAGATGGACAAGTAGCCTGGATACTCTCTAAACCACATGACCTCCCGGGAGTCCCTGGAATGAGGGTTTCAATGGTGCAAATAACCTGTTGTTTGGCTTGGGTGCTTTCTTCTCTAGCTGAGCAGAGAGATGATTTTTCTTTCCCTCAGGAGGAGGTGAGTGAGTGAGGATGAAAATATTTACTTAGAGACCACCTAGGCCAGGTCTGAAAACTCCTGAGCCAGGTGGGAAACTTCAGCCCAGTGAGAGCTCTCTGTTTTTGTTAAAGAAAAAGAAACTGCAGATGGACAGCTCAGGAGCATTGAAGCAGACGTCTGAGGCACGAACCTCTGAAGCAGACCCAGTGACCACTGCCCTTTCGTGCTTTTCCATCGCCTCATTTTACAGATGACAGCCCGGCCACTTGTTTTAAGCTCAGGGTTTTCTTTTTCCTCCTCCTTCTCTCTTACTCTTTTTTCTAAAAGCCACAGGAGTGTTAGGTGATTTTTCCCTCACTGCCTGGAGAACATTTATTACAGATGCTTAATCTTTCTTAATCTGGGGCAGCTCAGGCCCTCGGACCAAGGAGCCGAATCTTTGCCTTGGCAGAAACGCTGCCCACACATAAGGGTGGGTGCTTTATTTTAGCCTGCTCTACAAGGTAGGCATGGGTGGTGCGGAAAAAGCATAGAATGTCCACGGAGCAGGCAACAGAGTTAAATTAGAAACCATAGAATGGGCACAGGAGAGACTGAAGGAGTTCTCCCTGCCTTCCAGGAGCTTACAGACACACACACACACACACACACACACACACACACACACACACACACACACACACGGAGTCAAAAACAAGTAGCTAAATAACTTTTTTTGCCAGCAGATGTATAAAACTTGTGCTTCCCATTTTTCAAAGAATTTTCACATCCATAACGTTATTTCATCTTCATGAAATTCCTGGGATATCAGGCAGGTGGTATGACTTTCATTTTATAGATATGGAAACAGAGACATGATGTGAATGGACCAAGGGCATATAACTTATTTGTATCAAGGTGAGGCCAAAATCCCATCCTATTGTTACCACCTCTGGTACTTTCCACCTTAGTAAGAGCAGCAAACTTTCTTGGATCCTTTGTCTTTGCCAGTTCCTCTTGTAAACACTGCCTGTATTATCTCACTGAATCCTCACAAGGGCCCTCTAAAGGAGGGACCGTTATTACTCCTGTCTTACAGATAAAGAAACTGAGACATTGCCAGGTAACACAGCTAGTTAGTATTGAAACCAGATTTCAAAACCAAGTTTGTTGGGCTGGCCGAGTGGCACATTGGTTAGGAGTTGGCTTGGGAGTGCCAGCTCTGAGCAGCAGGGCCCGGTTTGGATCCCACATGAAGGCCAGTGACGCTGCGCCCTCTACAGTTAAGATGGTGAACAACAGCTCGACCTGGAGCTGGGCTGCCTTGAGTTGCCGGCGACGATGTAGGCTGCAGTGGAACTGCAGTGGGCTGCTGTAAGCTACCGTGAGTGGCTGGCAGGGAGCGTGAGCTGCCAAGAGCCTCCATGAGCAGCCATGCAGTGGCCGGCGGGTGACTGCCTCACCCGGGAAGAACGCAATGATAACACCAACAAGGGCCAGTGAAGCGACGTCCTCCACAACTAGACTGAAGAACCAAAGGACAGCAACTTGTCTGTTCCCCTTCCCCGATTCCCCAACACTGTTCCCCTTTCCCAATTCCCCAATAAAATCTTTCTTTTTTTTTTCCTTTTTTAGCTGAGCCATCCTGCCACCTGTTGGCAGCTCAGCAGCAGCTCAGCTCTGGCTGGGCATCGAACCGCTGTTGCTCAGAGTTCAAACTCTTAACCAACTGAGCCACTTGACCGGCCCCCCAATAAAATCTTTTAAAAACCCCCACAAAAACCAAGTTTGTCTAACTCAGAAACTCTTCTTTGTAACTCTAAGTTACAATTTTAACATTTTATTTCCTGAGAGAATACAGAATAAAACAGTAGTTAGTATCAGAAGGACTTGAGTAAGGAAATTTCCTAGAAGATGTGACCTTTGAGTCCACTTAAGACATGGGGAGAGAATGAGAGATAACATATATGGCCCAGTTACTATATAGGCAAGGCCCTTTGGAGGAGGCACTAACCTAATAATGCTGCCTACACAGATAGCATGGTTCTCCTGATTGTACAGGTAAGGGACTGAGGCTTGGAGACTTTAGGTATCCTGCTTGCAGTCCCACAGGTAGGACCTGGATGGAGTTAAGATCCTTTGACCTCAGACGGCTCGCGCGTCTCCACTCCATGGTGCCCAGTGGCACTGTGAACCCAGAGGGTGACCACAATCCATGCTGCATGTGAAATCCACAAGGTTGGGCATGACCCAGTTATTCACAGGGGACTTGCAGAGACTTTCTTTGATCGAAGCCACATATCTGTGTTGGAGAACACAGGTAATATAAGCTAAAATGTTAGGGGACAAAATTGCAGGAACTTAGTAGCAAGTATTCACTTTCTTTATAACATTTTTTCTTTTGCACTATTGCAAAACACATAGAACTGTAGAAATTTCTGTAATTTATTTAGCTGGCTTCAGATTATTTTGACATCTCTGTCATCTTGCTGACAGATGCAAATACCCCCCTACTTCCCCCTTCTAATGCCCCATTTATGGAGAGTAATGTTAATGACCGCTACCATTCTTTGAGCATTTACAATGAGATAGCCTACTTTAGCTTATGTAATTCTCTCCACAACTATGCAAGGTAGGTATTATTTATCCCAAGTTGAAGCTGAGGTAACTGAAGTCGAGAGAGGTGATATAATTTGTTCAGATCACACAGGGAGCAAATGGCCAAGCCAGGATGTAAACTTGAGTCTGTGTGATTCCAAAATTCATTCTCTTTACGTTGCCTGGAGGTAACTGGATAGGCGCTAAATGGGGGTGGTGAAAAAAAAAAAGTCTTTTCAGGTCATGTTTATGTTTTTTAATTTAAGATAATAAATAATAGGGAAGGGGATGACATGATGGAAATGGTGCTTAGGGCATGAGGGGAGAGATTGAAAGCAAGAAAAACCTCTCTGAAGGCACAGAATAGCAATAGCAATTTGGAATGTGGGGCACCTGGCGAAGGGTGGGAGCTGTGGAAATACAAAATGGCATCTCAGGATCAGTAGACTTTGTAGAAAAATAATTGGTGAGATTTGAATCATAATCAGAGGGAAGGGAAGAATTGAAAGAATGGAAGGCAGATTCTCAGAAGGCATGGTCACAGCACCATCACCATGAGAAGGGTGGAGATTGGTGATGGACAAGGATTCAAAAGGCAGCATTTCCTTGTCAAGGTCCAGCAAAGAGAGAGCTAGAGGCATGGCAGCCATTGTGAACAGTTGGGCCACATGCAGTCACACCGGTGCTTCTACAGGTGATCATGGGTGAAGAAAGGTGTTCCTCAGAGAGGGGGATTTCACCATTGCCAGTCCCTCCCTAGATGCGGAGCCTGGAATTTACGCTGGCAGAGAGCTGGGGAAAGTACGCTTGAGGCCGGTGAGAGGAAGAACCTGTGCTGAGACATGCGTGTGTCTACACCTGGCATGGCATCCTGGCCACCATGGTGACACCCCCCCTCCTTTCCACACCTCCACAAGTCCAGCTTCCCTGGGCTGTAGGTGGATTAGGGAGGACCGCCTCTGGAGCTGTCCAGCTCCCAGAGTTGGACGGAAGCACTGCTCAATCCCATTGCCACAAACAAAGCCACAGCTCCTGAGAAGGAGTTAGAGCTTCCATTATTTTATTTTCCATTCTTTTATATCCGATCACTGTAGCACCTGCTGTTTTACTGAGTAGCATGTTGAGATCATTTATGGCTCTGCCCTGTTACCCTGTGGATGATTTTACACAAGTTTTGTGGTCTGGATTATTGATGACAGCTATACACCCCTGCCTGCTGATGCCTATGCGCACACACTCTGGAAAGTTCCATCTAGGGCAGAGGTCACAAAGTGGCAGCCCATGAACTAAATATGGCTAACCAACATATTTTGTTTTCCCAACACAATGTTTGTTAACATTTTGAATCAACATTTTTAAATTGGGAAATTTCACACATTTTAAATTGGGAAAATTTCCATATTTCCAGGCTTTCTCAAAAAAAAAGTAAAAAGCTCTGTCAGTCCTGGGCTGTAGCCCTGTGTCAGTAAGCAGCTGGAGCTGAGTTGCTACCATTCCTTTCACACATAGCATTTTGTCTCTATTTTAGCACAGTCTCCGTCACTCCCTATTGCCTGATGCAGGCCTGCCACCCTCATTTACCTCACTTATCTGGCCCTTGTAGGCATTTAACATTGAGATCCCAGTGTCTTGTACTGATATCGGCTCAAATAGAAGTTAGTTGGTGCCCAGAAAGCATGAATGTGCTTGAGGGGTAGGTACAGCTGAATTCTAACTCTTTCCCCCTTCCTTTATGTCTTCTTTTCCTAATGACAGTGTCTCCCCCAAATGCACAGCCGCTCATGATGAATGCTGAACATGAAGACATTGCTCCTTCCTTCCCGGGTAGCATGACACAACCCCAGGTTAGCGCCTCCCACCAGAACCCTCACCCCACAGTGCCTTACCCATGGCTCCTGACACAAGCACAGGTCTCTCAAGTGATTTGAGGCAATATCAGTGACGTTGCCATCACTTGAGTCACATTTCAGCACATGAAAATGCAAGAGAAAGAATGTGGTGAAATGAAAAAACTTCTCAGAGTATTTCAGAAAGGAGGTGAGACACCGGGAAAGTAAATGGAGCCTCTGAGGCCAAGTTGGGAAGGGCAGGTCCCAGAAAGCCTGTGAGATTGAACTTGACCTTAGGGCAATGGACAGATGCGGGAGCATCTAACTCTGAAGAGTGACGTGTCCAGATGGAATGATCAGCCTGGAGCGGTTACCCTGGGAAGGGTGGGAGGCATGCTGGAGGAGAGAGGGTCCTGAGGTAGGGAAACCACTCAGGTGTGGTTGGGCGTTTCTAGGCTTAGAGTCTAGTCCCATCTCTGCTCACTCAGTATGCATTTCGGGCCTCAGTCTTCGGATGACCTGAAGGCATTAGTCCTCTACTACTCTCTGGCACCTAGCGCTTTCCACCTGCTGTTTCCACCGTGAAGGTGCAGTGAGGACAGGATCCTGCTCCTTTGGTTGGAACCTTCCCCTGGTTGGAAAATTAGTGCTGTCAGCCATGAAAAGTATTTGCAGTGTCAGCATGCCCCAGAGAGAACGAGAGGGAAACCTGGGCCCAGATATCTTATCCCTAATAAGAACGTCCAAAGTGCTGTTCTTGTGGTTATGAGCCAGTTATAGCTTGTGCATTTTGATATCGGTTTTGATGGATTGCGGTTAGTGTTTTGTAGACGAGAAGTCGCATCATAGAGTAGGGGAAGTGCCATGATGGGGCTAGTCCCAGCCCTTCTCCCACTAACCTGGGGGTTCTGTAGAGGAGACAAGCTGAGAAAGCCAAAGGTATTGACAAGGGGAAAAAGCATGGACCCTGCAAGCCTAACGGCCCGTTTGCAGCTCAGGGCTCCTGGGATTTTACAGCCACCATCTGACAGACAAAACCACCAAGAGAGCCTGGTTTTGTCCATTTAAAAAATGCATTACTTCTGTTCCTCTCAGCTTCGTTTACTGCCATAGGCTTAAGTCATAATTAAGGACCAAGTTCTTTGTCTTACGTCGACCCTAAATGTTCCAAAGCAGGCCGATACTGTACCTTCACCAGCTCTTGAACCCTCCCTGGGGCCTAAAGAAAACACTTGCAAATGAACTCGTTGCTCTTCCATTCTTTCGCCTACTGTGTAATAGACATCGTATTAGGTTTTCAAGAGCCAAAAAGGAATGAAGACTGGTGCCTTCACTCACCGTGATTCTCTTCTGGTAGAGGGCCGTCCCTATGAGCATACACGCAGACGCCAGTGAGTAAATTAGTGTGATAAGTATTCGGAGGAGGATCTTTAAAAAGTGCTCCGGAAGCTGGGCTTGGGGATAGTGAGTGGAGCTTCCAGGAGCAACTGATGCCGGAGCTGAGCCTTAGAAGATGAGGAACATAAGAACCTCGCCATCTTGCTGGGAAATGCGTGTGTATGTGTGCGTGTGTGCGTGTGCGTGCGTGTGTAAATTTTTCTTCGTACTTCACTGTCATTCAATATGAATAGCCTCACCCCATGTGTAGCCCAGATCAGTACAGAGGTGACCAGTTACCGTGTCATCTTTATTTGCCATCTTCTCCTATTCTTGTACAGCTGCATTTGGATAGAGAGTTCCTTTGAGTCTTCGGGTTTTTTTGTGTGTTTTTTTTTAAAGCGATTAGACATCATGCTCAAAGGTAATGGGCTCTGGGCTGGAGTCTATCTCCTGCTCCCATTCAGTCATGACTCCGCAGGTAAGCCACATTCTCTGAGCCTCATCTGCTCCATCTGTCAATCATTCATCCTCCTACCTGCTAGAAAGACAAAACGCTGGAAACCAGTTGTCCCGCAGCATCTGTTTGGACAGCACGTGTTTCATGGGGCACCTACACTGTGCCAGGCAGGCCCTCAGCCAGGAATTGTGGTCCAGCCAGACTCTCCAAACTGCTGTGCAGCCTGCTCGACCCTTGACAAATGGGTTTCAAAATAAGCATGCGCACACTGTGCCTCCTTTGGCACATTCCCTAAGAGAACTTGTTCTGAAAAGGGAAGTTAACCCCAACTCCTAAAATGCAGAGCAAATGAGGATGTGCTTGACCATCAAAATGATAGTGTCGACTCCCCGCCCAGCCCCACCAGACTTCTAGGAAACAGACAGCTCCTCAGCCAATCCACTAGCCGAAAGCACCCCATCCAAAGCTTCAACCAGGCATCTTAACTAAATAACTTTATCTGACTAGTGTTCAGCCTCCACCGAAGGAAGCTGACACACCCCTTTCAACTTGGCCTTCTCTCTGTCTCCCTCTCTCTGTCCTTCCCACCCTGTCTCCTCGGAGGTACAGATTTGATCCCACTCCTGTCAAGGGCACACAAGCCAACTCAAATCCGGTCACAGCATCATTGATAAACTAACTCCCTCCCCACCAAGCATGTCCTCAGACCTTTTTTTCATGATTTCTTTCATTCTTTGAAAGGGATTTCTTTGTCTGAAGCATGTACGGCATTTCCCCTCCCTCTGCTCTGGACCCTGCACTGCGACTTGGCCACTCCTGGAGCCAGGCCATGGGAGAGGAGGCCATTCTTAGCCTCCCTGGACAAAGCGAGGGTTCCCTTGGCAACGGGAGCTGTGTGGAGGTTCAGAGAAGGGGTTTCCCTCCACCCCCCAGGTTCTCTTTCAACTCAAGAGCTCACCCCCGGGTCTCTCATGGAGGCTTCTCCTCTAACCAGGGTAGGAAAACAGTTCTGAATATCCTATAATTGGGGTGTGGAGACAATTGCCTTGCATGCAACAGGCAGGGGAGAGTGGTTGAGTGAACCCAGGCTCGAGCGGGTGAGCATCCAGGCTCAGGCGGAGAAAGGCTCCTTTCGTTTCTGTGCACAGGCAAGTCCGCATCCCAGTGGTCTGGGCTGTAAAGTGTGCATTTATCTCTTAGGAGGTGGGAGAATGGGGAAAGATGGAAGGAAAGAGGCTTCTACAGGGAAAATTTTACCTCATTTTCTGGTTACTTATCCTTGGCTTTTTACTTCTATAAATACAAGGAAATCAGGAATTACTTGTTTCCATGTTAATGTCAACTCTTGCTCAATACTTCTGCCAATGCACTTGACCACTGAAGTTCGATCTCTCTCTCTCCCCCTCTCTCCCTCTCCCTCCTCCTCCTCCTTCTTTCTCTCTTTCTCTCTCTCCCCTCTCCTCCCTCCTTCCCTTTCATTCTTTTTGGACTTTATTGTTGTGATGGAGAAAAAAGATTTGTAAAGATTTGTGAAACCCAGAGTGAACTTTTCTTGTAGGAGGTCATCTGAAGGGCTGAGCCAGGGTTAGTCACCGCTGGGACTTGCTGACATGTCCCCCTACTGATCGTGCAGGTTGTGTGGGCATTTGAATCCCCGTCACTAACCCAGGTTGGTCCAGAGCCCTCCAGTGCGCCTGTGGTTGATGGAGGGAATGTTTATTATTGATTGGGTTAGTAGTAATCAAAAGTCCCTACACTAATGCGGAAGTTTATTAAAGTCTGGGCAGAGGGTCAGGGAGGGGATCCTGAGTGGGAGAAATAAGTCAGCTCTTTCGTTTCACCCCAGGACTTCAGAGTTAGTGAGAACCATGCTGAGAAGCTTTCTGGAGGGGGACCCCCGCCCCCAGCTTAAGGTCCTTGAAAGAAGCAGAGATATTTGCAAGTAAAGGGTAAAAGGAAGAAGCCAGAGTATCATTCAATTTCCATGTCCTTTCC